>NC_060213.1:1542272-1865909 GCF_021130785.1 Homalodisca vitripennis
CGAACTTACACATTTTATCTGTAGTGATTTGTTTACAAATTATTTAGTTCCAAAACCGCTGTAAGAATAAAGCATAACTTTAAAGCTGGAATGTATAAGACATTTCAATAACTGTTCTTTTCGGCACTAAATATAGTTTTTGGATGCAATGTTACCTAAAAAGTATTTACCGGAATCTTCTTAATTTTAGCACTTTGAAGATAACGTTTATATATATCAAAACCGCCATGTCCTAAATTATTTCCAATAAGAAAAAAGTTTTACCTGGAACTCGAAACCCAGATCACAGACTTGCTGGGTGAGCATACAAACTCTGCACTATATAATACTATTTTATAGTGATATTATGAAAAATTATGTTTTATAATCCTTAGGTTATTTGGTTAGGCGTAATCGGGCTTAACAGTCGTGGTGGCTGAAATAGTTTAATTTTCCGTCTCTTAAAAAGTCTGTTTGTCTGACTGCCTGTCTGTTTACACGATTTCTTGAGAACGAATTAAGATGCAGTCTTGAAAGGGTGCATTAGGCTAAGAACCATTATATGGCATTTTAAACTGTGACATATTAACACTTGTATCCAAGTCCAAGTCCAAGTCGCTGTGACTGTGGGGGGGGGGTGGATCCCCCACATCTTTCAAGGCCACTTGTATAATCTCGAAATTGTTGCGCATGCCACCTGGGGTGACAAATTTTACGTTACAAGATGTGTTAGCTACTTCTACGTTCATAGCAAAATCCGTTAAAACATGCCAAGGTTAACGTTATGAGAAAGTGTAAGATAAACTCTTTATTCTTTTACTCCGTTCGTAATAGAGGCGACTAGTCGAAATACAAACTAACCTCCCTTCCTTGAAGAGATGGAAATTAATTCCTTATTCGATAGCATGGAGTTATTTACGTATTTATTTTTAAGTACATATCAACCACTTCAGCAGTTTCCGACATAAAACAGCAATAACTGAATAAGTTCTTTTTAAGCGCTGCTTTTATTAAATTCTACTATTGCTGAGGAGTCTACGATTTTATACTACACAATCATACTTTCGGAGAGGAAAAACTTACTCAAATATGTATTGTTCAAAATGTAACATTTTATTTCGTTGTTATAAATTTATTATAATATATTATATCCACCATAACATCCTCCTTGGCTCCCCCCACCCCCCCCCCCCCCCACCCCCCCCCCCCCCCACCCCCCCCCCCCCCCACCCCCCCCCCCCCCCACCCCCCCCCCCCCCCACCCCCCCCCCCCAAACGTAACAAAACAGAATTTACAGCATGCCTAAATGAAAACAAAAAAAGTGACTGGTTTGTTCATTGATTTTCGAAAAGCGTTCGATTCTGTTAATCACAACGTGCTAATAAATAAACTGGAATCAATTGGCATTAGAGGCGTTTCCCCTGAACTGGTTTAAGAGTTTCCTTACGAATAGATACCAACAGGTGAGAGTTTACAAATAATTTTAAGTCCACCTTTGCTTATTAAGACAGGTGTCCCTCAAGGCTCTGTAATGTCTGCAACGTTATTCTTAGTTTTTATAAACGACCTTCTTGAACAGCCCTTTGCTGGTGTGGTTAATGCGTTTGCAGACGATATCGCACTTTTCTATTCAGACGAAGACTCACAATCCCTGTACCGTAAAATAAATCACGATTTAGATTTAATTACAGAACTGGTGTAACTCTAATTTTATGATAATTAACGTAAAAAAAAACGAAGTACATAAATTTTGGCTATAGAGATTTTGCTTTTCAATATTCCGATTACATACCACACTCTTAATTGCACTAAGGTTAACTGTGACTGTTTGAATATTGAGAGGGTAGATAATTTTAATTACTTAGGATTAATATTTGGATGGACAAATTTAAACTGGAGCGAACATACTCTTAATCTTCCATCGAAAAATTTCGCATACGCTAAGAACTTTCTTACTTTTTGAGACGCCTATGTGATCCAAATTTATTACGAACACTCTACTTTTCTTTAATTCAATCTTGGTTGCAATACGGGTTAATTTGTTGGGAGGTTCGTATAAAACATTAATGGATAGGTTAAGAGTTTTTTCAAAATCATATAATACGTATAATTTTAAATAAAAAACCACGGGACAGTTCTTTTTCCATTATATTGCCAACTACAAATCTTACCTATACAACACCTTTATGTGTTTAAGGTTCTAAAATTAATTCTACCTGAGAAAGTGGAAATGACGGAACACATTCTTTGAGGTATGACACAAGAAATGTAAGTCGTTAAAAATTCTTTAGAATTCCTAAAGTCAACAAAGAATTTTTTAGACAGTGTTTTCCTCTATTCTGGACCAAAATTTTTTAACATTTTACCTACAGAAATAAAAGACATAAACAATTTAAAATTATTTCTTCGTAAGTTAAAACAATGGCTTTTTGAAAAACAAACAATACAATTTTGTTTAATTTTGTACTAAAGTAAATGCTCCTGTTGTGTTGTACGAATCCTCTTATCTATTTTTTGAAAGTTAAAAAATTTAATCTTTTTGTTTCTTTGGTTAGTTTTATTTTACTATTTTTTGTTCTTATGTTGTGTATGTCGGCTACTTGATCCTACTCGTTTTACCTTTTTTATTTTATGTTGTTGTGATACTATTACGTTTTTATTCTGTCAGTGATATTGTGTATGATATTCTGCATCTTGTATTGTATAGTATTATAGGTATTTATATTAGGCGCCCAGAGAGTGGCATTCTGGCTGTTTTTTTATTAAATTGTTTATTGTGAACTGAACTCACAACAAGTTGTATTATTACTTTGAATTTAATTTACATGCAGCTAACCACATTACTGACAGCGTGGGTTAGCTTATTCTTAAGAAACTTATGTATATTTTTTGTATTTTGAAATTTTATGGAAGAATTAAATCATTATTTTCATTATCATTATTTCATGTCTATTATTGTTACAAGCACGTACTCGTAGTACCTAGAACTGGATCAAACTAAGTACACATCATTACAAGTAACCGAAATGTAAAATAGTGTGTGATGGCAACAACCCACAGGGCCTGCACTATGTCTATTATTGTTACAAGCCACGTACTCGTAGTACCTAGAACTGGATCAAACTAAGTACACATCATTACAAGTAACCGAAATGTAAATAGTGTGTGATGGCAACAACCCACAGGCCTGCACTATGTCTTCTATTATTGTTACAAAGCACGTACTTGTAGTACCAAGAACTGGGTCAAACTAAGTATACATCATTACAAGTAACAAGACACCGCTGCAGTGTGAGCTCCTGTACCTACAGTTACATATACTGTACACACTGTATTTATTGTTTCTAGGAAGTTTTATTAATATTATTAATAAATATTTGATTTCTTTATAGTATGGGAGCTAGCAACGTTTCTAAAACAAAGAATTTCAGGTCAGTTGATTTTTTGATATGCTATCTTTCTTGCTCTTTCGGTTGGAGTCCGGGCTACCTGGCTGGCGGTAGTGGTTGCGTTTATTAATGCGCATCTTACCTGCACAGGTAAAAATCCTGGAGTTTCAAAGATTTTTTTTATGCGTAATTTAACATTTTTTCCCTTTAGATAGATCTACCAGACATTAATTTTTTATTGCCAGACATTTTTACTGTTGTTAATTATGTGCCATACGCGGAAATTGTATTTTTATTAAATAAAAAATTCAAAGTATTTTTTTAAGGTCTGTAATTTTTATATTATGTTGTTTAAACATAAAATAATCTAAAATTAATTTGCCAGACGTTAATTCTATTGTTAAACATTAAATATAAATAAAAAATTAATGAACAGTATTTGCGGTATGATACTTGTGGTTGGAGAGAGATAGTTTGGAGTGCAAGAGAGACATAAAGCGACGGCAGCGCTTCGGCAAATGGACAAAATGGCGTCAGTCTAAAGTCACATGCTGAATTTTCAAAAATTTAGTTGAAATACACTACGAAATGTATTACTTAAAGAATAGGCACATGAGTTAAAAAAAGTTTACATGGCTCCAGAATTTATTCAGGATAGTTTATTTTAATTTCCAACAATTACTTCACTATTCTCCACTCATTTCCAAGAAAACAATAACAATTACAATGGACAACATTTGCTTCAGCTATTGTTCAAATTTTTTTGATATGAACGTTCAGTAAATCTTACACTAATTGGGTAGTTAAAAAAAATCATGTAGCTAATGGATATTTACAGGTATGGGCTGCATTTATATTGTTAGAATAATTAAGTAAATTGTTTAGTTTTTATAATGTATATATGGAATATTTCTTTCCTATTATGTGGAATTAATTTGTAATTAGAGTAACTTGGGTGTTCAATTGAATACTTACGTTTGAAATATATTTTTACTGAATTGACGGAACACATAAAGCTGGAGATGTCTGAGGTCTCAGTAGTAAATACTGGACTTTTAAAGTTTACTTATAAGTTTAATTGTGCCAAATAAAACCTACAAAGCACAATTTCTAGATGTAAAAACGAAATAGTGTCTTGCCACGTTACTGAAAGACTGAGTAATAATGAACTTAAATGATATCTAGGGGTTGGGCCTAGTGGTTCCAATGTCATTTGGAATTTTCGTCTACAAACTTAATCATTTAATAAAACTTTGAAGTTGAACTTTCCATTACGTGGATTTTGACTCACACCGCGGCATCAGCATCTTGGGCGGACAATACGGTGTCGTAACAAGGAAGATTAAAAAGTCTATACCACGAATACTTCAAGTTGAAAAAGTACTTTATTTCGAAGTTTTACTTAAATACTGAACTCAAAATTGCCTAAAACAAAATCGCGTACGGTATTAGCTTGTTATTGAGGCCTAGTTTTTAATCACAACTTGGTCCTCGTCAGAAGGACCTAGCCACAACTATTATGAAGAGTCCAGAGCAACAACGATGATAGACATATTATAAATGTGGTGTGTGTTTTAGCCTCGAAAAGTGTTTGATATAAATATACATAAATGAACCTTGTAACACTTTTTTTGGTATATTTTATTTGTAAAATGTACATTTTTTACTAAACGAATCCATCATCAGGTACTTGTAAGTTAAGTTAATTACGTTACATAATGTCCCGATAAAATTATATGTAATTGTCAATTTATTAGTGTAACATCGATCATGGAATAAAAGGAAAATCAAAGCGAAAATAATTACCCAAAGATTAATCATACGAGTAGGCAGTAATAGTAATAATTTCATATATCAGAATTCTTTTAGTGACAAATTTATAAAATAATTTATATTCTAGATGTATTTAATATCTATATTGTCTTATCTTATACTATATGAGAAGAAGAAACAAAAAATTTCTTATTCAATATAATTTGTTATTTTGATGAAATTGTTTATTTTGATTTACTCTTAAACACAGTTTCTTAACCACCAGTTTTTTGTTCGAAAATACTCAAACCCTCTTTAAAAAAAGTTTAGACTGAGTTTCCCAGTATTTTAGTGATGTTGGATATTAAGTTGATATTTGTGTGCAGTTATGTTCTTCGGCATGTTTGTGATTTTTTAAGAAATTATTTACAGAAATATGACTTGGGGCTGTGATTAAACTTATAGGTAATTAACATTTTGTCTAATACTATTTAATATTGTCTATATAAATTCTAACAGGTGTTTTAGTTCAGTACTGTCAGGTTAAAGCCTCTAAACTCTATTTTATGTAATGTAAAGCTTTTTGTAGGATTCAGAGAAAGTGTAATTACTTTGTTTTTAAAACATATTTATGAAACGAGTGTTACCATCAATACTCTCTATGTAAAAAGTTGTGAGTTTTTGTTTTACTAAAAGGTATTTTTGCAGAAACTTCTATTTGTTGATCAGACCAATTTCAAAATCTGAGATTGGTTTGAATATCATTTCTAACATGTTCCTTAAATAAAGGAAAATTAGTTATATAATTATTCACAGTAGTTAATATTTAAACCCATATTAAATTATTTGTTGTATACTATTGAATAATATAAAAATCTTTTAAAATGGCGCAGATTTATAGGAGACTTGTCCCTAATATAACCAGTTTTGCCAATGTTATTAACATACCTTTCTTCGTTCTAGGTAAACCTTTCAATCATACATGATAATAAAAGTCTGAATTTACTTATACGAAGTTTTAAATACGGTCTTAAGTAAGGCACCTCTTAGTGACAGGTAAACTTCACAACACACTTCTAAGTTGTTTAGAGAACTCCCCCCAAGTTTCTCACTTTCCATTAACTAACATGTCAGAAGTTGCTTATCAGATAATTGCCGACATGCTTGGCTTTGTCTAATACACTTGGCCTATCTTTAATAAGAATATACTGCTCAACTGATTTAAATAAACTTTAGGTATATTTGATAAAAATCTGCCTATCGCAATCGTCCTCATGAGGAAATTTCTAGCAGATTTTTTTGGATTTTCTCTAATAGTAAATACAAAATGTTGACCAAGTTACAGCCGGACAGACAGTAGGTACCCGTAATTTGGATGAGTTTGGTATTCGATATTAACCGATGTAACTGCAATATGGTCACCATTTTCATCCTATAAAACAATATCTCAACTTATTCCCATCATAAACTATAAGGTATTAAGTTTTCATGATACAAAAATGTAAGAGCTACAATTATATTTTCGAAATTTTTAAGGGTCTAAAGAACGAGGTAAACGATAAAGGTTTTTTTAGAATTTTCAAATCCTTTACAATAATGTTTGTTTGATGTATTTTTGATATATCATATTATAGAGGGCGTACGAAAGTTACACATATTATTGTGGAATAATTTTTAAAATAGAAAAAAAAACCATCTTAATATATACTATATTTAGACGAAATGTGGTACACATATTTTCTTTGCACAGATCTCGAATAATTTTACTAGCCAGTCTAACAAATGAAGTGTTTATAAGTTGGCGGTCATTCGCCTTGGGCATTATTTTTATTCTGTATTATATCACATCATGTACCAAAAGTGATAGGTAAACTCAAGCAACAGTTACTATTAAGTATTATATATATATATATATATATATATATAAAACTCTTAAGATATTCATGATGATGAATGTTAAAGGGTAAAGATGTATCCTTTTGAATATATAAGGGGGTGATTTTTATATATGACATCAATATACTCGAAAAAAACCCTCATTACTAGAATTTGTAGGTATTTTTCCATGGAGAATGTTTATATGCTATGCCCATTGATGTATCTCATCACCAGGCGGCGCTCCTAAACAAAATGCCTTCACATTGTTAAGTGCAATTGCGAGGTAGTTACGTTTTTATATATAGCCAAACACTAGTGAAGGCGCTACGTTATGATGTGTATTTCACTTTACAGTCAATTTCTGGTAGAGCTTAATGGGTGCCAGACTACTTCATAACAAAGTACATGTACTAGTTCCGTGGCTATAAACATACAATTTTAAGAATTTTCTGGCTCGTCGCAACAAGGCGAACTCTATATCGGCGTTGGAAATATAATTCATTTGAACCAGCGTGCGAGACCGCTTGAAACAGCTAGTATATTATATGTATGTGATATAGTGTGTTTAACAATTATGTATATTTTAACTTTTTAAAACTAATTCATTTGTTTACTATTGTTTACTACATTTTTTTAATACACTTTTTTACTACTATTGTTTAATATATTTGTTTACTATTTATTCATTCATACTTTTACTATTGCTTAATAACTGAAATGGCGTGGTGCATTTTCTCAAAAATTCATTATCAGCAGGTGAAGCTAACGAATAAAATGTCAATAAAACCATGATCTTTTCTCTTAATACTTATTTATATTACTCTTACATTCCTCTATGACTAATTTTGTATATTATACGCTAGTAAAATTAATATTTAATAATACTCATAAAATTAAATGTATAATTACGAACGATATTATGGTGTATCAACAAAAAAACCTATAATGTACAATACATATATTTTTCTGCTAAAGAAAGACATTATAAATGTTTTAACAGTACTAAATATAATTTTCATAAAACAATTTAATGAGCTTACTGTAAGGGTCAACTTTAAAGTATGTTTTGTTCAATACACTAATACTAAACGCAAAAGTATGTTATTTGTAAGAAAATCGGAAGGTCTTTTGTTTTTAATGGACATAAACAAACCGAATTTATTTAAAATAGATTTAAATTATATTTATTCCATATGAGTTAATAATAAGTCAGCCCTGGTATAGTAAAATATATCAAACTTGTCCTTAAATCAATGATATCATTACATATCAGTCCAACAACCTTCGGCCTTACGAGGCCTTGATAAATTACTGATAAAATATTAGTGGATGTTATTAAAACCCTATTTTATCATAATTAATTCGATGTAAGGTAAAATATCCTTAAACAGAATGGGTTATGCAAGCTCTGTTATTAACCATAAGAGAGATAGTGAAATATTGCATTTAATATTATTTAGATATAATAGGTTACTCTTTGGTAAAAGAAAGGGTTAAACATGTAACGTTTCAATGTACAGAGCGAGAAAATTTTTCAAGTTTTTATGTCTCGACGCAGACATTTCAATAATTACCAAAACAACATATTTATTTTTAAGATGAACACTCTTGTGAAAAGAATCACTTACATAAATTACAGCTTTACTTACAAATAAATAACATAAGAATCCCTTTAATTGTCGAATTACCATTTATTGTTTAAGTTTATGCAGAACAATTATCGATTTTTAATTATATTTTTCCATTATCAAAACAAGGACTTGAAGTAATAGAAAATAATGTTTCATAGCCATTGACTAAAAGAATAAAAAATTAATAATAGTGTTGGTAAATGTATTTTTAAATTTTCTGTTTTTAATTTAATACGCGATGAAAAGAGTAAGACTGTATTTGGTACACTATTGACTTCCACTAATATTGTTTTAATAACTCCTGAGATATAATTGGTATTTATTATTCTGTCATAGCTTCTACTTATAACAGGTGGAATATGATGTACGGTATAACAGATTGATGTGATGTATGACAACGGTTCTAAAAGGATTCTGATGATATCCTCTTAAAATCCACTCCTAACCACAGTGCGTCATCTATCATATGTGAAACTGCTTGTGAATACTAAAACTGTCTCTTGATATCCTTCTATTCATAATATTTCATGGAAGGTTCATGTATATTTTCCCCTATAACATTTGTTGGTTCTGGGTAAGCCTGGTTGAACGGAGTGGTATATTTACATTTTACCATAGAAATAAATTTTAAATCATCCATTCTGCATCTTTAAGTTTAATATAATTTAATGTTTTTATTAGACACACTATACTTATCTACGCCTAAATAAACAATGTGAATAGTATTGTATTTAACCTGTAATATTTTGACCTAATAGGTAATAGTACAAAATATCCGTCTTTTTATATTACATAAACCTGTTTTATATGCTGTTAATCGCTTGTAATAGGGATAAATGAAAACATAACTCGAGCAATCTAAACAAGAATTTCTTAAATAGTTAAATTATTCAAATTTTATTATGACTGTAATATACATTACAAATAAATGCCTGTTGCTGAGAAATATTTTTTTATTTTAAAAGAATTCCACTTAAATAAAAAAAATTGATTAGGATTGTAATATATTATTAATGGCATATATTATGCACTGTTACTGCTTTTTGTAAAGATTATAAAATTAAGGAACGAGCTGATTAGTTTAAATTATATTCTACAGAATAAAGACAGCTAAATTATATTTATTAAATTCATTGTAATTGAAACAGACAAAAAGCACATATCTGTTGGTGCACTTTATATTTTTCACATAAAATCTTATGACATATAATACATAGCAAAATAAAACGTAATTTAGAAATAAGGGGGATACTTTCCCTAACAATGATAATACATTATGAAATACTGTATTAAATTATATTCATACATTCGGAACAATAATAAAAATTCAATCACGTGTTTCTTGTATTATGATTTATCACATATTTCCATCCATTTTTTGCAATTGCCACTGTAAAATATACCGGCTTTTCCGACGATTTGGTAAATGAAAATACACCCTCAGCAGGTTCCGGCAGTTGAATAGAACTCGCAACCACTTAAAGCCCTACCGACACAGCAACTTCGAGGTGGTGCCTACTGATGCCACAAACTACTCCTACAGTACATGGCCATCAGTTGGGGAACAAGGAGAGTGTATTGCCTTATTTATAATTTCTTGATTTTCATAACCTGCTTAACATAAGTAAAGGCAGTATTTGAGGTGTTTCTGAGACAATTCTCCAAACAATAGAGTCCAGTAAGGGCTGACCTATGTCAATCTCGAGTTCCCTTTTTCCTTTTTCCACTGTATGCAGAAGAAACACTTTTGGTTAGCTTTATCGTGCTCCACTTGTCCATAGGAACATTCTAGTTAAACAAACTTACCGATCCTAAACAGGTACAGTTGAAAGTTGCCATGGAACGAGGTCAGGTAAAAATGTCCCTCCAGATGTTGCTGCTTCTAAAATTCTATGAGAAAACACTTTAATTAAATGAAGGATAGATCAAAAATTAGGATCCGTTCGGTAAAAAAAATATCTTTTTTATAACTTGGAGGCTTAAGGATGAAATCTTTATTTGCATTTAACAAAAGGACCTATCGCCGTTTCTCGTATGCAATGCATAAGAATATATAGTTTATTTTCAAAGAACATTTATTGTATGCTTTGTATAGCATTTTATCACCAGCTAATGTACTACCAACGATAATCTGAGTATAAGTTAATTTCTTGAACCTCCAGTTAAAATGTGGATTGGATAACTATATGGAGTGATTTTTACGTTTCAGATAACTTCTTACAAATTAATTCTCTAGTATACTGAATTAAATAACTAAATTTAATTATAGTGTTTACAAAAATTTTATGTATCTCCTTATCAAAATAATAAAGAAAAAAGTGTAATACTATCTTTATTTTGTGTTCTTCATTATAAAACAATTAAATACTAACAAAATATCTGAAAAAAATCTTATTAGCAGCAAAAGATTGAATATTTAATATCTACGATTTTTATACAAAATGTGACAGGTTAATTAAATCTTACAGCATTATATTGTAAAATAAGCACAACGCTGTCAATGAAGGTTTGACTGATGACTAGTACTTTCTTTCCCAACAGCACGTTGAGGCGGATGTCAAAATAATGCAGTTTACTTGTTACTTCACACAAGATGGATAGTTTCGTGCTTCATTACAGTAATGGTGAAATGTTATGCAACTTTCGTAATGCGAGTTTTATGATTGAAACCTCGTTCGACATAGCAGTGTTAGAGCAAATAATGTTCTGTTTTCATAATCAATTCAATTATATTTACTGTTATAAAGTAATACATTATCACAGTTGAAATCTACGAAACAATATTTTTTACCATCGTAAAAGAATTTTGTGAATTAGGTTTGTATGCATATTTTTGGGAATGAAATATTGATCTATTTTTTTAAAATCATCCTTTCTTACAAAACATTAGCAACCATAACCGTTGTATAGCATTTATGGGGCGCAGGTGTTCAGCGTTAAAGTGTTTGTATCAGGAATACCGTTGTCCGACAGACACACACACATACACACACACACACACACACACACACACACACACACACACACACACACACACACACACACACACATATTTCAACTACCATCGGGCCCGTCCCGAGGATGCGGATAAGGGAAATTTCAGCAAAAATGTTGGGTTAGTGAAAAAACATCACGCCGACCAAACTGGAACACTGCTTGCATAATGTGTATGTCTGAGACAGGGTGTTGGCTGTTAGTGATTGTCATCATGTGGGTGTTGTTGAGAGCCACGCAAGAGATCGACCCACAATAATGCACCCTGGATTAACATGCAGTTGTTTCCGTAACTTAACGGAAAGGCTGATGTGAGCTGACTCTGTCTAAGTGGGAGCTGAAGCGTATATTAGGAGGCAGCCAATTCGGGTGGGCAGTGAATGCAGCGGTCGGAAGGTCTGGTCGAGGGTCTGTCTTTCCATGATTATTTATCTCTAGTTTGGATTATTGCATTTATTTTTTTATTCTCTTTAAAATGAGGGATCACATGATAGGGGTTTGTATTTAAAAATGTTTAGTTGCCCCTCTTTACCCCCCCTTCACTCAATTGTAAATTTGTCATAAAATCTGTTAAAAAAAACGTAGAGACCTCTAGTTTGCATTATTGGATTTCTTTTTTTATTCTCTTTAAAATGAGGGATCACATGGTAGGGGTTTGTATTTGAAAAGTTTTAGTTGCCCCCTTAAACCCCCTTAAAAAAAGGGGGGCAAAATTTTCAACAACTTGAAAAATAAAAAAAAAGTTATAATAGGTAGGGTGAAGGTTTCACATAGATATCTCGGGCCGTTTAAATTATATCCAGGTGTGCCAGGACATAAAACTCACTCTGTATTATACTAAACCTAATAAGTAAATGCTGGGATATTTTAATATGACATGACACTTGCAGTTTTTCTAATAAAGAAACTTCAGCATAAACTGCTCTAATGCAACATCTAATGTACTCTTTTTATTGTACCATTACTCGTTAATTAATGCTCGGTAATAATAAATTATATGTCAAGCGTAAGCTTAACATTAGGTTTTACTTTTTGAAGCTTTGAAAATAAAGAACTCATAAGAAACTACGAATACTTTTTTGTTTTATAAAATTCATCAATTATTGTATATTATGTTAAATTAAACTGTCGTCAATACTAATACGTTTACGAATTTAATATATAGCCTGACTTCTTAGATTTCCACCAACCCAACATGTAGTTTTAATGAAGGTTGGGATTATAAGATGGTATTAATACAGACGATAAATTTTTATTTAATAAAGAACCACTCTGCATAAATATCCCTGGCAGCAAAACTGTAACAATTGCAAAACTTTATTGGAACCAATAGTTTCGTATCCTAAGGCAATATCACAAATGGAATTTACCATTCCTTGGCGGCAAGAAATATTAATCTTGAGCAGAAGCGGTGGAAAGATATGTGAAACATTTTATCGTGTACTTTGATTTGTAATCTATTATTTGTAGTATATTTAAATCTTAAAGGATTAATAACAGCAATAATTTACAAGATTACCTTATTAAAAAAATGTTAAGTTACAAAATATTATCAAATCAAAATATTTATTGTTCAGACATGCTAGAACAATGCATAGAACACACTAATTACATAGTTTTTAGTATATAATATCAGAACTATGTTTTATACAGTAGTAGTAGTATATGTTATAAATACCTTAACCTAAAATATGATTTAGTATGTTACAAACATTGCCATTAAAACTAAAAGTAATAGACAATCTCGCATCTGTTAATGGCCCAAGCTAAGGAGCCCAGTCCAACAGCTCGTCCACAGATTAAAATGCATGTTTTAACAAGTATTGCTTTAAATTATTTTTAAAGGATTTCTCAGTTGAAGAAGTTTTCATCCTATGCGGCATTGAATATTTTGGGACCAACATATGACATGTTATCTTTTGAAGATGTTGCTGTGGTGGTGCGGAATGATGAATGCATCTCTGTTTATGGTGGAATAGAGATGATGATATGTAGAGACATTTTGCAAGTTTTTCAATGTATACATTTATACATAAAGTATAAACAGTGAAGGCAACGCCAGAAGGTGTTCATTACTGAACACTTCCCGACAACTGTGACGAATATCCAGGACACACATCACACAGTTAACAGCTTTTTTTTGAATTTGAAAACTGAAACCGTACATCGCCGCTCGCACACCCACAGCAAACCATCAGGGAAGCGCGCGCCAATGGTGGCGAACGGGATGCCGGATCAAAACTAAACTAGGTAAAAAAAAAGAACACCGTGGTCAGCATACTCAGGTTCATTTACTAAGACACAATATAGGCCTATCTAGTCAATATAAATATATAAGTATATATACTATAAATAAAAAAAAAATAAAAAAAAAATAAAAAAGTGCCTGCAGTAGTATATACCTCAAACAATCCTTATCAGGTACACCTGCATACAAAAATTAGAAACGCCATAATTTGAAACAAGAAATGCCAATTCCACCCGGTATCCTTCGGCTAAGGGTGGGCTCCTAATGAAATCCAAGAAATAACTAAATAATATCTAAAACTAACTTAAAATTAAATAACAAAATATAAACTATATAAATGGCAACAATAACAATAACAAATAAATAAAGAATATGAGCAGGGTATCACAGATGTTGACTAGTAGAAATGTCCATCATGGTGGCCGTCCTTCAGCAGAGCGCAAAATCGAAGGTTCTCTGCGACCACGCATGATGGAGAGATGACAGCAGAAAATCAATTCATCTCCTGGACCTCATCAGTGAGGGGCCGTAAACTTAGCCGCACATGTTAGAAGGAGAACAGCTCAGCAAAACTAAATAAAACACTTAGTTAAACAAAAATTTTAACTTGGAGCTACTCCTAACTTGTACACCACGGCTCGGAGTCTTTGCCACTCTACCGGAAAGGCCAAACGCCTTCAAATGGTCAGTGGCCTCTGCAGCCAATAAACCACACACACATACACTATATAAAACACACATGAGCCGGGGAGATATAGGTATTGAACCGGCTCAGACTCCCCCCCAAAAGGAGGAACTCCCCTCTGTTAATGTCTTCAAAATGAAGAACCAAACGAAATGCCTCTCCCCCCAATGGTTGAAGAATTATAAACCGGAAACCCTGAAGTCTGCAGAAGGTAAAACCAAGAAAATCCAGTTGGAGGCAAGAAATCCCTCCAAGAGTTGCGTGGGTACAAAGAAGAAAACAGGAACCTTGATCAGGAAGAAGGAGCAGAGGTGATCAGGCCTCTGGACCTAAAACCCTCCCGCACAGACTAAAGAGAAATCACGGATGACTCCGGCAAGGCTTCAGATGGGATATGTGCGCCTTCCTGAAAATCTTCCCGGACTGAGGATCTCCCAGTCGGGCAGTCACCGGAGTCAGAAACTTCAAGATGCGGTGGGGACCAGTCCACCTGTAGCAAAGTTTAGCAGCTCTTTTATCCACAGCCGAACTGACTGGGTGAGCCTTGCAGTAAACTAGATCCCCCACCTGGAAGGGATTGGCAATACGACCTCGGTTGTACTTCCTCCTTACTAACTCCCTAGCCCGAATGAGATTCCGCCTGGCTGCCTCCCAAGTGGCTTTCACATTGGGAGTACCAGGAGGTGGCAGAAGATCGCTAATTTTCCAAAGGTTCGCCAAAGGGTTGTTTGGCGGAAAGCCAAATAATAACTCGAAAGGTACCGCCTTGTGACTTTCATGCTGGGCCGTATTAAAGGCAAATTGGATCCAAGGTAGTTGTTGATCCCAGGTGGTCTGATTTTCCGCATGAAAGGCAATGAGAGCAGATCGAAGATTGCGATTAAACCGTTCGGCGTGAGAAGGCTGAGGATAGAAAGGGGAAGTAGTCACATGGCGGATTCCGTGCCCAAAGCACATTCTTTTAAAGATATTGGAGACAAACTGTGAACCATTATCGGAAACTAAGGTGGCGGGGATTCCAAAGTGTTGAAAAAAATGGTTACGAAGTGCTTGCACCGTGAGCTGCGCGGTAGCACTCCGCAATGGGAACAACCAAACAAACTTGGAGAAGGCATCCACACAAACAAGTAGGAACTTATTTCCGGACTTGCTACGCGGGAGAGGCCCAACATAGTCAATGAAAACCTTCTCCAAAGGTTTTTTTTTTCCGCCACCTCAGATGACAAAAGACCCAACTTGGTATTTTGAGCGGGTTTGCTTAGCGAGCACAGTTCACAAGAACGTACTCGAGCTGCAATATCCCGGTCCATACCTTTCCAGATGAACTGATCCCTAATCTTCGCGATGGTCTTATGAATTCCTAGATGTCCGCCCACAGGAGAAGAATGAAAATACTGAAAGACCATCGGCACAAGAAAGCTTGGCAGCACTAACTTAGGTTTTCTCCGCTGCTTGTCACGGCAGCATAGAGCACCTCGGTACAGAAAATAAGGAGGGTGGGCACCTCCGTTTTTAAGCTCATTGATGATAGCAGTCAGCTCGGGATCCTTAAGTTGGTGTGGAACAATGTCCGAAAATGCCAGAGGAAAGTCTAGGAG
Source organism: Homalodisca vitripennis (assembly GCF_021130785.1). Lineage (NCBI taxonomy): Eukaryota > Metazoa > Arthropoda > Insecta > Hemiptera > Cicadellidae > Homalodisca > Homalodisca vitripennis. The sequence goes on from NC_060213.1 coordinate 1,558,428, forward strand.
CACGCCACAACATGGCGGCTCTGATAAATTCTGGTGGTCGTTGGGTAAGTGATACATGCGTGACAGAGTGTCCGCTATGATATTTTGGGTGCCTCGCACGTGCTGCACTGTGAACTTAAGGGCAGAAATTTGGACTACCCAGCGACCAATCTTCCCGAGCTGACGGGGGTGGGCAAGGAGCCAAGAAAGTGCCTGGTTGTCGGTTTCCAACAAAAATTCTTTATGTTCTAGGTAACGCCTGAACTTATTAATTCCAAACACGACAGCCAAACATTCCAGCTCATAAACAGAACAACTCTTCTTCTCACAAGGGGTTAACGTGCGTGAAGCATAAGTTATGGGCTGCCGGATACCATCTACTTCTTGCGATAAAACAGCAGCAACGGCTAAGGAGGAAGCATCAGTTTGCAAGACGAACTTACGACTGAAATCAGGCATAGCCAAGACTGGAGGCTGCATCACTGCCTCTTTCAGCTGCTCAAAAGCAGTCTGTTGCGCTTCACCCCACTCAAACTTGGCACCCTTTTTCCTAAGAGAGTTCAGAGGGGCCGCCACTTCAGCAACATTGTAGATGAAACGACAATAAAAATTTATTATTCCCACAAAACGGGCAATCCCCTTGGCATCCTTAGGAGGAGGAAACTCCCTGATTGCCTGGGTTCTCTCTGGATCAATACAAACACCTCGAGAAGAGACAAGATGACCCAGAAACGATATTTCAGGCTGAGCAAAACTCACCTTTTCAGGATTGACGGTAAGGCCAGACTCTCGCAGCCTAGTTAGAACTTCCTCTAGATGAGTCAAGTGCTCCTCATAACTCTCACTGTACACAAGCAGGTCATCCAGATAGTTGAACACGAACTTAAATTTGACATCATGAAAGATAGAATCCAGGAGTCTGGTGAGTGTCTGGGCCCCCACAGCCAAGCCCATTGGCACTCGGGTGAACTGGTACAAATTCCAAGGCACACAAAAGGCAGTGAGAGGTCGAGACTCGTGTTTTAGAGGAATCTGATGATATGCCTGATTAAGATCAAAAATGGAGAAATACTTGGCCTTACCAAACCAGTCGAAAGCAGAATGCAAATCGGGGAGAGGCACGGAAGTCAATTTCTATCTGAGCATTGAGCTTTCGATAATCCAGGACCAATCTGGACTTCCCATTAGGTTTCGGCACTAGAAACGCTGGACTGGAAAAATTTGAGCAAGACGGCTCGATTACCCCACTCTTAAGTAAATCATCAATCATATTTCTCAGAATTTCCATCTTGGGCGGAGCAAGCTTATATGGATGGGAACGTTGCAGGACGGGTGTCTGTAAGACGAATCTCGTATTCCAAGAGATTGGTCGTGCCCAGTTTGTCAGTTAGGACTTCAGGAAAACTGGAACAAATCTGCCTTATGTCCTCAGCCTCTTTCGGCGTAAGATGTCCTAGTTTGGTCAGGAGGAGTCAAGCTCTTATCTTCCATCTCTAAGGCAGCAGTCCCACGAGACTCGACATCTGAAAAGGGAACGAGCACCCGCCTGGCGAAAGCAAAGAAAACATGACTGGAGGCCAAATCCAAAATCATGCCAGTTTTTCCGATAAAATCTGCTCCCAAGATGAAAGGAAAAGTCAGGTCCCTTAGCCACCAACAAGCTCCAATCCCAAGAGAAATAATTAATTTTGATGTGAATCTGGGCACTACAGATAATAGGTAAAGGTGTGCGTGAAGCAGTCCAGCAGATAAGTGAACTAGGCTCAACCTGCCGTATTAGCCCAGAGGATTTTAGATCTTCAAAAAACGACAAAGAAATCAGGCTGCGTGCTGACCCAGAATCAACCAGGGCCTTCTGCAACCACATTCCCCACAAGCACATCCAGTTGTGGGCAGGTTGAGCGGGCAGCCCTTACTCCCTGCGCAGCCAGAGCAGCAACCTCCCCTCTCGGCAAACGATGATAAACTGTCCCCAAGTCTATTTCTTTCTGTTTTCTTTCTGTTCTGTATTAAACCAGCTACCCTTTTACCATCAAAAACTAGGTACATATTTGCCCTCAAAATTACCTTTACGGCACGAGTCGGGCTTACTCGTCCGCAAGCTTACAAGTTTTTTTTATTAAGTGGACAAAACGGTCTAATATGTCCCACTTGCTTGCAGCCATAACAGGTAGGAGGCTTGCCTACTGGAAGGAGCAGCTGCTGGCTCAGACTGCACCGGAGCATGGACCGGCCCCGGAGGCAAGTGAGGAAGATGCCTCGACATGGCCTCCCTTTGATCATCCGCATCCTGAACCCCTCTAGAGATGATGGAGAGGCGGTCCAAATCCGCAAAAGATGCGGGACGGCTACAAAAAATCAAACGGGAGCGTTCTTCAGGTTTAATGCCCTCCAAAATAAGGCTCACCAACTCCGTTTCGCTCAAGCTTAAGCGCAACACCCGGGCTACATCCCGTATCTCCCCGACAAAATGGGCTCAACGTCTCGTCTGGTGCCTGAGGACGATAAACGCGTTCCACCCGCAAGCGCTCCCTAACCCCGAGCAGGTAAAAAAGAACTCCAAGATCTCGGCGTGGAACTGGTCAAAGGTGGCACCTCTCTTAAGGCAGTCTAGAAGGCGATCAAAAAGCGGCCTTAAGGAAAACTGCGCTAAAATCTGCATAAGCATGGCATCTGTCATACCAGGAAATTCTCTTAGCTTAAAAACTTCCAGAAGGAAATGGATAAGTAAATTAGTGTCAAGCCCATCAACTCTGGGGAAGTGTTGTAAAACACTCCCCAAAGGATGGGGCAGTTTGCCAAAGCTAGAAAAGGAAGGCACAACTATAGATGATGCCTCACCAGCCGCTTCAGGAGGGCCACTACCCATCGGAGACATAGTAACTCTGGGAGGCTCGAAAGAAAAAGCCGGAGGATGGTTAGCAAAAGTAATGGTAGTGGGAACCTCCGTTGGAGTGACAGCGGTAAATAGTACCCCCTTCTCTTTCACCGAGCGCACCTCACTCAAACCATCTAAGGCTTGTTTTAATTTGTTACTGGCCGAAAAAGCCCAACTTTTAATATCAGAGTCTAAACTAGGAGCTGACATAAGTAAAACTATTCTGTCACGCCAATGTAAAAGCTGAGATGCCAATCTAGCCTTTGCTGACCCGGACATGGGAAGTGACTCAAAATTAATATCGTCTTCTAATTCCTCCATTCGGGTTTTACAAAACTCAAATTCTGTGTTAATTTGGAACTCTGCATTCCAGCTGCGGTCCAACGCTATACAAGCCCTTAATTGAGCCCTTAATGCCCTCACATCTCCCTCGGGCTTCTGTCCTCTCGCCAGGACCTCAAAAACCAACTCGGGCTTGCGTAGATGTTCAGGCACCAGGGAAAAACGCCATACCAAACAATTAAGGACAAATAAATACAACAATAAACAACAAAGCGTACGCAACAATTACTTAGTAACCTAAGTGGACTCAACTCACAAAAGGCTTACACTGACGAGGTCCAAGTGAAGAACTTAATACCTGCTACCTAATAGAAGGATACCCTGCAAATATACACTAACCACAACCTACAAACACAGAAGCAATAAATATAACAAAACAACACATTGATAGGGGAGAAGTAGAGTACAGTTAGATAAATTTAGCGGTTAAACAATTTAGAGTCCCTTGCTCCCTGCAAAGGGTAAGTCTGCAGGAAGCAAGACACTAAACCAATTCCACCCGGTATCCTGTGCTAGGGCGAGCTCCTAATGAAAAAAAAGTTGTGTACTCTAACCTCCCCCTACCTAACACTAACCTACACCAACAAACAAAACCAGAACTGAGAGACAGCTGAGAGAGCAGCTAACCACGCTCTGCTACCATTGAAACCGTACATCGCCGCTCGCACACCCACAGCAAACCATCAGGGAAGCGCGCGCCCATGGTGGCGAACGGGATGCCGGATCAAAACTAAACTAGGTAAAAAAAAAGAACACCGTGGTCAGCATACTCAGGTTCATTTACTAAGACAAAATATAGGCCTATCTAGTCAATATAAATATATAAGTATATATACTATAAATAAAAAAAAAATAAAAAAAAAATAAAAAGTGCCTGCAGTAGTATATACCTCAAACAAATCCTTATCAGGTTACACCTGCATACAAAAATTAGAAACGCCATAATTTGAAACAAGAAATGCCAATTCCACCCGGTATCCTTCGGCTAAGGGCGGGCTCCTAATGAAATCCAAGAAAATAACTAAATAATATCTAAAACTAACTTAAAATTAAATAACAAAATATAAACTATATAAATGGGCAACAATAACAATAACAAATAAATAAAGAATATGAGCAGGGTATCACAGATGTTGACTAGTAGAAATGTCCATCATGGTGGCCGTCCTTCAGCAGAGCGCAAAATCGAAGGTTCTCTGCGACCACGCATGATGGAGAGATGACAGCAGAAAATCAATTCATCTCCTGGGACCTCATCAGTGAGGGGCCGTAAACTTAGCCGCATATGTTAGAAGGAGAACAGCTCAGCAAAACTAAATAAAACACTTAGTTAAACAAAAATTTTAACTTGGAGCTACTCCTAACTTGTACACCACGGCTCGGAGTCTTTGCCACTCTACCGGAAAGGCCAAACGCCTTCAAATGGTCAGTGGCCTCTGCAGCCAATAAACCACACACACATACACTATATAAAAACACACATGAGCCGGGGAGATATAGGTATTGAACCGGCTCAAAACTCTCCCAACAGAGTTAACTGGAGCTGTTCCCCAAAATATCAACCCATACGTCAAAATAGGAACGAAATATCCAAAGTAAATCAATCTAAGCGTCTGCCTACATAAAAACGTGCATAAATATCTCAAGGAATATATACTGGCACTTAGTTTTTGGTCATACATGATTAATATGTTTTGACCAATCAAAATTAGAGTCCACGCAGTCCTCAAAAAACACACAGATATAGATTCCTGAATAGAATTACTATCCACAAAGATCGTCTTACATCCCTATTAATTTAGGGTCTGAAATGTATGATTCTAGGTTTCTCGGTGTTTTTAAATAAATTATTCGAAGAAAACCATGAGCTGAGGCTTTTAAAGACAGATCGGTTGCGACGGTATTACGTGATTCCGCTTGGATGATGACACTAGTGTCGTCAGCATATTGAACTACGTGGCCCTTGATCGATTTGGTTAGGTCACTTACGTACACAATAAATAAGAGAGGGCAAAGTATAGAATCTTCGGGAATACCGAACCTTACAGGCAAACAGCTAGATTTACCCTTTACCTTATTGGCAATTTCAAAATATTGAGAACGACCTGAAAGATAAGAAGGAAACCACTCAAGAGGCATACCTCTGACTCCATATTCTCTATATTCTCTAAAAGACACTGATGATTGACAGTATCAAAGCACGGGCAAAATCACAAAAAATGCCAGCAGTGCTTCTGCCTGAATCAAGAGATAAGAGTCTAATTCTTTTTATTATTTATAATTTTATCGACCTCATGAGTGGTAGAACTATTTAAAAAAAAACCAAATTGAGTAGGTGATAGTGAAAGGTTTTTCTGGAAAAATTCAGTAAGTCTGTTGTGAATTAAACGCTCAAATATTTTGTTCAGGAAGGAAGGTTCAATAAAGTATTGAAATTGGTCTATACTGTTTAACCAAAGAAAGATCTATCACCTTTTTTAAAGATTGGGAAAACTTTGGCTCATTTTAAATTTGAGTGAAATGTAACATTGGAGAACAAGTTATTGAAAATAATTAAACTGACTGTATACTAACTACCCATTGAGCTTATGTTTATGCATTAATTAAATTGAATGTTATATGATATTAGAATATTCGCAAAGAGTTCAAAGAACTTTTTTAGGACCCTGAAGCACATAAGAAACAGCAATTAATTTTTTATACGTTCTAGTAAAATCTAAAATTTTTGGATTCGAAAATATTATAGACCTAAGTGGATAACTGTGAAAGTCAAAGTCTTCAACTTCTGAGTTATCTCACAATAAATTATTGTGATGTATGTAGTTTTGAGACTGGAGAATAAATACTGTAGATACATATTATGTCAGTGTACATGGTTTACAGCTTCAGATCTTAAATAAAGTAGCTCTCTATCCCTGTATAAACAGTTTAAAATTTATTTTATGTAAGGAAGCTGTGACAGTAATAGACTTCTTAAGGAAGAGCGGAATGATATTAAGGCCCCCTTTAGTGGCTCTGGCTCGACAGGAATGCAATTTGCGGTAAGCTCTATATTCAGAGTGCTTCTGTAACCTCTTATATTAAGCATAGTGTTTGCTAGATACACACATGTTAAGAAGATATAAAATAATATGTGCTATCAACAATTAAAATGTACATTTTATAATTTTAAAATAAATGTATTAATATCTATAACTTCATTTGTGTTGCTGAAAGCAAGAGCGTTTATTTCGTGGAACAGAACGAAATAAAAAAAATTATTATATGATGGAAAAATATATTTATGTTATATGTATAAAGTGTAGAGAATTTTAAACCGTATCAATCATTATAATGTTTAAATCTAATTTTTAATGAGTGAAAGAACGAATTAAGGAAGGAACAACACCAAATTTCAGTCATGTTCTTATGATCGCTGTGGGCGTCAAGCACTGAATTTTCTTTATTATTAGCTATGTTTGCAAAAATGTTATATATTAGTAATTCATGTTGATTAACACTAACACTTTTATTATCATGGCCCAGTAACGTTAAACAGTATTTTATTCCTACTTATTAAAAAAAACTATTATGTAGCAATTTGCTGGCGGTTTATACTTATAGTATTAATAGCCAACACCCATGGAATGGCACGCAATTTCGAAGGCTTTTCACTTGCAAGAGCAATCCTTCTAATACGAATGATTTTTCACGCTATTCTGTTTTTTAGTGCTCCTACGATCAAGAAATATGTCAAGAAGAGTACATTTTTGGCCATTGTAATTTTCTCAGATGTTATTTTTTGCCGTAGTTGATTTTGCCCAGTTTACCTGGTAAAAAATATACACTGATACACAATTCTGAGGAGTCTAATCAGTCACAGAGTGTAATAACTTCGGAAATTATATTGTATTTCCAGTCTCAAATATGTCAGAATTGAGTTTTCTTTGTTGGTCTTATTAAGTGGATACAATAGGGAATATATTGGTGGTTCTAAGAGACAACTAGATGTTTAGAACAAAGGAACATAAATTAATTAAAAAAAAGGTCTAGGGGAAAAATTTTAATAAGGTGTTTAACACTGGTCTTTAAATAATAATGGGAAATGGGATGAAGCCAACATATTACACCTAGAAGAGATATTATTGTCAACTAAACTTATTGAGACTTCATACATCAAATTAGCAGATCTACCTATATGTTAACCTTCGGTTGAATGTAGGCCATTTTGGGTACCAATACTTTATAAAAAAGGAACTAACTGGCTGTCTAAACCCCGCCATGCTTACAATTGCGTTCATGTCTTATTGTTTTGAATTGTCGCGATGCTGCAAGAAGTGATGAAATATTGTTTCCTTGTTAGTATCCCACTTTTGCCTCAGCTGGTGTAACGTGTCATAACGATCTTGAACATTCGTGCTCTAGAATTACTGTAACTTGGCATTTTCGTCCTTTGCAGTGAAAACCCCTTGGTTCATTTTCTCCTGTGTGGACTCTAAGATATATTTGGGTGTGTTTTTTTACTCATTTATTTATTCTTCTTTTGTATTTTCTTTACATTTTTAAAACTATTTATATAATCACCTGAAGAAGAGGGTAGATTTCATGCCACGAAAGGTTGTGTTATACAAGTCGTAAAATATAACGATTTCAAATATCCAAATCCTTACTGCTTGTTCAAACCTCCCATCACCATTAAAACACTTTAAACAAAGAATCTTTTAATTTAGGTTGAAATTTACAACTGATTTTATTTATAGACGAAAACTAAAATGTTTATACTGCACAAATAACAGCTCTTAATTATTAAGTTGTTTTATAGCGTTATTTCATTAACCACAAGAGTGATTAGAATTAAACTACCACGTGGTTTGCACCATTTCAATGTTCCAGTCCCAAACTTTGTTATTGTATCAGCAAAACTAAAAAGCATAGAATTAAAGTACATTTCACTTCATATGGGATACACGAAACATTGTTTATACAAAGTAATGCATGAGGTTTGTATATAAGCAGTAGAGTGTAGAACAAACAAAAAGCCACACAAATCGATTTCGCGCATGGATGAAACCGAGAAACTGTGCAGCTTGCTACTTCTATTGCTCGTTATGCGCTGTCTATTGCCAATGATTTCCCAGGTGTATTCAGTTCAGAACTGTTTGTGCAGAAGATATCAAGATATCGTTCTTCCACGTAACTTAGCAGACTCGACTTATAAAAGAGTTTATTTTATTTTTTTACGAGTGTTAATATTATGGTATTTAGTCTGGTAGTATGTATAAGAATACTCTGTACAAATTGGGTTGTTGTTAATATGACTATATGTGATATACGTCCACGTCGATTCTTAGAATTATTTAATTTACAGGATATTAAACATATACGAAAAAATTAATACTTAACAAAATAACATATACTAACTTTGTAATAATACTTAACTCTTTAGATTATTACAAAGTAATCCCTTTATTTAATTTGATATTCTCAAAAACATCTTTTTGCAGGACTATTTCATTACGAAATAGTACTCTTATAAAACTCTTTTAACAATCTTTGAGTCTGCTATCTCATTCATTATAATTATAGTAAACAGGAAAACAAAAGGAACAAGACATCATTTTTTAACGTAATTACACAATAGAAAACTTCTAGGAGAAGTTAATTCAATATTTAAAATTATGCATATTATGTTACATTTTATGTACTTCTGTACTGTGCAACTTGAGGACATTTAAGTATCAGTTTTCTTAGTACCTTCCATTAGAAAAATTTTACAATTTTTTTGGCCCTTTTATAATAATAATACAAAGAATGTCGTAATAAGTGTTATAAAGTCATTATAATTAAGTTATGAGTTACACTATATTGATGACAATTTGTATGTTTTTATTACTTTTAGAAACTCTTGAATTAACCAAGAGCGAGAGTTTGAAGGTAGATTCAAGAAGACAGACCATCAGAGGAACATATCCTAATGTTGTTCCTTTCGCCACAGGCCTAAGACACGATACTAAGTGCCTACAGATTCTTCCGCGGAACTTAGCTGTGGTAGACAAACTCGAATAGGTTATAGAACAATACATACTTCCTTAATCTGTTGACGTAATACACTCACTACCACTAGTTAAGTATCACTACACAGAACGTAAATAAAAAATATTATATATATTACACAAATATCAATAAAAAAGAATATGCGTTTCAAAATAAAATTGTATTATGAAATATAAAAAGATAAGCTTTAAAGCAATGAAAATTATTTAAATTGTTTACACGATACAAATAATTGAATATATGAACAGAATAACTGCAGCCAATTCAAAAGAATAATTTAGTTCTCATTTATGTTACATGGCAACTAACATTTCTCATGGACCCAAAATAAAAATTGCTTGGAGGTTAAATCATAACCTTCCTAGTACAAAATCTCGATCCGCTAAAAGCAAGTGTAAATTTTAATATAATTAATTAGTCTATTTAACTATTGCTTTAAAAAAATGTGACATTATTCTAAAGATATTCTCCATAAATGGACTCTTACGAGATACGATTTTTAAATTACGAGAAAATTAAGTTTTAGGCAATGTTACGCTAACTTTTTGTGCTTTTTAGAGTAATATTATTGTTTAGAAGTTTTAATTATGATAAAAAGTGCACAGAGAGCAAACTATTTTTATCTAGGGTAGATAAAATAAGGTATATATAAAATGCGTTTGAACATGTAGCAAATACAAAACAAATTCCTGTGCTTAGAATTCAATTAAACAGATAGATTATGAAGCACAAGTTAAACCCTTTTAGTGCCAGAGATAAAATCAAATCCATGTTTGAAAAGTGCCAGAGGATTTTGGACGAAAACGCAAGGTTTTAGAAAAACCTCATAAAAAGCACCTTTTTGTTTCTATTTAAAGGTAAATTAATTACGTATCCGACATTATGTAACATTTAAATTTTTGTATAATCTTTTAAAATAAAAAAATGTATTAAACATCAACATTTTCTACGGAAACAAAATAAAAATCAAGTTTGAGGTAAAATAATTATCATAAAAAAGTATTATTTTAAAATTGCAATACTTTTTTATGATGAAAATAATTTAAAAACAACTCAAAATCATGCGTTATGACCTAATATTGTACCATAAAAAAACTTTTATAAATAGTTCATTGCTAGAGATTATTATTACTAAAACGCAAGGTTTCAGAAAAAATCACTTACAATTTATTTTTACTTTTAAAAGCTCGTTTATAATTTGTTTGAAATCAAAATGAATCGTCTATTAGGAAAAATCTAACAATAAGATGTTTATATAACTTAAAAAATAAAAAATCACTTTTGGGCATTGCCTTTTTGGCGGAAACAAAATAAAAATCCAATATAAAGTAGTATAAGTACTGTAATATATCAAAATTTTATTTTTTAATCTTTTAATTTTTTATGATAAAGAGCATTTAAAAATACCCTAAAATCATGTGTAATAAAGTAATATTCTACAGTAAACATAATTATAAAATTTACTCAACCGTTAGAGATTTGTTTGGCTAAAAGGCATCGAGTTTTGGAAAATATATAGTTAAAGTTTATTTTTCACTATAAAGAGCTTTTTTAAATTCCTTTCAAAACTTCTATACTTTAATGATAAAAACATTTAAAATAATGTGTAATATAACAATAACTACTAAAATGAACCTCAAACCATAAACATAAACTTATGCAGTCAATTTTTAAACAAACTCTACAACACTGTCTTCATGGACACTTTGAAGTGACTGTCATCACTTTTTTATTAACTTTACTATCTAATATGATTTAGAAATATTTTATATTATTAAAAACTCACAATATTACGTAACCTAAAAAAACGCTTCACTACTCGTCACGACACCGCGATCGCGATTGTTGTATTTTAGTTAGTTGTTCAAGTCAGTTATCAGCATTAAGTAGGAATAATAGTTGAAAAGGTTAGTTTAGTTAATTTATTGGCCTTTGGTATGAAATCAGCCATTATGGGATAAGTTATAGAGGTACTACAAATGAAATAGAAATCGTTTCGATCCGAGGCTCCGGCACTCTAGCGTGTTTTTACATCGTATCGTAGCGAGATCCTTGGCACTCAAAGGGTTAAACAGACTAATAGTAGTTACGTAAAGTATTTTTATTAAATTTTAATCTAATTCGTATGGAACAATAGCAATTATATAATCGCGATTACCAATGATTTGGATTGGATTTTACTGTCAATAAACATCATGTTACTACAAAAATTTAAGAATATATATAAATTAATTAAGTCATAAAATATTGGATTTGTGATTAACTTTAGTAATTCAGCATTGTTGTAATATTTACATGTGTATTACCACTTCTTATTCTATAAATTACAATTTTGACGCCAAAAAGTCAGTTTAACTTCTTTCAATGGCGAAGGAAATGTGTCACGTTGTATGTATATATATACTTCGGTCTGGAAGAACTAGTTATCTAAAGAAACCAAAAAAAGGTTTTATAAAAGTCTATATCTTTATGGAAAAATTTAGAAAATAACATATCTATATTACAGAGCTGACCAAGCACTGCATACTTTTAATGTTTGCCTGAATTTACAGTAAAATATATATTTTTTCCAAAACTGTAAATTTTATTATCTGTATAATCTCTTACATTATGGTACATAACATTTGCCGGAAATCTTCAATAAGACGTGTTATTACTATCAATCTTATCCCATGATGTAAAGAATATAAACGTAAACAATTTGTTTAAATGTTAAATGAGTGAAACATATCGTTCTGCTTTTAAAACAACTTTTAAACAGAAGAGTAGATTATATTGAACAGGAATTTTCAATAATTATTATTTATTTGCTATAATGCAGCTTTAAAAACAAAAATTATACATTACACTCCTTTATAGACGATTGGAGCGTAGCATAGAGGAACTTTCACAATATGAATTGACCTATATGCTACCTAGGAAAAACTAAAAATTTCCATGTGAATCGCTAAGACTTTCTTAAGCGTTTGTTTACAAAATACATGCTTACTATACGTCACCCCTATGAAGCAGTAGAGCAATAGTGTATATGTGCTGATATAACACGATTAAATTTAAAATTACTGGACATTATATATTATACAGCTTTCGAACCTCTAATCTGCTCGAGTCTATAATTTATAAATATTTCTAATACGGCTATATATTCTGTCGGAAATTTGTAAGTAATATTTTAGTGAACATTTTGTTTGTGGATTGACTTGCTCGTTGCTGAAAATAGTAATGTAATCAATGGTATCCGTATTATTTGAAAATTTTTAATGAGGAATTAAATACATTTTAAGTAAAATTAATTTTAATTTACATTTTTTCTCCAAATATCTTCTGTTACGTTGCCCTGTGAACAGACAAAAGTGAAATTAATTTTTCTGTGTATGGTTCCCTGGGTTGTAGAGTTCGCTATCGTTAAACAATCATTACTTTGTAGTACTGCAGTACACAGTTGACCTGGAGAGCGTAGATAGTTGTTATTGATTGCACAATCATGTATTATCTCAGATTATACGTTTTGTCCACTTATCTACAAAGTCCTTCTTTAAACAAAGTTCGTTGATTCTATCAATACCTATTTATCGTAAAACTATGATATTAACAAATAATATTCTAAATATTACAGTTTATTTCATTGTAAACGTACTAATGAAATGCCACGGATTCAATTAGCGATAACAAAGCGATAAATACAGGGTGTCCTCACACAAGCGCACAGTTTGTGGCTGCTCGTAATCAATGAAGCTTACATAATTTGTCATCCAATCAGTGAGTTCTCACAACAGTTCATGCAATTACTGAAGTGAACAACTGCTATCAATTATATGCACAATCGTGATACGATTTAAATCGACGAAAATGGAAATAGGGAAGAGGATAAAATTTGCTTTCCTTTGTGACATTATGTAGCGTCAAAACAAACAATTAAAGTGTTTTAAATCGTTCATAATATTATCCCTATGTATATACAGCCGCATATCTAACTCACTGAGTGATAGGGTATACGAAATTATAACCCAGTTATAGCAGTGCTGGAAACACCAAAGTTTGCACGCACGTAGCTTTTACCTTCAAACCACCGGGAAAAGTTTGAAAACCGGAAATTCTTACCTTTAAAGTCTTCAAGCAAATTCGCAAACTATCGCATTTTTCACTCTTTTAGGCATTTCTTTGAACCACGAGAGCTGGCCAACCGTTAAGGCTAGCTCAGATATGAAAAACATTGTTAGTCGCATATAAAATTATCTACAAAAAAGTCAAGTAAATATTTCCTTTATTTCTATTCGTTTGGCCGCAAAACGCAATTATGTATACAATTTTCACTTAATCATTTACCGTCTAGGTTTGGTAGCGGCCGAACCGTTAGTCGTTGCTCTAAACATATTTTCTATGGATTTAGGAAACAACATGCTCTAAAAAACAGATTTAGTAACATTTTGCCCTATCCTCAATGGTTTGGCCGGAAAACGCGTTTAAAACGTTACTTTTTTAAGTTTTACGTTGAAATTGTGATTCTGGACTACATTGAAGCCGGCAGTTTACGTTTAGCACAAAATAAAAATGTGATTTGAATACAAAATAATACAATATACAAAAATGGTTTAGTGACCTTTTACTCTATTTTCATTGGTTTAGCCGTAAAACGTGATTATGTTGAAAATTTCACTTAAAAACGTACCTTCCGGGTTCGATAGCGGCCGTTGGTTCTAGCTTAAATTTAAAAGGATTTTTAACTAGTAATTGATGCGATCTAAAAAAAAGGTTCCTTGACTTTTTGCTCTATTTACATTTTTGGCTAATAAATGCTAATATTTTGTAATTTTGACGCGAGAATTTGGTTTCTGGAGTGGATAGCGGTCGACCCTTCAGGTCTAGATTAAATATGAAAGTTTCTTCTAATATAAAATGCTAAGGTGTACAAAAAAGTTCCAGTAGCTTTTTGTCTTATATCCTTCCGTAAGACTGAAAATCCCCCTAAATAGCAAAATATTTGTCGTGAATTGGCAATTTTTGGAGATTTACATTTATATGCGACTAATATTTGTGTAATTCATTCCAGATTCACATCGCACTTGCTTTGCTAGGTTGACGAGTGAATACAACCCCAGATTTGAAATTGGCTGGGCATTAGCTAAACTTCAATGTAGATAGGGACAGAGTACTTCTTAATTGATTCAATGAAATAGTGATTTCTTGTCAACAACTGTGGTATGGAATGATAATTTCATATGTAATTTTAACCCCTGATCAACGTTTTATTTTTATAAAAATTACTGTACACATATTCTCGTAGCAGAGACACATTTCCCAGAAAAGTACCACGTGTTCTTATAACCCCTAATAACATAACCCCATCCCGCGAATTTCCTGGTAGAAGAATTCCTGATTAAATTAAACCCCCTGATCAACTTAATAATCTGATAAAGGTAGGTTTTATTTTGTTTACAATAAAGAATTCACCATAGCTGACCAGTGCAGTCTTTTCTTCGAATCTCTGTACTGCCTAAACCAGAGGTCGTCGCTAAAATCTGACAAGCAGAATCCTACTTCAATTTTAAATTTTCTACAAGAAACTTGAAGTCACTTTTTGTCTTTTCTCTAACGGTTAAGCCTTAAATTCAAAACTTTGATTAAAACTGCAAAGTTCTATAAACTAGGTCTAATTTAATTCCAAATTCCGCTTATCCCCGAATTTGGAAAACACCCAAAAGGGGGCCTAGGGGTATAGCCCCCTGCGAGCCGAAGGCGAGTTGTAATAATATACACATGATAATTTTAAGGTATTACGTTAACATTTGGAAAATATTTACAATTTTAATGTTAAGAAAGGTTGAATGTAAATATAATTTAGACGTTTATATTTTTGTATTTTTACGTTGAAAAGAAAAAAATATATATAAAAACAATCTATATTGCAAACAATTCAACATATTTTTAAATATATTCTTAAGCTACTATTTATTCCATTCATACATTAAGCATTCGTAACGGATTTTATATTTGAATGCTTATACTATCCTATTTCATATGAAAAATATTAATACGTAAGCCTCGTGATAAAAAAAATTATGGTGTGATAAAAATATTGTATAGTTTTATTTAAAATCAATTGCAATTGAATTTTAAACCTGGAGCTATAAATTAAAATTTAGACTACCATAATATATTCCTGATTGGTTTGCTAGATCAGTATAATATCGGCTATCGCACGTGATACAGTAGTATATAGCTAGATACGTTAAAACGACAGATCACACGAGGGTAGGTATCACCAACTTGTGACGTGACGTCACGTACGGTAGAACATCCCTGGGGAACAAGGCTCTGATAGTGCTGGCCAAGCTGTTATCCCCTTCGTATCAACTTTTACACTTTTTTAGGTTGTAGTTTTGATGGGCAATAGTCCTGTGTACAAGTTAAATGCAACTGCTTGTTAAGGCCTCTATTTTCCATTATCCATTATTTCATTAAATTATAAACATACTACCGAATAAAATAAGAAAAAAATTTAAAATCATATTTCCTTTTTTTTATCCAAACAAAAGTATTTATTTCCAACATTAAGTGTACTTAAGAAATCATAAATTGTGTATGGATTAAGCATTGGTATTGTGTAATGCGCTATATTTCCTGGAGATTGATCTCATGTCACTTAATGTTACCATTCAAATAACCGTTGAACTTAATATAATATAATATATAATATATTATAATATAATTAATAATTATTAATTCAATCATAATTTTGTAATATTTGCGTGTTATCTTATATCACAATTATTTTACCTGACACTTAATAAATATATATGCTGCAATTAAAATAATAACTATAGTCATTTTTGAACTTTTAATAGCTTGAAAACGCAACTTTGTACATTACCTAGAGTTATATCACCTCAATAAACTGTCTAACACTTAAAATAATTAATTAACTACTCATAAAGTTTTTATAATATTTAAAAGGATAAAATGAATATAGCTTAGCCTACTTATATTTTATTTATACATATGTGCAAAACGACTTATTATTTATCTTAATTGTAAAAATTCATACCGAAAAATTCCTCAAGAATAACTTAAAACGCCATAAAACACTAGTAGACACCCACTATAACACTAAGGTTTAGTGTTGCTAAAAAATTTAGTCAAAAGCGGTTTGATTTAACCGTATCTCCCCTTGACCATCGCCTGGCTGTCCCATTGTTTCAAACGGCATGATACGTTGCTGAAAAAAGAGCGGACATGGATTTTCTTCTTAGTTCCCACTTTTGCCTGTGCTGGTGTGATGTGTATTTGTGTTCTTGAATACCCGTACTCAACAAGCATACCAGCAAGCGTCTTGTTACGGACTTGAATTCTTTACAGTAACAATGCTTGGATTGGACCCCAAGCAGCTTTCGGGTATGTTTCAACCCTTTTCTTTCTCTTATTTTCTACTTTCTGTTCTTAATTTTTTATGTATTAATACCTCTCCACTATCAATAAGATTCCAATCCTTAAAACTATTTGTTTTATGTTATTCATTTTACTGTAATTTATATAAAGATTTAAAATGTCTGCCTTGGATCAAATACTTCCCTTTCTATAATAAGGAATGTTGAGTTAAAGTTTTTGGTAGATAAAGGGGCAACAAATGGAATTGTTTGAGAATCATCCCACTAATATTATAAATGCGAAAGTTTTAATGTTTGCATATTTGGATGTTTGGAGGTTTGTCCTTGAATCACGCTGAAACAGCTATACGGATTGTGCTGAAATTTGGAACAGGTATAGCTTTTGGCCTGAATTAACATCTAGAGTGCTTTTTACCACCCATAACACATTAATTTCACTAAATAAAGTCGAATTCAAATTGAAAAAATTAGTTTGTTTAGATTCGAATGTTATGATAAGAACAAAACGAATCGGACAAACGAATCAGGAGCCTTAGTACCTTAGTGAGAAGCTCTCATTTGGGGATGAGGTCTCTCAGCGCAGAACCCGCCATGGGAATCTTCTTCACTTTCCCAAATTTAGGTTGGAGTTGGGAAGGAGGAGCTTCTCTTATTTCGGCCCGAAATTGTGTAACGACCTCCCACCAAACGTGAAACAATGTTCGATAGCTACATTTAAGAATAAGATGAGGCAGAATTTGCTTAATGTATAGATTTTCTTTATTTATTTATGTTTAATTTTCATGTATAAGTTGTATGTGACGATAGTTGTTCTGAAAAGAAGTTGTTCTGTATGTAACTGAGAAACGCTTGGTGAAAATAAAGACAACATTATTATTATTAAAACGTAATAACGTTTCATAATTCAAGTTAAACTGGTACTAAACAGCTGTTGACAGCTATAATACAAAAAAACTTTCTCAATCATCTGTTTACATTGCTAATGAAAATAAAATGATAATGGCAGGCGACTTATTATGCCAAAACACGGGGGGGGGGTGAATTTAAGCGACCAGAACAAACCTACATTGACCGCGTCATTGGGATAAAAAGGCTAACTCTTAATGTTACTGAAGCCATCAAAGAACTTTAATAAATTATCATGGAATGTGGGAGTGAAATACTAATCTTATAAAAACTGTTTCACTTTAGGACTTCAGGATCCCAAACCTCTGTTCTTTTAAACTTAAATCTAAATTGGGTCAGGAGATTGGAATAGCTTTGTGTGACTATCGATTATCTCTAGACTGTTTATTAAGTCATAGAAAAAGAATACATAGATATACTGTCCAGTTTTTCAACAGAAAATTTCGTGCGAAGCCGCGGGTAACTGCTAGCATGAAATAAAAATATATGTTTATTTATAGACAAAACATTCTCAGTATCATTCAAATAACATTTAATTGTATTAGGTGTCATGTGAATACAGCATGGTTTAGATTTCTGATCGATACATGCACACTTAATGCACATATAATAACTAATCAGTATTTGCATGGAAAAGTAGGAACAAAATTGTGAGCAATACATCTATACTAGTATTAATAACAAGTTTATTCATGATTACTACAATAGCAAATGCTAATTTTTTCAACTTTGTAACGCGCTGTATATAATGGCTTAGCTGATAATTATACTGTATAAAAACTTTATTCCACACGGCGAGGCGGTATCAAGATAATGCAGTTTTACTTGTTCCTTCACCAAAGATTGATAGCTGTATTCCATCTAACTCTAATGACGTCACTTTGGTGGATTTCTCTCCTTAGATACAGTTAAATAAAAACAAAGAAGTAAGATTCATGTTATATATTATATTCATGTACCAGAGACAAACTGAAAGATTACTAGATTTGAAAAATAATACCAGGGCTTCGTCCCAAGGGCGTCTAAATAGGAAGAAATTTATTTATTCATTGCTTGATAAATAATCTGAATTTGTCACATTTTAGACTACGTGAGTATTACCTGTTTCATAAACGGCGGTTTTTAAATTACAACAGTTTGAACAACAATTTGATGAAAAACTATCAGTTTTCTATTACTTTACAATATACAAAGAATATACTCGTATTAAAATTTGTAACACAATGCTAATTAAATGATCCGCAAAGGTATAGTAACTGAAATAATAACAATGCAAATAAGAAAAAATATAGCTAATAACTAATAAATAAATACTCGAAATTACTCGACTCGACTCTTGAAGTTTACATTTGGCCTTTAAATTTCTCAAATCTTTACTGTAAATACATTTATTTTGGATTTAAAATACATTTGGATTCTTCCAAAACATTCATGATTTTAATAGAACAATTTATATGAATTGTAATATTCTGTAAATTACGGGGAAGACCAAACAAGAAAAAAGGACTCCTTACTTTTGACTACATTTGTTTCAAAACTATTCCAATTAAAGAGAATAACCAATACAAGCAATGTGCCAACATTCATTAATTAGTTCACACATTCACACAAGATTCTAGACAAATTTAGTATTATCGGCTCTGAGTTAGAAATTTATCTAAGACGCATTATATAAATTAGTTTTGAAACATATGTCTTAAAAACAAAGTGTTAGTGTTATATTGAATATTTATGTGAACCATCCAACTATATTAGCTCAAAACGAAGGTTATAGCTTTCTGCTGCCTTACTGCAGGGTTAACTTTACCCAAAGTTACACCTGCAAGAAAACCTGCACTGAATACAGAATTTAAAAAAATATTGTACAACCTAATTTAATTTTAAAACTAGCAAACTTTCCTAAACATTAAGCTCAATGTACAGCTTATTCCATATAAAAAGTGCATTATCCCAAAATAATGATTGTTAGACTACTGTAAATTCGATTTTCTCAGTTTAACATATTTTATCAAAGGTAAGGGAGAGAAAATTATAGTTCACTTTTACAGATATAGGCTGGAAGTGAGTCTGTCCAAAACCAGCAAGTTTGAGATAGAAAACCTGAATTAGATTATGATAGCTATGGCATGTAATTGGCCCATACTTACCCCCATAAAATACGCGAATCTGTTTTAATATTGTTTTGTTGCGAAAGCCGTTTAGAACATATGAAATGTTTAAAAGCAACAGAGATTTCCCCAGATGCAGTGCCTAGTTAATGAACCACTGCCTCAATTATAGAATTTCAAAGTTTTTGATCATCATTATAAGCAGTTTTTCATTTAGCGTCAGCTGAATCCTGTACAATATATGGCCTTACATAAACGCCATAATAAAGAGGAAGGCTAAATTATGGTAGAGAAACTTTACCACGGTCCTGCTCCAATAAGGTTTTAGTTAGACTAAGATTGTGGGTAAGACATAAGCCGTAAAGTAATTATGTTTTTAATGTTTTGAATTATAGGTCAGATATAATCGCACACAAAAATAAAGTTAATTACCATGAGCAAATTGATTGAAAAATGTTAATTTGGCGGGGAATTTAACTAAACTCAAAAATGTAATACTAATTTATAATTATACTGTTGTAGTGTACAATTGTAAAAAATATTCCACTGTAAGTAATACATGGAAGTGAATCTGATAAAATAATGTCAACTAATGTAAGAATAGATACAGGTGATAATCCCGAGTACATTCCACGCTGGTTTGTAATACAAAATTAACTTGTACCACTCTACAATATCCCCGGTAAATATGGCAGTCCCATTACCTTACTAGTATTATTGCACTGCATAGAGTGTTTTCTACAGGGCATCACTTCCATTTGTTCCAGGTACAGTAGTTGCTTGTATATATATATTCTGCAAACATGATAGCTCAAACTCGATCTTGCTTAGCCTTAAATTCAAAATATGTTCTTTTATTTGTAAAACAAAAGTCGTATGTAATTCCTGAGCTATTACAAATTTTCATAAATGCTTGTCCCAGCCACAAGTTGGAAAGTCTTTGAAATTTTAAAAACTACTCCTATATTTTCCACTTTCCTATACTTTTTTAAACGTGTAAAATGTATACAAATTTACAGTTAACAATGAATAATTACTCTTTAATATCAATAATGCCTATTTTGAGTAAGTTACATAAAAACCTCTTCTTTGACAAAACACGAATTTTGTAAAAAAGTTTAACATTTAGAGCTGTGCTCTATTGAAATTTTGCTGGAGAAAATCACCTAAAAATGCTCTGGGAATCAGTTATCAATGGTGTGAATAGGTGCGAAAAGGTGCTTATTGATAGGATTTACAGGTCCAACTAATACGGTTACCGTAGCGACATAACTCGACTTCATAGCCTAATGATTAGCTTATCTGATTTCTTAGATTGGTTTATACTTTCGGAGGTTTCAAGAAGTTATTTCTAAAACTATGCTTTTTTAAATCAGCAAATTAAAAAATAATCTTCTTTTTTTATATTAGTTTATATAAAATTATTAATGAGTGTTTTACTATTAAAGTTGTATTTTTCTTTTTTTACATTTTGTGTAGCATACTTGTATTATTTATCTGATCTACTTATTATATTAGTACTTATAATATCTTGTAAAAACTGTAACCTATTAGGCTCTACAAGAAGGTTTAAGCTATTTAAAGGGTAAAACCTACTGTGAAATACAATATCACACACAACTACGTCACAATAAGCAATGAAAACCTTAAATTTAGTAAATATGTGATAAAATTTGTTTCAAGGAATCTTTAAACGAGTTATTCCACGTAAAAAAAAGTAAATAATAATACCAATTTGTAATAAACGAAAAATTTGTCTTTCTTTATACGTAAAACTAGAAACGCCTATTTAAATAAATAAATACTTCGTAAACTATTCAACATAGAGTTTCTAGAAACAGTTAAATAAATAAATGCATAATATATTGTTTACGTATTATTACAGCATTGCAAGTCATTATGAAATTCTTGAAGCATGGCAATAGTATTGTGGTAATCGATATATTATCATTCAATCATATCCACGGTCAGTGATTGGTAGCATATTTTTGTGTATTATGAAAATTTTTCACAGTCATTCAATTTGATTGTAGTACATGAAAAACTATTTATTTTTATTTGAATGAAATAGCTATATCTTTAAACTGTACATAAAATCTTTCTCGAATATTAAATAATAATACTTATTATATAAAAGTATATAGCATGTTTTGAATGACATTTAACCATGAAAATAAAATTATTCTTTTTAATTATATTTTTCTAGTAGATTATCTAGTACGCTAAATGTTTGAAATGTATAATTTACATGTGTATGAGGTTACGACATTATTACTCGTACAATATAATACAAAGATGGACTATATTAAGGCGAGTCGATAAAAAGCATATAAGAGACACAGGAGAAATTTCCAGAAAACAGTTTTCAATTTAAATGCTAATCCTTCATGTTGCTGGAAATTGTTTTGTGAGCTCATAAGAGAGTAGCTCGGAGCTTTATTTGAATTACGTGATTTGCAAACAAACAAACCGAGTCACCCTGTCATACGTGTTACGTCATCGGAATGCTACAACTAATATTAATTTCAGCAAAAAACTGCAAGAGTGGCTCATTTGAAAAAAATACAAGTTATTATAATTATTTTTAACAATATTTTTTACAATAAATGCTCGTAAAAGCCGAAACTGTAACATAAATCACAAACAAATTGATAACTTAGATAGTAAAAAAATACTCCAATTCAGAGGTTGTCATTGTATAAAGTGTCAGGAATTTAGATATCAAAGTTTTAAAATTAAAAAATCTTTGTAAATGTCACTTAAATTTTAACTAACTTAAACGAGTAATATTTTAATATTTTCAGAACTACCAGTGATACTTTCTATACAGATATTTGAAATTTTTATATACATATAAAATATATAGATAGTAAAGTTGTATTTTAATGTACATATGAAGATTTGGAATAAAGATATTATAGTAGAATTATACAAAGCAACATATTTTAAGACAGTTATAAATGTGCAAGTACGAAAAAGTTGTATTTTTGTAGCAACATTACACAATTTGAAAATGTTTTTAGTTAGATACAACTGCTTAGCAGTTAAAGCGTTATAAGTGTAAAGAAAGTTTTGTAAACGTACCTATTGAAATCATAAAAAATAATTGTGAGACTTGGAATAAAAAACTAAATACATTTTATTTTTATTTTCATTTAAGCTTGTTAGTTACAGGTCATCATTGGGGCGGGATTAATAAAATGGCCATACAGTTTAGTATGAGACCACTGATCGAATGTTATAGAAATATAACAGATATAGCATTACTATTGTATGATATCCTTATCGTGGCCTGATAATATATTGTAAGATCTCCTCAACTTCTGTTCATAACATTGTCCTAAACCTACGATAGTTGGCATGAGAGCGATATTCCTATGTTTTAGCACTGTAATTGACATATAAAAATTTAAGAATATGCTAAATGAACCAATAATAAATTTCAAAAAATCTTTTTATTTGTAATGAATTGAACATCTTGGTGGTAAAAATACTGATTTTAAAATGGTGAAACTACAAAATTAATAACATAAATAAGTACTTAGCTGGAATAAGATCAATGTACAACATTGATGAAAAGAAACTCGTATGGTACTACCAAAACAACAGAGCTGATGGCAATAGACATTTTATTTATACAGAATTCAGTTAGAATGAAGTAAAGTCTGCTATGAATATGATAACTTCTCAAACATTTGGTAGTTATAGCATAATTCTTGACATGTACAAAGTAGGTCCATAAGCTTTAGGAGATTTTACTAATTTGATATATATGAAACATTTAAATACGATGAATCTTCTTATAGTTTAAAATTACTGTAGTCCACCCCCTATTAAAGATAAAAACATTTATGAGTGTCCATTAATTTCGGTCCGTGTCAATATTATCCGTCTTTTCAGCAGATACTAAATCACGCGGGTTCCACAATTTTACTGAATTTTATCAAAACTTTAATCATGTTTCAGAAAAAAGCACAGCACATATACTGCTCTGCTTGTTATGTTTGTGATTTGTTTGATGCCTGAGACAAGGGCCTTTCACAATGGTTATGGTTGGCTATTCTCAGGAGTTTTAACTTTATCGATCATAATATGGTTGTGGCCAAGTTACACTATTTTAGATTTTGGGAGAACATTGTAAACTGAATTACACTTGTGAGCAGGTAGCAGGTCACAAGTGTGAATAAATCCAATGAAACACTATCTAGGAAAGTAAGAGGAGTGCCTCATTGAAGCTGTTTAGGGCCAATACTTTTTATTCTAAACGCAGCTGATTTGTCTGACTGTATCAATTGACTGTACGGTAGACGCATATGCTAATGATTTGTACCTACAGCTCCTAAAAAACTGAATAATGAGTTTTTTCCATTTCGGAAATCAATTTCCGAATATTACGGAATACATAAATATTCATTCAGGACTAGCCATTAATATGGTATAAACTTCATTCAACAGCACCATGCGTGTTGAGAACTAACAGGAGTGTACAATACAAGGCATACTTTGAGGTAAAAGACCAGTCGTGTTTTACACTCTGAAAATTGTTCAAGTATTCTAGGACAGCGATGTGACAGTACTGATCATGTGAGTTATGCTTGCCAGCGAGCTCTTGCTAAATTGAAAGGACTGTACCAATACAAGTCATTTTTACTTGAGGCGGCAGAGCTAAAGCATGTAAAACTTAGTATTCTACCATTATTACATTATTGGTTTTAAACATGGAATCTTAAATAATACGGTGAGCAAATAGATAAAAGTTCAAATTCATATATGATTTGTATTTACTATTTAAAAAAAAAATTACCATGTATCCGCTTATCGGGTAGTAGCCAACCAATAAACACTTTGTTTAGGGCACTTTCAAACTGAATGATTCGTTTGAAAGATAAAAGGTCCAGTTCCTATATTTACAATTTGAGTTCCAGGATGACGTTTAGAAGCGTTGTACACAACAGAAAACAGGCTTTACTTTCCTAACATTCATCTTGAACTTAGAAAGTGAGGTTTCAATTACTTTCAACCTAATTCATACAACGACCTTCCATGTAATTCTATATAGTAATTAAAAACTATTGACGATCACTGTATTAAATACGAAGTATTGCCAGTATTAAATAACCTTGACATGGTTCCAGTGGATTTATAAATAACTTTATTTTCTGTTTCAAAATAAATTACTAATATATGCATGTGTGTAGTTTGTATTTGATCATGCAGTTTAAAATTAACTTATTTATTTATTTGTAATTAGCTTTTGTAAATTAGTTTTAAAACTTGTAACGAATAATTGGTTTTTACCATTAGTAAAAAAAGTTATAGAAAATAAAGGCATTGTTATTCGTATATTATGTACTGGAATATTATTAATAATAGGAAAATTCGAACGCTGCCTAAGAAAGTCTTGTACATCTTAATAACGTTTGTTTAAATTGTAAAAGAAGGTTTAACAAGTCAGAGAGGAGTCCAAACAACTAAATGAGAGCAGTGAAATTTTAGGCAACAGTTTTCAATTTAAATGCTAATCCTTCATTTTGTTAAGAGTCACACTGTGCACACATAAGAGTGGCCTGACGTTTTATTTGAATAATTTCATTTACAAACTAGTAAATATAGTTTATTTTGCTACATATTTTATGTCTTTGATATTATCGAAGTTTCTGTAGCACTAGGTATGAGTACACCACGCTAAGTGTTACGTAACAGGCTACGCAGAGATTGCTTGCAATGTCAGGTGTATAGCCTATATTATTCTTGAGATCTACCGCGGCCATTTGAACATAAAATACTTCTTAAACTAGATATCAATTCGTATACTTCTTGATAGATGGAAGTTGTGTTGTCCAACTAAATGATGGCCTTTAATGAACTTAGCAGAATTCCATGGTCCATGATATATCATCATAGAATTAATATTATGTAAAGTTTACGCAAAATTAACACTTTAAAGATATAATTATTTCTCGCGATATTTTGCCAAATTATACATAAATTTTAGTTAACTAATAGGAGCACACATATACAATTTAACTTTTTAGGTTTCAATGAATTTTTTAATTTGGTTATTTGTTTCTTCAATAATGTATAACACATTTTATGTCTAACATTGTTTTAAATTTATTGTATTTAAAGCAAAATGTAAAATGTTACAATAGAAAATCACATGCCAAGGAAGGTTGACACACGGTGCGATACATACGCTGCAACTACAATACGATAAGGCAGCCGAAGAAATTCGGCCAAAAGAGTTGAAACCATGAAAGAATTATGAGTAGAATACAATCATATAGGATCAAGAGGAGATTTAAAAAAAAATTAACTGTGTCCAACCAAAGAGGATACTTGATATAAATACGAGTACAGAAAAAATATGACGAACACATTATTCTGTCACCTGCTGTGATGACTGATGTAAAATATACATTACAACTTTCTTTTATGAATTTTTGCAAAGCAACTATGTACATGGAGAAGCACTGAAAATCATTGAATATCTGAATAGCGTAATATAGAATCGCATGAAAAAATGTTTTTTTTTAGGATCAATCCATACAAATTGGGAGATCATGATGCAATTTCATGTTATAAATGTCTACTCTTGAAGCTTCTAGACCTTAATTATGGTTTGAACATTGTCATTGTCATGAAGTCCACGTACAATTATTGAATTGCAAAAGCTAAAATAAATTATTAAACGGATATCTTAAACAGGCGATGTTAGGTCTAAGATTCCCTCTCAAGTATTTAACCTAGGGCCAACGGTGACCTCCGAACCACTACCACTGGCCAGGCAGGGGACGTACTACGAAGGACAGTATCGCCCTTGATTAGGATCTATAGTAAAGGTTATCGCTTAGTGGTCACTCATCCAAGCAGCAGACACTTGCTAGACGTTTCTTGATCCCGTTATCTCGCGAGAACTGTTGTACCAGTTACACCGCGTCATTGGTAAATGCTGTACTTACCATAGAAAAAAGTTCCTTCAAACAATTATATTGAAAAGGAGAATTTCGTAGGATCAATTTCAAGAAGATGGTGATTCAGACTGCAACTAGACTTCTTAAGCAACGGAACATTATCAAAACGGTCAGTTGTGATTTCATTAGTGTAACCTAAGCAATCTTTAAATTTTTTAGTGTTTTATCTATAGACACACTTTTCACAAGAACTACTCGTACTAGAACCTTGAAATTTGTAGGACATGTGTATGACCTGTTAAAGTACCAAACCTTCAGTTGAGTTGTTACAGTGCTTTATCGTTTTTGTTGATTACCTTGTGTGTAATAGTTTTTTACGTGTTTCAAAAAATTTTTTTTTAAATTAAAATTTCTTATTTGATGAAGAAATAATAATTCCCATTAGATAAGGGTTTAGTAATGAATATACAAATCAGTATTAAGAAATTCAGATCTCTATTTCTAGTAGTTTCAGAAATAAAGGGTACCTAATCTAACATGGGTGGAGATAGGAAGGTCTGTTCCCATTAAGTTAAGCATGATATCATTGTTAAAATAATATATTTTTCAGTGGGCTAGGAATGGTATTACAACCCATGGGCGCGCTAAAACAAATCTTTGAAAAAAGTACTTTATGTAGATTTTCCACTGTATAAAGTTTTTTTATTAACAAAATTGCTTATCATGTAAATGTATAAGGTTACGATAAGCTTGAGTTTAAATTTATTTATTTTGTTATTTTTTCATCATGGTTACCTATAATACTAATTTAATAATATTCCCTATCGCTCAGCTCAATGAAAGTAATGGACAGGCCCTATTTTCTCACTCAGTGTTGCCGAAACATAAATGAAACTTCAAGAAATTAATAATATCTACAGGTAATATAATTTTTGAGATATCAAGTAGACAGTTATACAGATATCCAGAAAGTCAGAAATTTTTCCAGCTTTAATTCTTTCAGTACTTTATAATGTTGTTCTTATAATATTTACTACTGTAAGTAGAAATATAATTGATATGAAAATCTTGTAACAATTTTAGAAATTTTACAATATTTAAATGTTATGTTTCAACCTTACTACTGGAAACTAATTATACTGGGCATAAACGTTTTTTTATTGAGAGGATATAACAATAAAACTAAATTGAATTTTGAATCAGGATACCAATGACGGTTAGCAATTATGATATTTATTGGTTATTGTGTACACTTATTAGTATAATATAGTTAGGAAAAATAAGATATAATTAAGAAAATTTTATAATGATGCTACCCCCTCACTGTGATCGCAAATATTTCGTTCCCAAATTCGTAAATAAATATACACCAGATATATTCATGCTAATCATATCGGTTTTGATCATTTTAGAATCGTAAACTCTTTTACGATAACCGATAAATTTAGGCCTACAATAGTTACGTACTTTTTCTACAAAAGCTGTATTTCCAATCTACACGTAAACTAGAAGGTTCTCACAAAATCTATAATGTTAATTATTGCTATTTTAACTTTCCCAATCCCTGCAATCAATCTTGCCTAGCTCGTGGAGAATGATTTCCTCAGGGATTTTATCCAAAAGCCAATCACAAAAACTCATTAGTTCATTATTAATATGTTTATTGATAATGAAATACATAGTAGTAAATCATAGAGCGATATTGTTCATATCTACTTTCTCATATATTTGTATATAGTGAATATAAATAATGTTTTGGTAATTAACTATTCTTACACACTCAAATTGTACAGCTTTACTCTACATTGTTTACTTAACATGAAATAATTTTCTAAATATTTTAATATTAAAGTAGCTGAAGAAAGATAATATTAAAATATTGAACAAAATATTATCGTATTAAGTTAAAATTGTATAGACATTTTACAATATCTCCTACAGAAAGGATCATAGTTCAAGCCGAGAACGATATATACACACATGTTAGTTGACGTAAACATAACTAGTTGCCGAAAAACTGATCTAGTTGTAATGTTTCGTACCGATCGTGTATTCCATTTTGTACACGAAGCTTAGTATTAAAGTCATTAAAATTGCTCAATATCTGAAGATGTTAAGCAAGGAGGATGTTAGGTATGATATAATATATTATAATTAAAATATAAAAATGAAATGAAACGTTATATTATGAAGAATACATATTTGGACAAGTTACTGCTCTCCGGTAAGATGATTGTGCAGTAATAAAATCGTACACTTCTGAGAAATAGTAGAATTTAATAACAGCAGCGATTAAAGAACTTACTCAGTTATTGCTGTTTTTATGTCAGAAATTGTTGGAGTGGAAATTGATTTGTACTTTAAATTAAATACTTTAAAAATAGTTCCCATGTTACAACACCAAATTTATTAAACAATATTTGACAAGTATGACCAACTTTCAGCCGTGTAGGAACACTTCCTCGGAGAGTGAAGAATTATTTCCATTTCTTCAAGAAAGGGAAATTAGTTTTTATGTCCACTATTTGTCTCTAATACGAACTGAGGAACAGAATAAAGAGTTTATATTAGCACACTCTTATATATTTGGCCTTGCAATATGGTGACGGATTTTGCTGCAAAACGTAGGAGTTGTTAACACCGCTTTTAGCATAGCAGAGTTTTTCCAGGTGGCAAGCGAAACCATTTAAAGATGCTACATATGTTAATAAGTCACAGGTTAATGGTTTTTTCAGCCTAATGCACAATTTCATGACGGCATATAAATAGTTCCCGAGAAATCATGTAAACAGACAGGCATTCAGATAGACAAAAAGACTATAACAGACATAAATAAAATTATTTCAGCCACACTACTGATAAGCCCTAAGCGCTCAACAAATAACCGAGGAATATAAAACAAAAGTATTATAAAAACCATAAATTAGTATTATATAGTGTAGTGTTAGCCTACTCACCTGGCAAGTCTGTGATCAGGTTTCGAGATCCGGTGAAACCTCCTCTATAAAAAATAAAATAGGAAATTGCCCTTGATACATAACTGTTATCCAAAAAGAGTTAAATTAAGTGGATTCCGGTTTCCGGTTAAATTGTATCAAAAAACTATGTTTAGTGCCTAAAAGAATATTTTTTGAAATGTCTATAACTCCTTGCTCTAAATTAATGTAATTACATTTCTTTTATAAGTAACAATTTTAGTAATGAGCACACAAAATAACTGAACACAGAATAACAGAGTAAAGTGTGAAAGTTTATAATATGGCATTTTCCAGTAACGTATGAACCCATTTAATGAAAGTTACAACCTTTTATATGTCAGTTTTCAATTTTAGCTTAATCTGCTATGCTAATTTTATACCAATTTATAGGATAAGTTAAGTTTACACTATAATGTTGTCTGTTATAATAGACGAGAAATGGGATATTTGGAGCATAAATGTCATATTAAGACAGATCTAAAATTTTATAAACTTATAAACGAACATTCCTTTTCTCCTTTACTTTAGACATTTAAGCTAACACTATAAAGACAGTTTAAGGTGATATAGTATGGTTATTTGTAAGCAAATTTCAATTTACATTTGTTACTGTACAGTGTAAAACTGAGCTTATAAAACTTAATACTATTTCAAATTAAACATAACGAAGTTTAACATGGTGAGCGTTTTGCAGTGTCTCTTAAACTATTTAATGACTAAAACAGATTTTTATCTTTATTTAATGGATGACTCATGTGTTTGGGTTATTCGGCAGAGGGTATGATAAAAATTTTGATAAACTATTGGACATAAAGACATGCATTAAGAATATTATACAAAAAAACAGTTTCCATATTGTTCATAGTGTTGGTAAATAGTGCTATTGCACCCAAAGGTACAGTTGCAAGTCTTGTCTAATCCGTAACTCATTATGTGAGAGAAGTTAACATTGAACTATAAACTTGTCTTTATGGGGCATAACGGGCTGTAAATAATGAATAGAACTTGGCACTGTAAGACAAATCTAAACATTTTGGTTCACTATTCTACGTCCCAACGAAATTTGATCTCATCTGCCGTGGCCGATCGTAAGAACGGATTACATTTAACAGTTTTTTGTAATAACTCTTATGAACTTCAAATTTCAAGTTCAGATTGGGTTAAAAGGAGGATATGAAGTAATCTTAGTTTCATGCGCGCCTACTTAGGGTTATTGCCAACCTCACATACACTATTAGGACTTGCCTACCCCTATAACCTCAATAAGATCGAAAGGTACAGCTTAAGGCTGACGTTGAATTCATTAAGTAGTTTTAAGTTCCAAAGAGGGGTTTTCTCCTCACCTCAAGCCTCTCACAATCCAACATAATGTGTTCAGCAATCTACATTAGATGACTAAATATTCTATAACTAGGGTGTGCAGTAGTGGGGTTTAAGGTGTGTAACTATTTCCTAAATTAACCGAGTTACGTACAAAATGGGAAAACCTGCATCATGTAATTTTTTACCTTTAGCAATGTGTTCTTAAAGTGGATGTTAGTGCCTTTAATTAGCTTCCTGCCAAATAATCACCTGGAGAAGCAAATAGACTTAAACTCTGAATACAATGAAAAGCTTTTGACTTGCTTAAAGCACAAGGAAGTTCATTTTAGAGGAATTGCTTCTTTGAACCATTTATTGTGAATTTGTCAGCGAGTTAATGTCTGTCAAACCAGCATTATAAGGAACCGTGAGATGTTTTACTAAATTAGGACCAGCAAGAAATTGCAAAGTCACAAAACATCCCCATGCCAGCCTTGAAGTAAGTTATGTTGAGGTAAGGACGGAATATTTTCGAAAGATAGAATAGAATATATTTATGACTGATAGACTGAGCAATGCTTTCTTAAAATTTCTTTAAACCTCTATGAGTTGAGACAATATACTTTGTAGCACTATTCATATTGGGTAAACCAGCAGTTATTGGCTACCATAACAATCTTTACGTACTCTCAACTTCATCCAAGGTCATCCTCATAATTTGCATAGGTTAATAAAAAAAATTTATTATTATATTGTATTATCGTTTTAGTCACATATAGTCTCAGACCTGAATATATATTTAGCTATATATATATATATAGTGTATGCATTTTTTAATGAGTAGAATGAAAATTTAAAAAAACAATATCGAGAATGTACGCTACCTGCTGCCGTTCAAATAATATTGAAAGTTGAAGTAATTTTCATAATCAATGAGTGTACATGAGTTCTCAATGGAATGACATATTATTTTAAAAGATTAAACGTTCAGAACAAAATATCCTTAAAGTTTATAGTTTTGTTCTAAAATATTTATTATATGCAATTATTACTATTATGAATTGAACTTATATTCTCATCATTTAATTTAATACGTTATGGACAGTATAATTACAACTAAATCCTCAAATATGCTAATGAATAGAATTTCTTTTTCTTCATAGAAAGTATATGACTTTATTAGATGAAATTCATAAAAAACTAAAAGTCTATTTTTTTAACCATTGCTTTATCTCTTCATTAAAATAAGCTATATACTTATAAAACTAATAGAAAAGCTCCATGACAATTTGTATGAGTTTATTATTCGTGTAACCATAATGATCCATTGAAGGAGCATAGGGTATATATATGTAAAGCCCAGTGTAAATGTTTGCATACATTTTTAGAAATGTCTAAAAATACCAAAATAGATTAGTAAAGTCTTTCGTCATAACGATTGTAGGCATTTGCGATCTTGCAAAAGTGATAATAATACAATGACATGGACGATGTTTCCGCGAATGTTTTTTAGCCATAGAGCTATAAATTTACAAAGGTACTTATAAAATTTGAAGGTTGTTGCGGTAGGTCAATATAGAGTTGCATTATACTCTCGTTAAGTGTTAGTGACCCAGCACACAGGCATCTGCAAGGGCCATGACGGCGGACTATTGTGTTTGCAGGAGCAATTGGGTACCTCTCAATTACATCTATTGGTACTAGACTACTCTGAAGTGGTCTATCAGTCAGCAGTGTTGGGTACCACTGCACTGTACGTATTGTTTGCTGACGCCACGTAATTAGATTAGTCTAAGGACGACTTGGTATGTTTTTCAACTTCAATAATGACCATAGTTGTTAAATAAATTCATACATCTAATTTATTGGTAATAGAAGTAGTTCTATGTTAATTTACTTCAGATAGTTTTGCTGTTTCGTTTACTGGTTTTACGAGAAAACACTGAAAAAGTATAGCGCTCACTGGGTGCATCGTAAAACCAATGTTAACCGAGTTTGATCTCATTGTATTCCCAAAGGCTCTGAAGTCAGATGATTAAATAGATGTTGCTTAGTTGACAGTCCTGAGTAGAATTGAGCTTAAAGAAATAAAAAGG
Source organism: Homalodisca vitripennis (assembly GCF_021130785.1). Taxonomy (NCBI): domain Eukaryota; kingdom Metazoa; phylum Arthropoda; class Insecta; order Hemiptera; family Cicadellidae; genus Homalodisca; species Homalodisca vitripennis. The sequence continues at coordinate 1,591,349 of NC_060213.1, forward strand.
AATTGGATTAAAGATATAATTTTACGAATATATATAAATAAATATATAAATTCACCTAATTCTATAACCCTTTAAATGTTAAAAATGTCAAACTTTAGGTAGAAATTTTCGATGATATAATTAAACTAGGTAAAACGCTATTTTTAAAAGTAACTGGAGGAAAGATTCTGGTGGATTGAAAAAGGAAAATGCTTGTGTTTTAAATGAAGTTTGTTCAATAAAATTCTTTATAATATAATTAGATCCATCTATTTTAAATTGTACCGTTAGTTAGTTCCATTTTATATAACGCGATATTTCACAACCTAGTTAGCCAGTACAACTTAATATTATTTTTTTATCCAGTGTTCCGGAACTAAATTATCGACGGACTAACTACCTAATTGGCACGCGTATGAATATTTTATTGTAACCCTTCGTAGCAGCCCAAGTACGTGACCGATTTCACCTCGCGCGCTATGTCCGTAAGTAAAATTTATATTTTCGTATTATTAAATTAGCCCTTTGATGCCAAACATATAAAAATGAATGTAACGTAAAGTTGTACATACTAAAGTAACTTACCGTTGAAAATCTTTTATTTGCTTTATTGAAATGGATACAAGTTTTGGCGTTGTTCTTCTGACGAGCACGTTATCGTTTATAAGTTTTTTGTCCCATTAAATGGCTAATACCGTCGCGAATTTGTTTTAGGCGAGCTCACGTATTATTTGAGTAGATGGCCACTACTTTCATAACTTCCACTCCTCTTCTAGTAATTACCGAATAGAAATAACCCTTCTTAGACTACAGCTTCAATGTCTCGTGCCAAGACGCCGACGCCCGGGTTGTGAGTCTACATATTGCCAAGGGAAGTAAGATCTTGAAGTTTTATAAAGTAAAATATCGTAGGCATAATTCCATAGAACATTGGATATTTTAGGCCCACCCATCAGATATACATTTTTAGTTCTTGTACTCTAATTGGCAGCAACGTGCAAGGCATACATTTAATTTACCAACTAAAAGTGGTGCTTGTAAGTTTCATTAGTTAAATTGAACTTGGAAGTAAACTTTGCAAATTCGAGTATTTATTTCTACGACCTCAGAAGTCACCACCCCATGTGTTATCGTCATTCGGTACAAAATACATATATGATTTAAATACTGCGAATGAAAAACATATTGGATGTTTTAAGACTATAGAATATAGATGTGGTTTCACAATTTCTAAAACAAATGACTGATCAGTTAGCTATAGTAGGAAGGGTTTAATAAATTTGAATGTAGAACTAAGCTCTAGGTCACCTTCCTTTTATTGCCGTATCAGGTATCTGATACTGTCTTAAACTTCACTCCTGAAATCTGGAGCCATGTTCGTCTGAAGAGATCCAAAGAAAGAAGATGAAGATTAAAAGGAACCTTTACATCGTTTCGACATTAAACCCACTACTACTAGGAAATAATATAGTATAATCCACTACAGTCACATTGGATAATTAGGTGCACTACCGAGTGCATTACAATTTTTATGACACGATATTTAGAGAAAATAAACGGGAGCTCAATTCAGCATTACAAATTGACAGGTATTTGATAAAGTTTGATATTGTAACATACACGCTTTAGAAATATATTGCTAAATACTGTGGTTATGAACTAACATTTTGCTGTATTTCTCCAAATTTTTTATTAGCTAAATTCATCATCCTGAATATATAACCTGATATTAATTCGGTAAATGGATAAGGAATATATGTTTTGGCAACATGGTGTATTTTAATAATCAGTTGTTTGAAGTTAAAAAAAATTCGTGCAAGATAAAAATTTAGGCTTTACAACCGGAAAGTAGGGCATTTTCTTATTGTAGGATTTATTTGAATGTTTAAAATAAATTGTGAGAACTTTAGACTAATACTAATAAGAATACATATCTTTTTGGTAGTATGGATTTGTCATATATTAACTAAATTAATAGTAAAGTAATGATAGGACTACTTGGGGTGTAATGAATGAAGCAATCAAATTTGACTAGTGGTTTGATTTATAATTTGCGCCAAAGCACGGATGAGTGATCCAATTTAATTTATTATAACCAATAGAATTATTACTCATAAATTATATTAATCGGTACATATGGCAGAGTAATATTAATGAACCTATATTCATTTCCTATTTTCAGGTTACATTACATGAGAGTATTGCTGGATTGTACTTAAATATGTATGCATTTATATATGCTTATGTATGTATTTCTCAATAGTCATCTTTGGTATTTCAATTAGTAACAGGTCAAAAAATGAATACGCCATGGAAAGAAACTCATGGCGTACTTAGTAGTTACTACGTAGTAGTTCGGGTTACGTAGTACCCGAATACTTTTATTAAAATACACAATCTGCTACTATATGTTCATATTTATTATAATTAACTCTACGTACTACTTCTATAAAATTAGGAGATATACTGTATATGTTTTTATTAAATTACAAAAGTAGGAAATCTGGGGCAAATAGTAAAATTATTTATGTGTTCCATAAGTGATTCCAAATTCTTTTTAAAAAAAATGGGCATTTAAATTCCTATGATTTAAAATGTTATCCTTTATAAAAAATGCAAATAAACATTTTTCTGTAAAAAGTCAGTAAAAAAATCTTAAGTGCAAATTGTAAAATGGTGTATTTTACCACGTAATTTGCATAAATATCCAGCAAAATTTCGTTCTTATATGAAAAGATTTTATTTTCATAAGATTAAAAAAAATTTACTCTATATCAATATTTATAACAATATGTGCCCTAACCTGTCTAAGTAAAATAATACGTCAGATCTATAAATACTATCACTTGTATTGCACGACTCTTTGTACTAATGGTAATAAACCAGGTATATCATAAAATTGTATTTTTAATGCTTTTGAATGATTTTAATGATCATAAAAAATTATTTTTTTCTTTACCATAATTTAAGACCGTATAAACAATACTCACTAATATAGCGTAGAGTATGATGTTAGATAGGCCTACATGAGTTTCAGTTTAATATCAAATAAGTGTATATTTTTAAAATTTTAGTCTTTGTAATTGTGATTAATATGGAAATAAAAGTTTACTTCATAAGAAACTAACCAAGATTGTTAAGTGAAAATTCACAGAATAGTAATAATTTTTCATGATATGTTGATTCCAAAAATAAGATGTTGTAAGTACGTATTTATTATGATATATAATGGCAAGAACAAAGGTATTTTTATGTTCAATAATATATATTGCGTAAGCATAGTCTTTCTTAAGGGCATATGAAGCACTGGTGAAACCTGGTCACTTCAAGATATTCTAACTTCCTAATCCATTTTAAAATAATTTAAGTTCATAGCGCTGAGTATTGGAATCCCAAATTTAGAGATAGCTTTTATAAATACTGATTAAGACACTTAGAATCATTGGCTGTACATATAACTCCAACAATTCTAATAATACTTCTTCAATTTAATACCATAAACGAGATATAGAACTCGGTATTCGTAGCTTTATTAATGAAGAGAATTTTGGTGTAACATAATGGAGTCCTGTACTTAATCGTTTTGATACGGAAATATTCATACTTGAGATTCATATGATACTATGATGAAAAATCCCAATGGAGAAAAACAAATCAAAGACGATCATATAAATAGCACCTCAATTTTAACGAAAGAACTGTTCAAATCTATTTATGTAGTAAACTTAATAACATAATGTAATTCCGAATAAAATTGTGTTGTTGAAATTATCCAAAAACAGAATTATGTAACATGTGATTCTCGTATCTAGAATACATCTATCAGACAAATTCTGGCAATGAAGATCGAATTTCTATCAGGAACAACATCAAATAAGTACGGAAGGGCCTTTTCACAGAGGTTTTACTTCTCACTAAAAGTCCATGATATATTATAAGTACTATGTATAAGAAAAAAATTTGCTTGTGAAGTTGAAAAGATTTTTTCCTTGATACCATTAAGATACATGAGGGATAAAACAGGAAACAGTCGGAATACAACTGTACATAGAAAACAGGCCCATATAAGAGATAATCTTTTGTTCTCTTATTTATTTACCAATGTGGGAGAGATATTGATTGAGACAGTTAATTTTCGTTATTAAAAAAAGATTTGACATAAATTGCAAGTATTCAGGGTCATTAATGTCATATCTTAGTATGTATTACAATTTTGCAAAGAAACCATTATGTTTTCGATCCAGAATTGTAAGTAAAAAACCTTTGCAAGGAGTTAGAGCGTTGTTGCTCTAAGTTAGTTAGTGAACTACTCTAGTTGAGTGGTTATCAGCCCATGAACATCAACAAGTATCATAATGTCGATGCTTGTTCCATTGCATAACGTAAAAATTATGATCTTTACAAAAAAATATAAGAGTACATACATTTCGTCAATAACCAATTGAAAGTCGAACATTTATTGATGTATGTACTGTCAAGGGTTGAATATGTAGAAAAGATAGAAATTATATGATTGTAACTGAGGCACTCCAAACAGTATTGTAATTTTCCTGTCAAAACCACTACAGTATATACAAAGTTATCCTTCTCATAGTGTTTAAAACCGGAAAGAGAATTTTAAATATGGTGTTAAATATTGAACGTAAATATTGCTTACATTTTAAAACACCTTTCTATAAGTCATATTTTTCTTTCATATTTTTGGGAGGGGCAAAATAAAACTGACTGATATATAACCTTATAGTATATAACCAACTTTAAATTTATAGATATGCAATATCGAGTTCGCTGTTGATGTTTGCCACTCATCAGCATTTGGCTCTTGAAACATAACCTTCTGCAAGATGTGGTAAGAATTATACTAAGAATATTGCATAATTTGTTAAAAACTAGTGGGCTTAAATATATTACTTTGGATGCCAATATCTATGTTTATTTCATGCCTTGAGGCAAGATATCTTGAGATCTATAGGTGCTATAAATTTTAATTGTTGCATAAAGTTTTATTGGACGAAACAAAATTGAGTTTAATTGTAAATCACATTTGACTATAGCAAAGCTTAGTATAAGAATAATGTCTCGAAACATTTAATATAAGCGTTAAATTTTTTAATGAGGTTTATTTCTGAATATGCAAGATTGGATGCAATGTTCGTGCATATCTATATATGGTTAAGCATTGTTGTAAGTATCCCCTATCACCATAATTCATTCAGATGTACACTTGAATTTATATTAAAACCATTTTTACGTAGGAAAAATCGAGTTAGAAAATAGTATATTTTCCTTCAATAGATTGTCGTAGTATTACTTAAACATATTACACAATGCTTCATTTAGGAAGATCGTTTTTTGTTTAAACCTTGAAATTTTAAATAAACTTGATTTTGATATATGAAAACTCGATGACATTGCAAGTTTCGTTGTAGATAAGCCTTGTTAAGCTTACTAGGTGATTTCAGTGAATAAAGATAATGATGTTTATTATATAATTTTAACTTAGTTTCTTTTTATCACGTTAGATTGTTTCCATCAAATTCGGTTCAATAAGACTCTAATGTACTTTAGAAGTTTAAAATGAGTCCCATTACCTAATGTGGGAAGAATGCTCGTCTTTGAAATAGGATAAGAAATAAACGATTAAAATTTCATGGTTATAAAGTTATTACTTTTAAGGTTGGTTCAAACTGAACAAAATTGTTTCAGCACTATCATTTTATGATTCACCTATTCAAACTCAAGGCAGTAACGTATTCCAATAATTTGTTATTACCTAACTTATGAGTTTATTCTATAATGAATTTGCATGAACATCATATAAAATTCTAAAACCTGCTTTTTAGACAAGGATGTATTTCATATTATATATATATATATATATATATATATATAATATATATATATTTAGGGTTTTATCCAGGGGATAGCCTTTGGGCTAAAATTAACGAAAATTAAAAAAAAATACTACCCCCTAAAAATGAAAATGTAATTGAATTGTTTTACAACTCTATTATTTTAGATTTGTTTGCATAATGTTTGTATTAAGATTTGTATTACCCGATACAGTTATGCGTGTGTATGCATTTGTTTTCAATACAATATATACTTATATAAGATGTTCCTTAATACATTATATTTGTTCCATCAATAACATTAATTTTAATGATAGTTATAACTCGCCCAATCATTAATGATATTTGGGAGTAAAACTATCATGAAAGGCTTGTATTAGTTTTGATTTAGAACACCCCTATCGAAGCTCATCTGGGACATTTCAAGGATTTAATATTTTCCTTAAGAATCATTAATGTAGACACTATGGGCAGTATTTTACTATTAAAAAATGTTTGTTATTTGTATGCTAACTTTTATAACCGATGTTACTATTGGTCCAGGCATATGGATTAGCGAGTTTTTTATTCTCATTTCACCATAAAGGTCTTAAGTAAAACGTTTGTCTTATGAGTAGTATGAACAAAATAATTCTTATCATTACATTATAAAAATTGTTTAATCAAGGATTCACTGTAAAAAAGCTTCATATAGTTGCTCGCAGGTACATGGTTTATGGTGTATTAAGGCTTTAATTGCTTTTTATCGCTAAAATATTTAAATAAAGAAATAATTATCTCCATTCATGAATATTTTGTGTCTTGTTGAATAGGTTAAGTTTAGATTAAACTTTAGATCTTTATAGATTAAAATATTTTCATAAGCATGATACTTCAACATTATTTCAATTTAAAAGCGTCCTTATTGATTAAACTGGCCAAATTGACAATACTTATCACGCAAGTTTCGAATCCATTTCATGCAATAATAGAAATTGGACTTTTTTAAAGGAATTTACATAAAAATATCAGGTATATCTAATAACGAATTACTACAAGTTCTCTTAACAAATTAAAAAATATTTTAATTACGTTATTAGATAAATCATAGTAATATTATAGTAAAATTGCTAGAACACCATTTACGTGAAACTCGTAGCCGTATGGGGGGGGCATATATATATTAGTACATGAATAATTCCAAAAACTTTAATGTAATTCCTATATATAATTATCTTAAATTCTACATAAAATTATTTATTTCTCTTTAATTATACTACTAATAAAAACTGTAAAAAACATGCTGGTAAGCATTAAAAAATGTATTATATGTACATTTCATTCACACTAATGTATTTTTTGAAATCTTAAAAAATACATGACTATGTAAAAATAACATATCCTGGTAATCGAAGATTATATGTAAGTACTTATAAACTTTTTATTTTAGTTGGTATGCTAAACTGCTCATATGAAATATTTAACCCTTAAAGTAATAATTTAGGTTAATTACGATTATTAAAATGATGAATAATAATATTCAATTGAAATAGAAAACTAATGTTAATCAGGAAGTAAGACTGAAACTGAAATAAGGAATATCTGTCTTAAAAAGCATTTGTTTATTGAAATGCAGAACTTCTTGTAAAATATACTTTAACTTAGAACGAACAGAATAGTTTTCCCTAATCAAGAATACAAAATAGAATACAAAACTTGTTTGGAATCTAGTTATTACCGGATGGATTAAGGGACTTGGTTATTTATGAAGATAAAAGTGCTTAGCTAATTGGAACTGTTGTTCTGGTTACACAATTAAACTTAACATTTTTGTTATTGCCAGAGTATTTTAAGTTACTGGCGCATCTTAAATGACTTTATCTGTAAAATGTTTGTATACATAATTAAAACTACATACATTTTAAGTTTCTATTTAAATAATTAATATATTTAAGTAACTACGAGTTTTAAAGTTATAACCTCTTTATTATTTAATTAAGTATAATAGTATATATAAGAGTAAATTGTAATTTAAGTTTGTACTCTATTAAATAAAAATATTATTCCCTATTTTTCTTTTATAAACTGGCAAAACATTAACAAATCTTTTAAAATTCATGCATAACATTTTCAACATATTCAATTATTTTTATAGATATTAGTAAGTTTTTTTTTTAAATTTATTATAAACAATGTAAGGTAATAGGGCAGTTTAAGAAATTCGCGTATAAAAATATATTTGTTTCTTGTTTGGATTTAGGGTTTGGTTTAGTGCGTATTTTGAAACAATTAATAATTAAGTGAAAAATAAAATTTTACCTATATACATGTATAATTATTATCAAGTTCAAATTTATTTATATGTGATTCAGAAATTTCGAAGCCAAAGTTTTACGTAATTGTGAAAAAAATACATGACAATAAATGACATTTTTATAAATGTCCTTAAATAAAACTGGTCCTTTAATAAATATGTTAATATTTTTTACTTGAAATTTTGTTAAAGTTGGAAGGCCAGAGCGAAGTCTGAGTGATTTAGACGGTAATTCTCGTGAAGTTGTTATTGATGACTTTGTTTACGCCTCTGCCATGTGAGGTAGTGCCATCACTGAGTGTAATATTGAGCAACATTTCACGTTAGTTACAATTATATTACCTGCAGATTTTATAAGCAAATTGGTGAAGTCTATCACTGGAAGGGCTGGAAAATTTAAGTTCTTTAATTCTCTGTCCGTCTGAATATCAAAATCAAATTGACCTGTAGACTTGAAATTGTTTATGAATTGACCATCGCATTCGGCTGAGCTCCATCTCTGAGTAGGTTGTCACAATTTCTTATTTAATTCAAAAGTATTTTAAACTTATTTCCGTATGAATGTGTCCCATCATTCTTTGTGGCAATAAGGAAATGTAATACAAAACTTTAATTTTGCACATATGTAAATGAAGATGTTTATGCAAATGTGCTTTGGGGTACTTCTCTTGTGTTACTATATAGTCCATAAGAAATATAACGCAATATTTTAGTTTCACTATAAAACAGTATATTCACATCATTAAAATGAAGAATACATCTATTAAGATATTGGCACTTTTTAAATAATCCCGCACTGATTCAACATCAGTCAAAAATGGATATCCTTCATATTTAACATGTTGTGTGGTAATAAAAATTTATACGTAAAATAATAAGGCCGAAAGCTTATGAAAAGAGGTTCAATTTGATTTTTGGACAGTTAATTATTATATTTCCGATTATATGATTGCATAAATAAAAAATATATATAATATTATTTATTTATGAATAAGAAACAAAAGTTTACCTCCTAACTTATTGCATTCAACTTATATTAAGTTATAGTTGTATATAAAGTGACGAAATATAAAAAATATCTATACTTTACTATATAGTGCCTCGCCAACTTATCAGAGAAGCATAATGAAATGAAAATCGATAACTAAAATTACTAAAACCAGTGTTTTTTTCACATATGGATCACTTCAAATGACCCTATGCTTATTTTTGTACTTGGATAATTTACTGTGACAGTTTTTTTGAAAATGTGTGAACATTTCTTAGTTTTCTTAGCTCTTTTATTACAGAAGCACATGAATGCCCTATTGAATTACACATCAATCAATAATTACACATATCTCAATAAATTACCACGGCAAAAACAGATTGTAACTTTGAATTTTGCAAAATTCATTATTAATTAATTAGCTATTTACGTGGATTCATAGTTAGATTTAGTTTTAAGCCCGTTATTTTGCGTTTAATGACCTAAATATATCTTTTGAAAAAAGGAAGTATATGTAAATTTCCATTTAAAGTCTAAAAGAATTTACCTAAATTATATTTATGAATATGTCCAAGGTTTATGAGCATATCAAATGCATTATAAATTAAAATACTCGTTATGAACTAAAACTTGGTTTTATCAAGATGATTAAATCAGCATATGACAGTATGTAGTATATTTATTTTTTATTTTACCTCACAGTAGTTCTTTTTTGATTACGAATAGTTAGAAAAAGTATTTACTACACACAAGTTAATATGGATACTTACAACTAGTTTTTATACGGGCTTAGTTATTAGTTTTTTTGTTATTTTACATACAAAATTGATGTTGATTTCAAGTGATAAAGATGTCATTGAAGGAAAATCTTGTATATTTTAATTCACACAAATTGAAATCGTGTCATATTGTGTACACAATTTATAGCAATTAAATGTTCACTCCAGTAATTGCATGAATTGTGGTGGGAACTTACTGATTGCACGACACATTATGCAAGCTTCATTGATTACGTGGAGCCACAAATTGTGCATTTGTCGGAGTACACCCTGTAATTGTCATATTGTTATTGCCAATTTAATAATTAACCTTTTATTAAAATATTGATCACGAATTAAATTCCTATTATTGAAATAACTTACATCAAATAATCTTAGACAATAAAAATTACAACTAACAGATTCTCAAACAAAATATAATTGTTCTATTGAGTTGACCATATATCAAATACAATGTTCGGTCGATATTCTTAAAGATATTTTATTTCATATGCTGATACTACAAGGAACTTTTCTTCCCTTTTAGAAAATTATAAAGGAACACTTTATTATTTTAAGATAAAGGGAAATGGAAAAATGTAGCTATTTTAAAGTTTCAACTCCATATCAACTGCTACAGATAATTCATGAATATGCTTTAGCTTTTCTATTTCAGTCATGAGTAACATGTGCCAAATATTAACTTTCTGAGATACTGGAAAGTTGAAGAAATAAGGGTGAAGGAGTAAAGAATTTGGTTCTTATATAACGAAATCAGGCAATACTAGTTGAAACACAGATTATAGCTATTTGGAGGTTAAGTGGTAGAGAGGACTTTTAAGGCCTAACTTCGCCTCTGTAAATAAAGACATTTTTCATCTCATTTTATTTCATTATACAGAAAGAAAGGCAAAAGGTTTATTCAGACTTATTACTGGACTGTGCGGCAGATAATGCACTCAGGTACATTGCCCTACCATTTAAAAAACCTTTTCTGTGATCGCCCACACAAAACTAAGTGCTGCAGGTGAATCACATCTTTGGTTTAGTATTATAATGTTTATGGGTTGAATGTCAACGAAATCTATAACTCAAGAGTATGAAAACTTCACTACTGTCAGGGTGTAGGATATCTTGAACAAAATAGCTTTAAATAATTTGTGCCACTATCGAGATTTTTGTATTTAGTCTCTTTAATATCTACAGTAGTATGTCAAAAATGTACATACTAGGTCGGCAGAGCACAAGGCTGCTAATAAAGCTCTGAGTGCAGCAATTCGTTTGAGCAAAGCACGATGCTGGCGTGAGCTCTGCCAGGAAGTGGACTCGGACCCTTGGGGAAGAGGATACAAACTTGTGCGAAAAAAGCTCGGAGGAATAGGGAAAAGCACGGAAATGCCTGCTGGAATGATTTCGACGATCGTGGAAGCTCTCTTCCCAAGTCACCCTGTAAGGCGGGAGGAGAGAGTAGCGAGACCGGTACCAGACGTTCCCATTTTTACGGAGCAGGAGCTTGTAGCGGCGGTGTCTACCATGCGCAACAAGAAGGCTCCTGGACCTGATGGCATTCCAGCTGAGGTTTTGAAGATTGTGGCGGCGAGCTATCCACTCTTGCTGCTGAACATGTTTAATGCATGTTTGGTAGCGGGTGTGTTCCCGTCGCGCTTGAAGGTTGCTAGGTTGGCGCTGATCAGCAAAGGCAAAAGTGATCCGAACTCCCCGTCGGCATACAGGCCACTTTGTATGCTTGACACCGCGGGGAAGCTCTATGAAAGGTTACTGAAACCCAGGTTGCAGTCGTCCATCGAAGCCGCCGGAGATCTCTCTCCCCGGCAGCATGGCTTTCGAAAGCGACACTCAACTCTGAACGCCATTACAGAGGTGATCAATGCCGTCCAGCAGGCCGAAACAGCTTGTCACCAGGCTCGGCCGATTGTGCTGTTGGTTACACTTGACGTAAAGAACGCGTTTAACTCTGCTCGGTGGGAGGACATGCTAGAGGCGTTGCAGCGGGACTTCAGCGTGCCCGACTATCTCCTGGTCATTGTGCAGGACTACCTGAAGAACCGACAGCTATTGTATGAAACCAAAGACGGAAGGAGAACAAAAGAGGTCACTGCCGGTGCGGCTCAGGGGTCTATTCTCGGCCCAGACCTATGGAATGTTTCATACGATGGTTTGCTTCGCCTCGAGATGCCCCACGACGTCTACCTCGTGGGTTATGCTGATGACGTGGCTGCAGTCATCACGGCGAGGACGCCGAACTTGGCACAGTTACGCCTTAATCAGGTAATGATTCGGGTCAATGCCTGGATGACGAGACATGGACTTGAGCTGGCGGTCGCCAAGACCGAAATCGTTATGCTTACTCGACGGAGAATCCCCACTCTGATCTCTATGAATGTGGGGGGTGTCGAGGTTCGGACAAGGACTGCGGTGAAGTACCTGGGTGTGTTACTCGACTGCCGTCTTCGGTATTGGGAGCACATTCAGGCGGTGTGTGACAAAGCCTCTAACGTGGTTATGTCTCTCAGCAGGCTGATGGCTAACGTAGGAAGCCCTAGGTCAAGTAAGAGACGCCTCCTCATGTCTACTGTAAACTCAACCATTCTGTATGGCGCAGAGGTTTTGGGCGGGTGTCATGAGGATAAGGCGATACAGTCAAAAGCTGTTATCGGTACAGAGAAGAGCGGCACTTAGGGTCGCCTGCGCCTATCGCACCGTTTCCGGTTCGGCCGTGGCGGTCGTGGCTGGGGTGATTCCTATTGACCTGCTGGCCATCGAGAGACAGACCGTCTTCCGGGAGGCTGCCGAGCGGGGTAGAGAGGATGCCTTGGCTGCTGCCAGGGCGGAGACTCTGCAGGTTTGGCAGCGGAGGTGGACGGAAGGATCGGACGGTCGCTGGACCTTCCGTCTCATTCGAGAGCTTCAATCGTGGATAGATCGTGGCCACGGGGAGATAGATTTCTACCTGTGTCAGTTCCTGACGGGGCACGGTTACTTTAGGAAGTACCTCTACAGGATAGGAAAAGTCAGGTCGCCTCGGTGTGCTTACTGCCCGGAGGAAGATGATGATGTTCATCACACCTTCTTCGCTTGCGGGCGCTTCACCGAGGCCAGGCAAACGCTCGCCACCACAGTTGGTGATGTTACGGCAGAGACCATTGTGGAGATGATGCTGCAGAATGAGGACGCCTGGAATGCAGTCACCACTCATGTACATGCGATCCTTCATCAGAAGCGTGAAGACGGATGCCTGGCTGACCCCTAGCTTCCGAAACAAGTAGTTTTGTCCTGGTTGGGACATAAGACACACGGACCAGGCAAGATGTCATCCGAAAGGGTTCCGGCCTGGGCTCGCAGTATCGCAATACTCACTAATTCTATTGTTAACAGTTTATAACATTATTTAAAATTTAAATTAAAACATTGCCATCAATAATTATGTATCATATTAGCGTTTCCAATACTTTTCTGTATCAAACTTCACATTATGTGATACAAAAATGTTAATCTAAACCTAATAAATCCTTTATCCCAGCAAAATCATGATTACTACAAAGAGACAGTATTCAGAAAAAATTTGAATGTATTTTTTGCCGTTTTTGATTAGGCGAATATGGATATTAATAAATGAGTTCATTAAAATGTAAACACAAATAAATTGACGCCACGATTTATTTCAAGTGTTTAATTAAAGAGGACCTGGAGCAAATATAACAAGGAAAATACAATACAAGATGAAATTGCATATTTTCAACCTAGTCTAGAACGCAGACCGATATCGAGGTTACTCGTACATAGTGACTCATAAAACATGTTTTCTACTTCATTGAGTTGAAACTTTAAGTAACTAGGTTTCATTAACTTTTTCACTCATACATATCACGTAAAGGGTAGAAGTACGCCACATGAGCTGTTCCGTAACAAACTTCGGTGATGAAAATGTCAAGACCATAACCCATTTTAATCTTGAAACTCTCTGGGTACAGACAGACCGTCACATGTTTAATAAATTTAAACACCCTCTCGAGACAAAAGTTAATTTGTGTCAGAATATTGTGAGTTATAGATCAATGACGCTAAGTTACATCTCAATATGGGACCTGGATTATTTCAACACTCTTGTCCATATATAGCATGCAAAAATAAATTTCTATAGATAAAATATTTCTGGAGACTTCTTTTTATATGGAACATTTACATGTTTATTTAATAATGCGTGTTTCATATCAGTATTTAAATAATACACCATCACATGATTTAGGTGTTGGCATAGTTAGGCTTCATAAGTTACTATGTCAAATCTTAAAATTTCGTGTTTCTAATCAATTTGTTTACAAATCTATTTATTATTATATTGTCTAGGTGACATAAAAATTGCTAACTATCTAAAACGACAAGGACTATCATTTAATTCGGTGTTTTCTATATCTATTTAGGCACATATTAAACTTTAAGTCTACAGGCAAAGGTCAGTTTATTTTCATGATATCTTGAACAAACAAATAGATATCATTTTTTTATACTGCAACTCGAGTGATAGGTCTGATAACGCTCATCCAACAATGTCTGTTATCTGTAACAAAGAAAACGCATATTAAAGACATTAAGGATCTTCTTTATATAACGTGTACAAAAATTTTTGAAACTTATTTATACACGTGTAACTAAAATAAATTGTAACGCCATATTTTAATTATTCAATTCAATATCCATTCCCAAATTATATTATTTTTATTACAATATTGGTAAATTTCCATTAGGGGAAAATACATCTTAGTTGGTGTATAGCTTTTATCTTTGTTTATTGTAGGTTTATTTAATAACACATTGGGATTGTTTTATAAAAAGTGTAGAAATACGCTTTTAGGTTCAGAACAGAACGTTTTAAGTAATGCTATAAACATTTTTGTGTTCTACTATTGAGGTTAATTCAATAAACATATTATCAATACTACTTAATGAACACTAGCCAATAACCAGTATCCTTGCTCTTTGTAACGTATTGAATTAGTTTAATGGTGCAAAGGATGGATACGATATATTTAGAAATGTTTCTGAAAAGATTCCGATGATATCCTCTTATAACCCACTCCAAACCTAAGTGCGTCGTCCGTCATGTGTGAAACTGCTTGTGAGTACTAAAACTGTCTCTTGATACCTTTCTCTTTGTAAAATGTCGAGAAAAATACACATCCGTTTTTCTTTGTGACGTCACTCAAGATTCATGTAATCCGCGGGAATTGAATATTTATATATAAATATATATATTTTATACTTATATAAACAAATTTAAACTAAAGTAACGAGTAATATTTTTATGTTTTCATTACTATCAGTAATATTTTATTATTAGGATGGTATATATATATATATATATATATATATATATATATATATATATATATATATATATATATATATAAATAATTTAAAATGTACTTATATATATTGTACGTAATTGTATTTACCTATATACATTTTCATTATTATAGATTATATTAGGTTCTAAAATTTGGCCAGTATGATTTTGACTGCAATATTGTATTTCAGAAATAAATAGTTTATTTTTAAAAAGTAAATCAAGTAAAGTAAAGAATGTCTTATTTTACTAGGCGAATTTAGGGCTACGAAGCCCCTCTCTAACACTTAACCTGGGGACCAACGGCTTAAAGGTGACTTCCGAACCAGCACCAATGGCCGGGCTGGCGGCCTGCTTGAAAGAACAGGATCGCTCAGCGGGTCACCCATCCAAGCAGCAGCCACGCTCGACGTTGCTTGATCTGGTTATCTTGCGATAACCGCCGCACCCTCTACACTACGCCATTTTTAATTTCATTATATAATAATAATGAAATTAGGCCCTTTATAATCCATAGTGAATGCCCGTCTCTAAGAGGCTACAGAGCAAACAAGCGTAAATATACTTTCTTTGATGCGAATCGAAAGGTTTTCCCATTGAAAAATATAAATCTATAGCTCGCCAAAAGAAGGGGTCACTGCAAAATAAAAATTTTAGTGCAAATATGAAAATTTTTCTAAGGCTCAGATAATGAAAAACACTTTAAATTTACGCTCCTATGAGTATCTTGAGACACACAGATAAATACGTCTGAGATGTTACAGTTAAATTTAACTCTCTTACTGTTAAAATAACTAAATGAACAATGCACGAATTAAATTATTTGTATACATATCGTTATAATACTTCAGTTGCAATGGTTACTGTCTTATTATGCATTTATTTATCTAATAATACTGTAACATTGTGAATACGACTTCTCCTTATATTTATATTTGTTGTGTGAATGTTTTTTACGTGAAAAATTATGTAGTGTACTGTTTCAGGCACTAGTGCAAATTGTAACAGTTTTAAAATTAAATTCTTCAATAAATTACAAAAAGTATAAAATCATTATCCTTACTATACTCCACTAAATTTTTATAAAGGTTGTTCAAATGCAATATTAACCTTCCATCAATTTATTCCTTCCAAATATTGATGAATCCACAAGACCTGTTATCATACCATGTTTCACCTTAGCTGAATCGAGGTACATTGGATCGCATTGTTTCATTCCTTGACTCAAATATCAAAGATGTTTTTATCTGCAACTTCTTGAATGACTAAAAAGTAATTCATATACGGTATCATTAACAGTGCTATTAATTTTTCATGAATACTATAGACCAAAATCTTACCAGGGACTCGTTTTGCCCCAGGGAATAGACACTTATTGCTACCCTCGTGAGAATTTACTTAAAAATCTAATTATTAAATTATTATTACTCTGGAGAACTAAAGATATAAATTCACTTTTCAAGAACCGAGTAGACGTTTTTTATTAGCGATATATTCTAATATATTCTATATTTCTCAGTGAATATTTGTTAAATACTCAAAAGACAATGTTAAACTGTTGTGCTGTCACCCATGAATGGAAAATACACAAAAAAACTCATTGGTCAGTAATTACTTACTAAAAAAATAGAACAAGATTAGTCAAGGGTCAATAGCTATATTAAATTCAAGTGATCAAAAATTTGCAGTTATAAAATATATAGAATTAGTTTCGTTAGAGCAAACAGTAAAGTTTAAGTAATCACATTTATAGTAAGTAATGCTCAAGTATAGAGATTATCAGGTAAGCATCAAGGGAACGTTAGGTGTCCGGTGTTAAACTTATAAAATTATGAGTTAGTAGTTTGTAATATTTTTTTCAAAGTCACGTTATAAGTATAAATTTTTGAGGTAAAAATAGCCAAGTATGTTTTAGAAACACACAAGCAAACATAGATAATTTTAAAAATTTAACATGTCACAATTGAAACCCATCACAGTGATACAAATAATATATATATATATATATATATATTATCATTATTAACTTAGCCATATATTTAAAATTAACAACTGATTACCTACTGTATACATAGGATCATTTCACACAATTCAGATTTTTGAACATTTAATTAGGAAGATAAATCATTAATTTTATTAAAATACTCAGGAGAAAATGTTTCATAATACAAACTTCCAATGAGAGAATAACAAGCTGTACTGATGGTTACCATTAATATATAAAACAATGGTAAATTTCAAAACGTTTGAATCTGTTATGTGCTGTGTCTCATTTTTATGATAAGCATCGACATTTGTATCATATTTTAAATTTTTTTTTATCTGTTATTCAAACAAACAAAGAATTTTATATTTATTAGGATAAGAGTATACCAAAAGC
This sequence comes from Homalodisca vitripennis, assembly GCF_021130785.1. Taxonomy (NCBI): domain Eukaryota; kingdom Metazoa; phylum Arthropoda; class Insecta; order Hemiptera; family Cicadellidae; genus Homalodisca; species Homalodisca vitripennis. The sequence continues at coordinate 1,608,964 of NC_060213.1, forward strand.
AGGATCTGTATTTTACAAGAAAGCTTTATAGGAGCATTTTCTTCGTACTAATCATATAATTTAAATCAGACATATCCTATAATTCCAGCTCCAAAAAAATGCGTACATTTGATTTAAAATTACCATTGGTAGACAAAACTCAAGTTTATTTCAATACAGCTGATTCTAACTATTATTAATGCACAGTCTGATTCGTGCGATAGCAATAATTCAATCATAAAAAATAAAATAAGGCAAATGAAGTTGAATTTCTCTAATTACTTCCCTTTATTGTGTATGTTGTAGATATGATCTATGGATTTTAAGCACATAAAATACCGTAATTTTAAGGCCCACTCTAAATTAATGGTATTCTTGATGATTTAACCGTTTATAAATATACAGTTCATAAGCTGGATCGAAATACAGTAAACTATATTTAAAAAAATATTAACATAGACGCCCCTTAACCAAAATGCAGTACAGTTAATGTACATCTCCAATTTCAAAAGTAATTGAAAATTTTTATTTCTAATTAAAACACTCTTCTGAATTGGTATAAAAATCGTCATCTAACATAGAATACGAGTGTGTAGTTGACAGTATGTGTTATTAGTACGCTGTGTTGTAGCTGAGTGACAAGTCGATGACGTCAGCACACACATAGTGGCAGCCTCGTTACATGTCTACAAAAAAGTGAATTATATTAATACTTTTTACACACGCTAATCTGACGCATTGTTAGCTCTGTTTTACAACTAAAGCTATTCACAAATAAATTTCAAACATACATCAATACGCATTTTCTTATATAACATAACAAATGCTGCTGTATTATCTGGAATCTAGAGAAATAATTCCCATGAAGTTTATTTCAATATTAATTAAGTTATAATGACATATCAACCAACCAAAAATATCATCTCTACTATATTATAGGCTACGCAGAGGATGCGTACAACATTTCACATTTATAGCTTCCATGGTCTTCGCAATGTACTGCGGAAAGATATAGTAACAGGCAATCATAAAAAAGTGGTTTTGTTTCTATTCCTCTCAGCAGAAAAATTAGAAACTATTGCAGCCTCTACAGTCATAGTCAGTAATGACGCTAAGACAAATTCCCTGATTATACATGATCTTCATGAAAAAGTCAGTCTACTATAAATCTTTCTAGTGATATTTTCCCACAAGATAAATTAGCGCTTCTTACATTAAATTATGATTAATAAGGATGTCCAGTTAATAATAACAGTTTTGGTAAGATTAGGGATAAAATATTGTTAGATAATTTGAACATAAACTTTCCAATCCATTGTATTTTAATTGTACTGTATGGATAAAAACCACAGGTTAAAATTCAATAGTATCTTACTTGTAGTCAAGTAGTAAGTTTCAGATTTAGTTTATACAGAGTTAATAATAATGTGTTGAGAATGTTCTACAGAAAATATTATTTTATAGTTTCTAAATTACTTGCTAACTGTTACAAAACGTCTTATAGGTGAAATTTCTAAAAAATGTTTTGTTTTAATGAATAATACAACAGTTTACTTATGTCTTTTACTTTGTATTTTTCTACTTTATGTCTGGTATTAAAAAAATAACAGTAATAGAGAAAATAAATTTATTTTGAAATAAGTAACACAGTTCATATTCAAACAATCCGAACAACATAGACAAAAATAAAAAAAGCCGAAGCAATTAATATATTTTTGTTAATATGCTTAGAATATAAATATTGAACTGTATAATTCCAGTTAAGCCTAAATAGTATGGATTTTAGACATTTATGAAATTACTTTATCACAGCAACATTTTGTAACTTCAGGAACCAAACATATTAAGATATGAACTTAAGTGATGAGTACATGTTTGTTATGTTACTCCTGAAGAAGGAAGATTGAGGCAAGGCTGTGACTCATGGATAAGCAACATATTTTATGAACAACTTGCGTATGCCATTTTCTCAATATTATCATAAATAATAGGATTTTAGTTTCACGTTAATATTACAAGATTAACATAAATATCAGACAAACAATAATTATAATTACTCAAAACATTGTATATATTTTATTTTAATTAAACAGACAAATTATTTCTAGTCACTTAGTTGACTAAAAAATTATTGCTTATTTCCGCTTCAAAATTGACTACGCATTACGGTATTCAGTATCATATTATATAAATATACTCTAGAGTTCTTACCCTTCAGTTTTTAGTCCTAAATCAGTACTATAAACCTTTATCATAGATACTGAGCTAAAAATGTATTTTAATAATTCAATAGCAGTTGGAAGGTTCTTTTGTTAAAGGTCGAACTCCTGATATCATATTCTCTGTGTCATCTGATAGTTACATAGATCAGTGCAATATAAAGGGAATAAGTATAACAAAAGAGCACTTTGACTAAATAGTATACTTTGTGTTGGATAATAAAGCGCTTACTGTGTTTTAAAAATTGATCACTTTTATTTTAAAAAAGTAAAGTTTAGAGTAAGAATATTTGTATATGCGTTTGTAATAATTGCGCTTGATAATTTTTTTTAAAGTAAAGGTATATATATATATATATATCACCACTGGAAATATTTTATTGAGATTTTGACAAATTCAGATATTTTTCTTAAACCTAAACTCAATACCTAAGTACAAAATCGCGTATATAGAGAGTTAATCTCGTTTATTATTCAGTTAAATGTCACTATTATGTTTAAATTTGTAAACAAATGCGAATTAGGAATCACATAATTTGTTAATTTTGTGTTACAAATTGCATTTTTGAGTTTTGTGCCACTTTTATAATAGCAAAACGGCATGAAATTTTGCGCCTCAGACGTATTACACAAAGACTAGCGCTGTTATACTAAAAATATAATTCTTTCAATGTTACTAAACACAGGTAACGATAGCAAATATATCTATGAAAAATCGTAATCTAAATTAATTTTAGAAGAAGGACCTAATGATACCGTTATTACATACATACCTATTTAAAATTCTTTATTTATATAGGGTCTTCATTTCTATAGTGACATATTTTGGTTGGATAATGGTGTGTAATACTAATCAATAAGAGTTGATCGAGCAAGATAGTGTAAGTTTTTGAATAGGTCTTACAGATAACGGAAGAGGCAACGAAAATATTGTAAAGTTTGCACTTAAAACTTTACATATAGGTTTAGTAATATCTGTAGCCAGATATAAATATTTTTTTTTATTACGAATTTGTTCTTTTGCTTTAAATTAAAATATTAGTATTACTTAAGCACTTGGAAAAATGTGGTTAAATTTATTCTTATTATTAAGGTTACTGAAAGAAGTATAATTAAATAATGAAATAAAAATTTTTGAAGATAATAATTATTTTGTACTTTAAATAATGTTTTAACAAAGAATAATTCTTTGTATTTTCGAGACAAGCAAATCTCTTTGTCTTAATCCAGTGTTGGTTTGGTCCCTAGGGAACGGTATTATTTAATAACGGCTTGTAGTGAGCAGTTTTATTACAACTCCACTGTCGATCCCTCCCTGGTGTTCTTTTGTTGGTAACAAAAATTGTTAAATATTTATTTTAAATATAAAAGACAAATATTTGTATTGTGGCATATAAACATTTTATGGCAACTTCAATAAAATTGTATTGTTTTATATCTACCAATGTGTTGAGTAGTGTAAGTCTCTTGTTTATATACCAAACAATAATCATTATGATTGAGGAACATTAAAACGCATTAAACTAAAATAGGACACCCAATAAGGCAACAAAACTTACTGCATTACCAAATTATTTCTTTATATGCCTAAACATGATATTATTACTAATTTGGACTGGTCAATGTGATTCAGTTTGAAACTTTGTTTCGTGCCTTGAAATGCCACTTTAATATGGATATCAACGGTATTCTTTTTCAATATTTTATTTACTTGGATTACTGATGAAAAACGGGATGTATAGTTTAAAAGTTAACTCGTTTTCATGCCAGTCTGTAAAATAAAATGTTTCATGGACATTTGGACATTACAATAAATTTGTGAAGATCTAGTTCGTAGATTAAGTCATAAGCACTCATGTAAACGTATACGGGTGTTTGCATATGTCTAATATAGTTTTCCTAGAATTACAGGAACAGTCGCCTGAGAATCAATAGATGTATATCACTAGTTAAAGCAGTTTGTTTATACATGGGTGCAAATCTTGTTCAAGGTCATGTCACAATACATTTAATGTAGGTTTAGAATGTGTGGTGTTTCAATTATCAGCGACTTGGACAACTGTTAGACAAAACTGTAATATTCTACTTGTTTGAGTAATACGATACAAAAATGCATCGATGATAATAATACGATGATAATGTACATCATCTTTAGCCCTATACCCACCACTTGTCTTTAATCAAATATAATTAAATACAAAAAACATAACACCTTTATTTAAATTGATTTTCAGTATGATCATTTTAAGCTCAAAGAATTTTTTCACCAGAAACTATGTTAAGAAAAAATTAAATAAATCTAATCATATACTTGAACTAATTTACCATGGTGTAATTAAGGATTACAAACTTAAATTACTTACAAACAATTCATACTGTTTAAAAGTCTATGAAATAGTATATATTATTCACCACATGTTCATTTGTCGTATACATAAATAGAATACGATACACCGAAATATATATAATTAATATTTCACTGCAAGGATATAAAAATGGTGGTAAATACTAATAAACTTATATAACAAATATTTTATATTACTGTTAAGGCTGGCTTTAAACTTATGCAATTAAATTTTAAATTTAATATTGTTTATGTTAATTCTACACTATATATTCCATGATAGGTGTAGTGAATCCCCAAGCAACAAAAGGTATTGTATAGAGAATTAAAATGCAAATAAATCAGCTTGTATTAAAAATCATCCTCACATTTTTCTCTCTGACGAGCCTATTCTTCACAAAATGCAGCGAGGTTTTGCTCAGTGACCGGGAATAAATGCAACAATAATTGTAATGTCTTGTATTCAAAAGTATAAAACATTTTGATAAATACTTGTCCACGTTCATTCTAATGCATACTACGCGTAGGACGTAAGGGACTTAATTACGAAGAAAAATTTTCAGTTGAATTCGATAATCACATATATTCTAATCATCTTATATATACATCATTCTTAAAAAGATGAATTTTTTTTTAGAAAAAATGAAAATTGTGAGTCATTATTTTGACTAAAACCTTCACAAAATATTTGTGTATTAGTGGGTGATACGTAAAGAATTGATCATGTCTCGGTTTGGTAATATGCATTGATATGCATTCTTGTTGTATTAAATAGTTTAGGGAGCATGAAAAATGTAATAAATGCATAAAGCTTTTACGTACTATATTTCTATCGTTATATATGGGATTTACATCACAAAGGTTTGTAATTTATCAGATTAATTTTGTAAGCAGTCAATTGTTTTGCTCTAATATCGTTTATAACTGCATAGCGACTTTAGCATTAGTGATCAATTGATTTAAATGTTACCAACAGTTTTATTATAATTTCAGGGACAACATAGGCGTATTCCTTTTAAATGACATCCTTAACTCTTCTAAAACAGTCACTTAACATATTTTAATTTGTGATCTATCTCAGATTTAAATATTGAAAGAGAGTTTTTCCGATTCTGAAGTGAGAGAATGAAAAAGTATTTATAAGTACTATGATTTAACTTTAATTTCTCTCCAATATTTTAAGATACAAGGTTTCAGTGGCATATAACTATTTTAGAATCTTAAAATTGAGGTTCATCTTTTTACTTAACACACTGATGATAGAGTCAATATCAGTGATCTTTGTCAATTTGAAGCAGAATTATATTTTTGAAACGATGCCATTATCCACAATATTTAAACTTACGCAGGTCTCGCAATCTTATAACGATAAATATTTCAGTTAAAAGTACATTTTTACTAACACTTTCTATTTTACGATCTAGATAACCGCTATCACCACCAGTGTTTACACAGAGGTTTATAACAACGTTTTAGTGCTTTTAGTTCTAGAAAGGTAATGAATTAATAAAATCGTAATTAAATTAACTACTATGATTTTGCTAGCATACACATTTGCCATCTGGCAATCAAGGCCAACTGTTTATAAGGCCAGTGGGGCGTGGCACTAAGAGTTTTTGAAGTAGAAATAACCTTTTATGTTAACAAGGTATCCCACAAATGTCCATTAACAACTTCAAATCAAAAGGTCATGTAGGTTTTACGTTATCTTTCACCCACACACCTAACACTTTTTTTATTAACGAAAAGAAAGTAATACATTTGTGTAAAATTTAGTTAACATTAGCTTTTATCTCAAACTTACATTTTCCTTTTATGATGGAGAACAATGTCTTATTTAAACTCAACTTTCTTCATAAGCTTTAAGTTGTACGTTATAATAACTGTAAATTAATCGTAAATATTTCACAAAACATGTTGCTTTAAATTAAGGTTAATAAATAGTTTTTATAGTTATTTATAGACTGCTCAATACAGAGGTTTTTCAAAAAAGAGCAAACCACATAGTGTTTCATATTTGTTTAGCACAATCAATGTGAAAATTATTCAGCCAACTACGATACAATCTATTTGTATGTCGGTGGTTGCATACGAAATATTTACGCTGTTTGTAATTAATGATAACAACCGTTATAGTAGATGGAATACTTTTGTATTAAGTTATGCAATGATAATATTTCATAAAATATTACAGTAAAATACCTCCGATTTACTTTAAGAAATTTAATAACTTATAAAATATTTAAACAATAGACATTCCTTTCGTGTACTGCAATATTGATTTTTTGTTAACTGACATTTTATTACAAGTTTTATTACTAGGTTTAGTACTTTTCCCATTTTATGGGCGACAGTTTGCACACATTCTAGTAATAATATTTTGAATTGGATTTAACAACTTACATTATTAATTAATGATTAAGTACGTAAAATATCAGAACTAATAAAGATTATTTTATACTTTGAATATCTTATAATAAGTCATGAAAATGTTTTTTAACTTCTTTATCTTATATTTGAGAAATTTGATAAAACATATTTATGTACCAATCTTGCATTTTAGTAACTTTTGGTTAACTGAGAAACTGAGAAACATATCAACACAGGTTTCACCATACGTGGTATCATCCAAATTATAGGGACACTTAAAACTGTCTGTATATATATATATATATATATATATATATATATATATATATATATATACAATTAATTGTATAAATGGCAATAGCCTTATTTAATTTCAATAAACATTGAATCGCAAAAAGTACTTGGTCCGCCGGGAGTCGAACCCGGATCTCTCACTTGCCGGGTGAATGTGCTACCATTACACCACAGAGCGCTTACTTTTTCCGATTAAATTATTTTGTATTTGGCCGTATATATATGTATATATACGAGTGTATATGCCTCTTTGTTATATAAATTTATACCTCTTCATTGCTGTCATATAAATTACACTGTTAAAATAATCGTTAGAAAAACGCACAGATTACCTTAGATACTTACAAGGTGCATTAATACCAAGCTACATTAATTATAACACCACTAACCTATTCTTAAAACAAAACCAATATTTCTACATATAAACAAGAAGACGTAAGAATGTAATAAATATTAGTTACGCTTGCACTCGTATATTAGCAATACCTTAATACCTAATTAATTAAGGTATGGTTCATTATGCTAATTGGATAATTTATGTAGCGATATCAATTAATTATTGAAGCAATTTTTACGCACAAAAAATGGACAACTAATTAATAGTAGAATATTACGTTGCAAATAACGACTGTCCAATATAACTTTACATCATTCACGAAGCTCTTTGGATTTATAATAAATTTTTCGATATAAATATATATCTGATATGACAGTCACAGAGACACAGACACTAAATATTGCATTATATTGTATTTTTATTTGTTTAATAATTTCCAAGTATCAATAATTTACATTCCCAAAGGCAAATCAAATCAATCAAATCAAATCTGTTTTATTGCTGAGACAATAATACATCGTATGGCAAACGTCAATTAATAATAATATCCTAAAATTTCGGTCATTCATACTATAATACACATACAGACATACAATGTTTAAAGTCACACCTCTTTCATTCATCGCCAATGCAACCCACTTCGAACAGCGGTGTCATTCTTCAAATTGGGCGGCCTCCCAGTTGAAAGCCAAAAACTCACCTGCATTATAAAACGCTTGAGACACCAAGAAGCGTTTTAGGCGAGTCTTAAACGCCTTTGGCGTTGGAGCATCTTTGATTGGATTGGGCAGTCTGTTGAGGAATTGAACACCCGCTTGTGAAGGCAGGCGTTCATAAACCACCGTTCTGTGTCTACCAGTTCGGTAGTTTGCTCTGCTACGTGTCTCATACATGTGTATGTCTTGTCCTCTGGTTAAGGTACATTTATTCACACAAAACATAGTTGTTTCCAATATGTAGAGACATGGCAGAGTCAACAGCTGCAATTTCTTGAAAACTTGCCTGCACGACTCTCTGAATTTGATTTTAGCGATGATTCGAATTGCTTTTTTTTGGAGTCTGAAAACTCTTTGGAACTGAGTGTTAGCGCAAGCTCCCCAAAGGATCACTCCATAGGCCAGGTGGGGGTATATCAAGCCATAATACGCCGTAATCAGTACCTGACTCGGGCAGTATTTTGCTAAAGACCTCAGAACAAAGATGCCTGAGCAGATTTTGGCGCAAACATGATCAATGTGCACATTCCATGTCAGTCCTCGATCAAGGTACATTCCAAGGAATTTTGAAGAGTAGACTTCGTCCAGTGCGGAGTCAGCCATCAAGATGGCAGGTCCGCACTGGTTGCCCGCAGTGCGCAAAGAAAAATTTAAAACGTTGGTTTTTGAAGAGTTTATTGTGAGGTTGAGGCTGTTGAAGTATTGGACACAGTTGTTGATATCAACAAAAGCCTGTTGTTCCAAAACTTCGCTTGATCTTGCATTGAAAAAAAGAGTCGTATCATCTGCAAACTGCACTGTTCTTCCATGCAGAAGCGATGATTCTATGTCGTTGACATAAAGCAGGAAAAGCACAGGACTGAGGATAGACCCCTGGGGGACTCCATATGTAAGGTCTATTGGTTTGGATGATTTATTTGATATCTGGACAACTTGGGATCTGTGGCTTAGAAATGAGCTAAGCCATTTAAAAGGCACGCCTCGAATGCCGTGGGACTCAAGTTTGTCGAGCAGTATATTGTGGTCAACGCAGTCGAATGCTTTGGACAGATCCAGGAACACACTCATTGTGTGGTTCCGACATTCAATCCCCTCTACAATCATATCGACAAGACCAACGACTGCGTCGGTTGTCGATTTACCCTTTCTGAACCCAAACTGTTCATTTGAGAGCTGATTGCATTTGTCCAAAAAGTGAAGCATTCTTATAAGAAAAAGCTTTTCAAAAATTTTGCTGAATACTGGCAAAATTGAGACAGGCCGGTAGTTATTTATAGAGGCTGGATCGTCTTTCTTTAAAATTGGAACCACTTTTGCAATTTTGAGGAGAGAGGGGAACACTCCTGTTTGGAATGAATAATTTACTAATTCAGTTAAGGGTCTCACTAAATGCTTGCAGCATTTTTTAATGAGCCATGGGGACATCAGATTAAGGTCGTTTGACTTTTTGGCTGGGAGCTGCTGGATAATTAGGTGAAGCTCATCCTCAACAACAGGCGCCAACACCATTGATGCTGCTGGGCTTTGCCTTCGCGAGGGGCGTACTTTAGGGTCAGATGGCCGAGGACCTTGCCCGTCAGCAACGGATGCGAAGAACTCGTTAAACCGACTGGCAATCTCAGTCTCATCCTCCACAAGCCTATCCCCAACTTTAATTTTGATTTGTTTGTATGCATTTGTTTTATTGTTTATGATGCCCCAAGTTGTTTTAGAAACGTTTTTTGAAGAGAGAATTGATTTGGAGACATCGAGTGCTTTCGCAGCTTGGATCACTTTCTTGTATACTTTTTTATAATTCCTGAAAAATATTTTGAACTGTTCATTAGAAGTGTTTTTATAAATTTCGGACATAAATTTCAGTTTCTCTCTAGAAACTAAAATTCCTGGTGTGATCAAATTGTTTTTTGAATTTTTGTCACAGACATTAATTGTTTTTGTAGGGCAGCAGGTGTTAACGTGGAAATTAAAAGTGTCGGTAAACAATTTAAACTGTTGCTCAACGGGTTGAGATGAATTTAGAAAATTCCATCTTTCTTTAGAAAGGGAAGCGTTAAGGTGAGCGTTGTTTTCTGGCCTTATGTCTCTTATTGTTTGTTTAATTTTGGGCTCCCTTGTAAGTTGTATCCCACTAATGACGGCCTCTTGGCCGTAGTGGTCAGATATAGCTGTATTCACCACAGACACTGCGACACTTGGGTGATTGGTGATTATGTAGTCGATTACAGTTTTGGTTGTAGCCGTCACTCTCGTTGGAGATTTGACTAGCAAATCAAGCCGAAATGACCTAAGTAAATCGACCAAACGAATTGTTGCATGGTGAGTGTTGTCCAGCGCGTTGATGTTGAAGTCCCCCATAATGACAAAATGCTGACGTTGGTTAGTCAGACATGTCAGTAATTTTTCGAATTTTGAAAAGAAGGTGTCTTCGTTTCCACTGGGAGACCTGTAAATTCCGACCACGAAGAATTTTGATGTTTTTGTTTGTAGTTTGATCCCGACTGCTTCGAAATCTTTTTCGATTGAATCCTGGATCGGAAAGGGGGCAGACGCAAAATTTTGTTTCAGAAAAATGGCAACTCCTCCTCCTCTGGAGTGGGATCGGCAATACGCGGAAACCAATTTATAATTTGGAATTTTGCACAGCGCGATGTTATCCTTGTTGAAACCGTTTTCCGTTATTACAAGAAGATCTGCTTTCAGATCCTCGCACATGAGTTGGATTTGATCTAATTTGTTGGTTGCAAATTGGGAATTTTGATGAAGCAGCCTTACTTCCGTTTGTCTGTGAGTGTTTGTGAGTTTCTGATGGTTTTTAGTAGTTAATTTTGTCCGCTGATTCAAAGTGGGGTCCCTAAAAAAACAGAGTCAATTCCAGCTTGCACAAGATCCGCAGAGCGTCCATTATAGGAGATTTTACTGCCTCCGCGTAGCTGTTGTAAGGCAGCGTCCAAGGCCCATCAGGACCAAGCGGTACACGGTCAACATCGGCAGCAGATGTTGTTAGCAGCAGAGACGGCGGCGGCGACGGCAGTGATGGAGGCGCTGGTGGTGATGGAGGCGGTGGTGGTGATGGAGGCGGTGGTGGTGATGGAGGCGGCGGTGGTGATGGTGGCGGTGGAGGTGATGGAGGCGGTGGGGGCAGCGATGAAGACGTCTGTGGTGATGGTGACCGGTCATCAGTGGCTAAGCTGGCCTTCTTCAGGCCGGCCACCACCAGTTCGGCAAGCATCCGCTTTCCCCTCATAGTCAGGTGCTGGCCATGGCGAGTGAAGTGTCGCCTTCCGATGGCGTTGAAATCCAGCAGCACAGACCCCTTACACCTGATACACAGCTCCCTTATGTAGTTGTTAACACAAGTCGTCTCTTGGTTAACGAGGTGGGAGGGGGGGAGGTCGTGGCGATAGGGCACTGTTGATACCATGACCTTGGCTGTACGGGTGCGCATGGAGATCTGGTTTTCCAATTGCTGGTAGATGGTAGACGACCGACCGGCTCCGATGTCATTCGCTCCGGCAATCAGGACGCTACAGCTTCCCGGGGGAGGAGGTTGACTCCCCTCAACCACACCCAACAGTCCGGATCATGGCTTGCAGACGCCGATCACAGCCGTCTCTGCAGTCACCAGGGACTGGACCATCCCAGCCATGAAGCGTGCATGACTATCACCCTCAATAGTTACTGCACGAAAAGCCACTGGTACGGTAGATGTTGAGATATGAGGGGATATTTTAGATTCGTTTTTGTGACCAGTGTTAATGATGTGTTTATTATTAAAAGTAGTGTGCTGCAACTTCGGTTTACGTGTTTTCTTTTTCCTTCTTCTTTTCTTCTTTTTTTCCACTCTGGTGAACCCATTTTCACTACCTTCGGACAAATCTTCTAGCGCCTCATAGTTATTTGAAACTACAGACCTAGGGATTTCCTGAACTAGAGTTTTATTTTCCTCCTCTAGACATCGTATTGAGGCAATCATTTTTTTAATTTCTTCTCGGAGAGTTTTACATTCACGGCAGGGTCGTTTTAGATCTTGCATTTCTTTTTCAAGGTCGGCTATTTTCTTAGACTGCACTAGGCCTATATCATTTTCAGAGACGCCAGGGAGTTCCTCGGTTTGAGCTGATGCATTTACATAGTTCGTGCAAGATTTTTTCAGAGGTGTCACCGATTTTGAGGATGTAAATATTGAATCCGTGAATTGTAAAAGTCGTTGGTCCGATTCAATTGAGTGTTCGAGGATAACTTTAACCTCGGTCTTCAGCTTGGCGACTTCTGCTTTCTATTAATATTGTGTTGTCCGAAGCTGGTTGGAGTGGTGTTGAAGGCGAAGCAGCCGGCAACGTAGACGGCGCCACGACGTCGGGGCCGGGCGTGGAGCAGGCAGGAGCGCGGGACGCGGGCAGTACAGCAGAGTCAGGCGGTGGTGTGGCGGGTACGGGTGACACAGCAGTCCAAAGGCTTATAATGGTTGTAACTTTTGAAGCTATAATATACAAATTATAAAGTATTGTGAATATTTTTATTGCTAACCCAATCATCCTAATTTTATTCTGATATGTAAGGCAATTCAATAAATATAATTTGTTAGAATAACCACTAATAGTGAATTTAATAATGGTTTTACCATAAACTTTATATCGATTCTTGCTTCTAAGAAGCAAGGCATTTACAAGTATCTTTTGGAATATAAGTTACTGCTATCCAGAAAAAACATTATTAGACCATTTTGCATAAATATATCTGGAAGCAAAACTTCACCATTTACAGAACTTTATTGGAGCAATATAGTTTCATAGCCGAAGGCAATATCGCAGGCTCAATTCAACGTTTTGTGTTCGGAAAAAGCTAGTAATTTTGAACACATACAATTGAAAGTTACAATTCCTGTAATATGCTTTGATTTATATGTAATTTTTATGCTATTTCTAGCATAAGGTAATAATGATAAATGGAATTGTTAATTGACAAAAAGTTTCGTTTAATAAGAATTATTAACATTTATTATGACCTGGGCTAATAAAAAATTTACATTATTTTTAACAATAAGTTTTTTTACTATGATTTTAAATTATTTTTAATTTACGTGTTGTTGAAATAAAGTTTTTCTTGTTTATGAAAAATTAAGGTTTCCGTACTGTTACACTAAGCTGTACTGTAATTGCAACATAATTAGATTATGTTGACCATCTGTCAGCAAAATCCATTGACTGATTTTTTTTATCATGGGACAAGGTTTGTATATTCAGAAATAAAGATTCATGCAAAACTTCAAGTTCATATATTAGTTTCATTATTGATTTCGTACAGTTAGATATAGAAAAATAATCGCGTAAAAGACAGACTAACATAAATAATTCTTTTCAGACCTTACGTTATACGCTTTGCTACCTCCCAACTAATTAAATAAACACTCGTAATCGTAAAAAAACTCATATTATAACTCGAGTCCGCTAGGTTACGGGTAAGAATGATCTATTGATATCTTCTGTACAAATAGTTCTGAACTGAATACACCGGGGAAATCATTGGCAATAGACAGCGCATAACGAGCAATAAAACAGCCAGCTACACAACATCTCGATTTCATCCGTGCGCGAAATAGATTCGTTTGGCAGTTTATTTGTTTTATAATCTACCGTTTATTTATAAAAATAAAACATTCTTTTGTATTAACAATGTTCCACTGTCCGCACTGGCGGATTTTTTACCTCATTATATTGTACTGAAAAATAACAAACGAAGGTAAAAGTAATGTTTACACGTTTAAAATTTATTTGTATATCTGTATATTACATTTTTGAGTTTGCCAATAAATCAAAAGATTCATTGAACATATTGTGTACTATATGACTAGTGTTACTAGTTATATGCTACACTATAAATAAAAAAAATATATTTTATTCATTTATTTTATCATCCAAAAGAAGTGAAAGGAAAATATTTTAACAATTTTAACACGACAACATTTATATCTGATTTAGTTTTAGTTCAGCTGTTAATATTAAGGCTTAGTGCATGAGCTGTAGTAAACCTATCGTTCAAAACATAACAATACATAAAATTTATTAGATTTTAATGTGTATTTTTAGTTTAAGTGGATTTTTGAATGTTTTCAATAAAGTTCTTGTCTTCAAAAACATATTTCTTTATTATGCAGTTTTAGTCAATATACATAATTGTAAGCTATAATATTGCAGCGTTATTATATTACGATACTGCAACTCTAATTATTCAAGGGCATGCTTACATGATGTAGATAGTTTAATTGTATAATTTCAGGCAATGCTTCCTATTAAACAGAAGTTGACAGATGAGAGGGCTTAGGCGAGATCTGAGGAGAGAAATATCTGACCTTAACTTTGAACATCCTTGTTTATAATATATTTATTTCATTACAGTTACTATTTTTAACTTTACTATGTGATGGTATTGAACTGTTTTAGATCAATCCACTGATAAAAGGATTAAATCCCATTTTTCAAGACGTATTCTAGTGCTCTATATTGTGAAGTACAATTTTATAGAAAAGCTGATGTATAGGCAAATCTTGAGAAAGAACTTACTAATTAACTAACAGCAAAGCGAAAGTGGTAATAAACAGCTATTCTATTTAAATGTATAAAATTATCAAATTGTATGAAAAATGTATAATGCACTATTTTCAATATAGTAACTACTTAATCTGATATTTACTGTGTAATGTCATCCAAACTAGTTTAGATCAATATACCAATGGAAGTATTCGATCTCAGTTTGTCACCTGTATTACACTACCTTGGACATTTTGTTTAATAAGTAAGTCTTCATAAATATACTAAAATTGTACAAAAATTATAATACAATATATTTTATAAGCTGTTGTATATTTATATTAGTTTTAATTGAAATATTTGGTTAGTATTATTTTATAAAATTTGGAATTTTTTAGTATAAAATCATGACTTTTTACTATATAAACACTATTTTAAAGTAACATAGCTCTATTTTTACATAAGTAAGATATATGTTTTAATTGTTTTTCGAATAAATCTTTTTAGAATTATTTTCAAACATATCATTTCCTAGGCAATATTTTCAACATAAAAATAGAACTGACAGTTTCAGGTCGTGTATTCATCTAAGCCTTTTTCTTTATCCTAATAATGTTTAAAACATTATTTGGAGGTTTTTAAATTATATTTAATAATATATGAAAATAAGAGTTTAAATAATTTTGTTTTCTGTTCTCTTAGCACTACTGAATAATGTGACAATAATTTATTCATACAAACGTGTCATACAATCGTGCCATATTTGTGCACATATCCGATAGCAGTTTAATGTTCACTATAGTGAATGCATGCATTGTGGTGGGAACTCACTGATTGAACAACAAATTATGTAAGCTTCATTGATTACGAGCAGCCACAAACTGTACGCTTGTGTGAGCACAAACTGTACTTTTGGTATTGTTATCGATAATAGAATACGTTTAATTTCATTAGTACGCTTTCTTTTCAATAAACTACATTTTTAAATTTATACATTATAAATGAAAACATATGTTTAAAAAAAAATTATTATTTTGTATATTTTTTTATGAATGAAATTTATTATTGGAATAATAAAATCTGACTATGCTAGTTGAAACACGGAAGTTCTCGATAAGAGGACAACGGTTTTCTCTATCACATGATTGATCAGCAGATAATCCACACAATCACATTGTTATCACATGGCGAGTTAAACAAAAGGTCTTGCAAAGCTCCAATCGTATGATAACCTAGATAATCTCTTTCATTTACAATTAAAACTCATTCCTGTGATAGTCTAACATAAAAGTTAAACTGCTCAGGTCAGCTACGAGTTATTGTTATATGATTAACATAATTGTTTTAACGTCAGCAAAATTGTAATTCAGAGGACTAGGAAAATATATATTTCCTTGTGTCAACAGGATAAGAACATTTTAATTAACATAAATCTATGGTTTTATCGCTTAGTCTAGACACCACCTGGACTATTATGTCTAATAGAGAACTAGAAATAACATTATCACAATGTTCAATACCACACTGCTTCATAATTTATACCATTATCTGTAACTACAGTTGATTGTTTAAAATGCGTCAGAATATTACGGAACGACTAAAGCGCGTATAAACAAACATCTTCTCCTCCTAGTCCAGACGTGGCCTACACGCTCTCCCAGTTGTAAGACAGAAAATTCACCAAATAAAAAGCCAATTGACGTTTCATTCAAGCTTTTAACAACTAAAGCTAATCTCTCTTATATTAGAAATAATTTTTAACATATTCTGCACCTGCTTTTTATATTTTAAATGAGAGAAAAATACTTTAGTTGTATACATAAATAGTTTATAAATAAATACTTAAAAAAAACACGTTTTATTTACATAACGTAATTGATATAGTGTTTGGACTATAATTTAGCATATTTTCTCATTATACCTCTTAGTATTATACGGCAAATCTCGTATGTAATTATTAAGAAACTAGTAATAAACAACCGTTAATAATAAATTGTACCTTTCTTTTAGTTTAGACGATAGGGAGGATGATATATTTGGAAATTTCTGAAAATATTTGGATAATATCTCTTAAAAACCACCACTAACCAAAGTGCGTCATCTATCATGTGTGAAACCGCTTTTGAATCCTAATACTGTCTCTTGATACCTTTCTCCTCGTCATATGTCAAGGAGGATTCACGTGTCTGTATATTCAAGTATACCACTTCTGTGTGAATTGAATGTTATAATTTTATTTAGAACAAAATATATGCTTCACAAGCAAATAGACTTATGTGTGCCTAAATGATACTCAATATTTTACTGTTCAAGGGAACCAGCTAGTGGAAATCTCGCCCATGTTAAATTTACCTAATTTTAAGTACACTTTTCACAAAAACTAAAAGAGATATAAGTTTATAAACATAAATTTACAAAGGGTTTGTGTACCGGTTGAGCAAGTGGTCATTCTTGATCACTTTCTTTTAAAATTAATACAATATACTATTCCAAACAAAATATTAGTTATAAATTATACTTCAAGTTTTAATGTATAAAACAAGTATAGTATCTTGATAACGTATATCTGACAGCAATAATATGCACACTTTATAGTATATAACAAAGTATACGAGGTCATTTGCTAAAATAACGCAATAGGAAAACACGAATTGTGATTTATGAAAGATCTGAAACTTAACTAAAATTTTTTACCTAATTTAGATCAGTGAACTTCTGTAAAATAATGAAAGTATAAGCCTAATATGTCTGTAAAAATTAAAAAATAAACCAGCATAAAATTGATACCAAATGAATTTTCCCAGAACGCAATAAAATTAAATAACTATCTACCAGAAAAATGTAATTATAAATACAATTGATAACTTTAATAATAGTACGTTCTTAGTTAAATATGTTACTTAAATAAATGACCATAGTTAAAACTTACTATGGCTCATTCAATGGCTCGGAGGAAAAAGCATCGACAATACAATTTGTAGAATAGAAATTAAGAGCGCTCTCTCTCTCTCTCTCTCTCTCTCTCTCTGTCTCTCTGTCTCTAACAAAAAAACAATATATAGAGCTTAGCTTTCTGCTTTTACTTTCTTTTTGAGTAAAGTATGTTTCTTCTAATAAGTATATATATTTATTGTTGCCATTGTGGGAACAATGATAACCTCTACTGTGGTGGGCGAAATATGTATTAGAACCTTGTATAGAGAGATTTGAAAAACACTAACAAGTAATCAAATCTCTTTTTATAAAGTTTATAACAGTTTGTGGGAACCTATATTTCCACTTTCAAAGTTTTAGCTAAAGTTAGAAAGAATAATACTTTCTCTAATTCTTTTTATAAATAAACTTGTAATAAAAATTTTTATTCAGTAAATAATCTTTGTTAAACTTAATTATTTAGGTATAGTCACTAAACAATTAAATTATCTACAAATAATTAAGGGGTAAAAGTGCAGTGCACGTTTTACACAAACTCAGTTTAGTTTTTATCTATGCATTATAATGTAACGTTGTACCGTGTTGTCAATAAAGGTTTGACTGATGAGTAATACTTTATTCCTCACCAGAGCGTCGAGTCTGTGTCAAAATAATGCAGTTTACTTGTTCCTTCACCCAAGATTGATTACTATTTCCCATCTCACATTAATGATGTTACTTTATCGAGTATCCTTGGCTGCATAAGAACAAGGATAGTACATTTCTTTGCTTTGTTTTCCTTTATTATTTATTAAAACAAGGAATGAATATAGAACAGCATGTGTCTTGTAACATGCTTTTCTGAGTCTTCATTTAGCGTATATTGTGTTTACTAATTCACATGTTCCAATTTCATATGATTATAATCAGTTTATTAAGAGAATAATTAATCTGGCTACTTTCTCACAGCCATCATAGTTTATTTTTCTCTTACGACAGACGTTTATAAATTGCATTTAGTCCTAAATCTTTGCGCTGCTTCCGGAGTGACAGAATATTCTGTATTGGTAAGGTTGGGAGTAGCGGCCCCCTCCTATTAAAATCCACGAGGAATGATTTAGGGCATTAATATTAGTCATGCCGCTTATAATATGAAGAAGCCAGCTTTTAACCACTCTCACTTTTCAAAACAGGTAATCGGCTCCACGCCCTTGTGCCCTTATGTCTAAGCTAGCAACAGCTCATAACTCTTGGGGAGCCATTAGGTTACTCAGCTTTAAGTAAAATGTCGGTCTTCATTTCAGTGTAGTTTCAACTGGAAGGTAAAAATCTGCAATAAAATCAACACTCCTGGGACAGACTCTGCTATTATGATTAATAATACAAAAAATTTAAAACGTTCACTAATGATTAGCCTAATTTTATGAAGTAAAGTTCATCTTTATCGAACTCAATGTTGTCAATATATAAGTTCACCTTAATTAAAGTTTCAAAAGATAACTTCGTTTTTGGGGTATCATGTGAGCAGATAAAACGATAGAATTTAATTTTGTTAATACCATCGAGTGTTAGTATTCGCTATCACACACTCAGAAATATTAATAAAATATACCATAAAAATCTCAAATAAAAACTCCTATTTATATCTAAGTTTTTCTAGTTTATTAGTTAAATTTTTGTAGGAAATAATTGAACTTCCTTTGATAGTTTCAATTACCATGATTCAGCACGAGTAATTAATTTTCAATTTATTAATGACGATTATTTACCATGTTCCCTGTAAATTGTATTTTAATCTTATTTAATTATACGTTAAAAGTAATGATATACAGCGTGTTCTAAATGCTATGCAAACTTAAAGGATCTTGGAAATGATAAGAGATTACAGGTTAGACATTAATCTGATCTTATCTATCAAGGAATAGGAATAACACTTGGTAAAGGTGGCATATGGAATAGAAAAGAACGAACATGGCATTATATACTTCAAGAGTAGAAATGTAAGGCTTGGGTTTCTTTTTAAACTAAAAGGATATTAAATTTTTTAGTTTCTCTCTACGAAGCTTAGCATTAAAGTTTCTACTTTCTAACAGGACAGTCCAAACCCCTTTCATAATACTATTTTAAAGGAGCTATTTAAATAAGGTATTATATTATATCGCCTTTATTGTGACCAATATTATTATCTCTAGGAAATGAATAAAGTTAATGTATTTAAGATATTTATCAAATCACAAATTACTAAAACATATAGTAATAGTTTATTTACCTCTGGGGAAGGGTTTGTCTGGTATATATTTTTCATATACATTTCCGCAATTTCTAATTTAAATTTCATTGCACAATGGTCTTGACAAATTTTGTTCATTTATGCCTCGTTCCTCAGTTTCCTAAACTACTGTAATTATATCTTGCTACAATTTCCATGAAACCAATTAATTATGTCGTACTCCACACATTTACAGATTTCGTAAGAATTTTTTGTAGTTTTATACAGAGCCTGGTTTTCACAGAATTGATTTAATTAGTTACTACATTGAATTAATCAATGATATCTTTAGTATTTTGCCAAATTTGAATTAAAAATAATATGTTTTACTAATAGTCCAATAGATTCTTTAAAAATACGGTATAATACTGAAAACAACCAAAATTGTATCAAGTAATTTAACCAACTGATAAAGGTGTTGTTCCAGAGTTACATTAACACACTTCTTTGTTACAAATAGAAGGTGAAAACCTGCGCAATATCACTGGTAACTGGAACAACACCATTTTACTAACTGGTATTACTGTACTGCATAGTGTTTATACATAGTAACATCTGCTTTTGTTCCAACTACCTACTAGAGTTTCCTTGTCGAACATAGTTTCTGTATAGTAAGTATTCATAGACTAAGTTATCATACCATATCACTTATTCCAGCATAGGCATAGCCACAAATTTGATGGCCGGAGAATCGTTTCTGGCGGTCAATATGATACCTTAAACCAACCCTTAGATTTACAAACAAGAATTGCAAGCGTTTTATTTATTTCGGTGTGCATGATGTCTTCAGAATGAACTGAACTTCTTTGTGTAAAATTTTCAAGAATTCTCTTTATTTTTTTAAATAGAAAACACTAACTTCAATGTATAATGTACGGTTTTACTTGGGAATTAGCTGAGCGGTAGCATATAAATTAAACTGGCGGCTACACTGGCAACAAAACAATAGTACAATAAATATAATTTTAAAGTAAATAATTTAATTATTATGACATTTTAACACGTAAATTAATAAACCATGTAGCCCAACACAAACAATGACTTGGTGCGTAGACTATATTCCAAAACAGCTATATAACCAAATTAAATGAAAATAAGTATACCTGTACCATGTAATAAGATATATCAAGAATGAGGCCATCCATAGACTTCAAAAGTGTAACTATAAGAGATAATATAGTTTTATTGTACTGTATTGTCCATGCATGAATAATTTTATTTGGTCTTCATGTAACCCTATATTACAACAGGCTGGCACACATGTTTTGTTGGGAAAGCTTTATTTTATGTATTGCAGGCTATTTGTCTGTTTCTAAAAAAATTATAAATGAAATTATATATATATATATATAGTATAATGTTCTATATACCTTCAGCCAAGACTGTTTCTTGATAACTGGTGTAGCTTAGTTATTCTTTATAACGTGAAGAAGACAAATAGTGATTTAATACCCAACAAACTACTGATATGATAAGGTAGCAGCAGAAATTTAAATAAAATCATATTTTTAAGACATCATAAATAAATACATAATATGTGTGTTATTTTGAATTTATTATAAAGAAAAAGTTACATACCACACATGGAGACTTCAGGATAAAAAAACAGTCAGTTATTGTGTTATAAAAATATTTAATTTCGATGTTTGTAATATATTCGCAGAGGGATGAAACGCACATTATTTTGATGCTAGAGTTGATGCGAGAGATAAGCCAGCTTTATGTAAAATCAGTTTGACAAAAGTTTATTAGTTTAGTTAATAAATCCATAATCATAACAAATACTAATTTTCTTACTTAATAAATTGACAATATTTAATACCTGTTTACTACTGATATTAACACTATTGGTTTGTAAAGAATGTTTCTATAAAAATATCAATAAAACTTTTATATTATTTTAGGATATTACAAACTCATCCACTCGGAGTCTCAAATGTCTGAAAAAAGTTACTTACACTACACGACACTTTTTCCAATTCGTATAAAAACCATCTAGGCTTAGTGTAATACATTTGTAAGAATTAAGATGTGCTACGAAATGCAGATAGGACATATTATGCCATATTATGATGTACTCATATTAACATTTTATAGACAGCTATATTTTATACTTTTACCATTTCTTATATTATATAACTATTTTGTCTTGAGTTTAGCAATGTAGCCAGGAAATAACTACTAATTTCGATCGATATACTTAATTTTAAATTTTAATGACATATTCTAAAACCAACCTTAAGCGGAAGTACTCTACAAACGGATACTTGTGTTTCGGAGGCTGCCGGGAATCACAATTAGCTGATCAACATTCAGGTATACCAACTGGCAGCAATACACTTCTGAGACAGAATCATATTATGTATAAAAATATAGCACACTTTTTTAAATTGACGTCAGAGGACTTGTGATTTCAATTGCAAAACTAGGAATAAAAAGTACTTCCCTTTAATCACATTATACGTTTATCAAACATATTTACTTTAAAACTGTATAAATAAAAATTAATATTGATATTGTTTCTTTAGGTTTACGTGGTAAATTGTGTTAAATGCTTACATCACTGGCAATTTTGATCACTTATGATAAGAAAATCCCTCCCTTACTTAAAACAGTGAAAATAATCACTTATTATTATGGTCGATAGACCCTTATCATTAGGGAATCCAAACCAATAGTTATTTCCCGCAGTGAATTATATCCACTGCAGAATTTATAAATAAATATAATACTAATAGTTTTTTGTGTGCTTGGCCAATTAATTCAATATTTTAGTTCAATCCAGAAATTAAATCCATTCTCGAAAATAGATGGATATATAAAATATTATCAGGAAGAGAGCTCATTATTAGTTAATAAGAGTTACACTGTAGCATAAAGTTGCGTTTTGTGTCTGGCTGGAGCCTTTATAAAACTTGTTGTACTGCTATTTTGTGAAAAATAATGGTTAACGATAAAAAAATTCTCAAGATATATCTACACATGGTATGTCTACATATTTTTTACTAAGTTTTGGATTCTTTCATACTATTGGTTTAAATAATAAATGTCCTCCACACAAAATAATACATTTTTTGTATATATTTAGGTATGTAGAATTGAGGTGTTATTATAGCATATCAACACGTATACCTGTATTTTATTTCTTTAAGCACAGTTTAAGCTTAGTTCAATCACACGACCTGTATCGCCAATGATATAATTTTCGTCTATAGAAACAAAGATTCGTTTCAAAATGTCAAGTGTATATGACAGATGAGATATCTTTCTTTCTGTCACACACATGCATAAGATAGTCAGAGAGAAACAAATCTTTCAGAATATTTTTGGTTAAACTAATCCTCAGATAACTACCGACACTTGTATAAATTACGGTTAGTTTTCTGTTATACAATATTGCCTATAATTAACCAAACTTACCCAAAAGTTTCTCTTTATTCATGTAAATACTTATCCATGACCAAATAATTTAATACATCAGATTCGTATTTCAAAACTAATCTCAAATCACAAACATCTATTTGAAAATTTAACAAATATAACACATATAAAGAATTTTTTCCAATTAAAAATCACTCTTTTTCATATAAAAACCGTTTATATTAATATTAAAAAAACTATTATTGAATACACAACTCTATAGTAATACATTGAAGATACTATTCTAATATAGTACAGAGTCTGACGAAATTAAGACGATACTAACAAAGTTATATAAGATACACAGGAGAAATTCCAGGAAACAGTTTTCAATTTAAATGCTAATCCTTCATGTTGCTGGAAATTGTTTTTGTGACCTCATAAGAGACAGGCTCGGAGATTTATTTGAATTACGTGGTTTGCAAACATATGAACAGAGTCACTCTGTCATACGTGTTACGTCATCGGATTGTAAAGTCACCACAACTAATATTCGTGTCAATGTTGAAATATATTTTTAACAATATTTGAATTTTTATAGTATTATATTTGAATAACTTATAGTATTTATAGTGCAATTAATGTAATATTAACAGATATATGTATTTAGTTATATGCAACTTGAGCTTTTTAAACAAGTAATAAACAAAACCCCTTATCAGACCCTTATCATTAAGAAACCCAATCCAATAGTTTATTTCCCGCAGTAAATTAGATCTACTGCAGAATTTATAAGTAAATGTAATACCAATAATTTGTATGCTTGGCCAAATAATTCAATATTTTAGTTCAATCAAAAATTAAATCCAATCTCAAGCATAAATGGATATTAGTTATTATCTTGATGAGGGCTTACTATTTTTTTATATAATGTTCACCATAGCATGATGTTGTGATTTGCAGCTCTCTGGTGCTTATTTTAAACTTTGTGTAATGCTATTTAACCCTCCAATGGTTTTATTGCCGACGCGTCGGCAGCATTAACGTAACTGCGGTGGTTCATTGCCGATGCGTCGTCGTCAATTGTTTATTTTCAATATTTCATGTGTCCTTCTTTCTCTAAACATGTTGTATTTGGTATCGTTAAAAAACAGCTGATTTTCGCTCTTCATTTAGTGAACATTCTATGCTCCTGACGGTGACTAGACAAAAATATTACAATACAAAACTACCAGCTGTTCGCGCCGTCGTTGTTTACATGCGCTCTCGCGGTCACGTTGACTAGTTGAGGTTAGTATTGTGTTCATAGTGATTGAAAATGGATAATTTACATACAAGTGAGATTGACAGAGAGTTAGATAATCATCTAATTGATTCGAGTGATGGTGAAAGTGACATTGGAGCTGAAGATGTGCCTTCGGACTTTGATTTACTGGATTTTTCGTCTGGAAGTGAAGAGGAGTACGGTTCCGGATATTGAATGAAATGGAAACTTCAGATAGGGAAGATGTGACTAATGATCCTCCAAGCCCTTTGATGCCTAGGCCTACTACCCCTCAAAACATTCCTGTTTTGACTCCTTGGTTACGAGCATATCCACCTGAGCCAGAATTAGATATAGGCCCAAATTTTTAGAGTGAGACAACCAGGTCCTAGGCATACCTTACCCAGAAACAGTCCACTCATCTCCTATGCATTGCTATTTTTTACTGCTAATTTTTGGATTTACTGTTGTTGACCAAACTAATAAGTATGCTAATAAAATTATTGAAAGAAAAAGAAACTCTGGCACGATGAAACGGTTTTAGTAGGATTAAAAAATGGTTTTGATGTGTCACACACTGAAATGAAAAAGTTTGTTTTCTCTGTTGATAAACATGGGTTTGAATGGTGACAGTACTAAGCCTAGGAGGTTTTTTTTGGGACACAAGGCGTTCTCAACACAATTCCTTCTTTTCCAAAACAAATGGAATGTAAAACAGATTTGAATTAATTTTGTCTAACTTTCACCTTACAGCTAGAGAAGGAGTTCGCAAAGGTGAGCCGGGCTATGATCCTTGGATCAAAGTAAGATTTTTTCTTGGATCATTTCAACAGTATTTTTAAAAAATTATTTCATCCTTGGCAAAATGTTTTGCATTGACGAAAGTCTTATAGGTATGAAAAACAGATGCCCATTTATTATGTACATGCCAAATAAAAAACACAAACAATATGGCATAAAAAAATTTGAGTGTTGCGACAGCCAAACAAATTATGTACATCACATTGAGCTTTATAGTGGAAAAAGATTATTTAGCAACTGAGAATGACCAGCCTTTTACAGAAAGAATTATATTTGAGGTCATGGGAAAAAAGTGCATTGCTAGATAAAGGTCATCACTTATTTTACTGATAACTTTTATACTAAAATACCACTAGGCTCGCAAACTCATGGACAGAAATACCTACCTAACAGGAACTATAAATATTAGGTCTAAATATTTACCAGAAACTGTGAAAAAAGCCAAGTTACCTGCTAGGGAAAGTTTATATTTCAGGCAAGGAGATGTGTTAGTTGTAAACTTTAGACAAACAGCAACGCGAAAACCTGTCATTCTCATTTCTACGGCTACCCATGCTGAAGATAAAGTAGTGCAGAGTAAAAAAACTAATATTAGAGGGGTAAAGCCTATTGTTATTCACAAGTACAATCAGTATATGGGTGGTGTGGATGCCAGTGATAAGGCAGTGTACCATAACTCCTGCAACCGCCACACTACAAAATATTGGAAAAAGATTTTTTTCAACATCATTGACATTGCTCTCTTCAATGCGTACGTGCCTTTACAAACTAAACACGGACAAGCCTATGCAACGCAGAGATTTTATAATTAGTGTAGTGGAATCTTTGGCAGCAATCGAAGAAGATCCTGTGCATGCTCCTGGTCCTGCTGGAGATGGAAGCCATAAACTTGATAAAGTTGCCCGGCAAGTCAGAGTGGACTTGTGTGGTTTGCAAACCACTGAAAAAAAGGGGGAGGTCCAGGTTCTGGTGTCCAGGTTTGTAATTGTGGAGTCCACAGGGAGTGCTACCACCAACTACAACACTTTTGGAAGACCCAAACAAGGGAGGTAGGAAAAGTGCAGCACCTGGCAGTGGGAGTTTCGTCAGAATGAACGGTTTTCCACAACGTGCACATATTTACTTTTTTGTACATATATTTTTTGTTTTTGTAAATAAGTTCATAAAAGTTGATATTTTCTTATTCAGTAATACACTGGTGTTAAACTGGCTATTTCAGAAATACTAAAAAGTGTTTTAGTTTTTTATTTTGTAAGAGAGTGAAAAGTAAAAAGTTTTTTTTACATTTTGCAATTCTTCTTCTTCTCTCCAGAAATGAACAATGACAAATACATGGTAAGTAATTTTTTACCATATTTTATAATTCTTTAGAATTTCCTGAACAAAATGATATATAATACTGCTTACCCAAATAAAAAAATATATTTTTTGGAATTTTTTTAAAAAACGTCTGCAGAATGCACAAAATAGGCTGAACCACCAGGTATAATACAGTGAACCATTGGAGGGTTAATAAAAAATTACGTGAGCCAATGAAAACATTCTTAAGGTATATCTACACATATATCTATAGTTGATGGTTTAGTAATTTAACGAGCATACTGTACTGGCATAGTTAGGGCAGAATCTTCTGATGATTTTAATTTAGCTATAACTAGACGATATTGAGTATCATAATTCTAATCAAATTGTTTAGCAGTTTAAACTGATAATAAACTATAATGAAACTCGTCTTAGTTAGCTTCACTGTCACGTTTCTACAAAATGGATAATTTTTAACACCATAGGGCTGCGTCTGTGTTAATAGTGGTTTGAAATATCATAGAACAATAAATATCTACTGAATTATTCAAGTATTATGTGTAGTCAAGATTTAGTAGACAGTTCCCGATCTCTGTGTATATTTTTCTGTCAAACTTGTAACAAATTTTCACCAGCCAAAGCCACATTTGAAATGTATACTGTCACACTTTTCCTGGATGATAACTGAGGCAAATGAAGTTATGAGCATCTTTTCATCTTATAATGGTGCATTTTGGGTTGAAAATTAGGGTTATATTCTATATTTTAAGTCCAATTAGGACAAAGCACAGGAAATCAATTTTATTTGCCATTCTAACAATTGCTTGTATTGATCTAGTAAAATTAGAAAAATTTCGATTAGTATCGTTGTTTTTTATCTCCTTATAAAAAAACTATACTCATAAATTTCTAGTGTAAAACATATTTACAGTCAAAATGATGTTGTAACTAATCTTTTACCAATAACAACACCCCCCCCCCCCCCCACCCCCCCCCCCCCCCACCCCCCCCCCCCCCCACCCCCCCCCCCCCCCACCCCCCCCCCCCCCCACCCCCCCCCCCCCCCACCATACTTAATACTTTGCTTATGTAACAGTACAGTTCTCAAAGCTTAATATTTACATTCGGATTGGTGTTTTATGTAAATATTTAGTAAAAGACTTAAATGTTTCTTTATTTTTAGTAACATATTTTTATAGCGAAAACAATAATTCTGAATGAACACCTGGAAATTCCACGAACTGCTGTTTCACATTTTAAATTAACTTAATTTATTTAATTTTAAATAACAGTGTAACAGTTTAACAGAGTGAAATAACAGTTGAAATAACATCTTAATCATTGTAATACAAAATATTACACTTTCATTTCTTATAGAGATACTCTATGTTTTTACCAATAAAGTTTTGGTTATAGTATATTCAATGCGGTTATAACATTATTTAAACATGACGTAGAAAAAAAAATAATTTAATTCATATTGTTTCAGAAATAGTTGCATTGAAAATGTAAAGTAGGAAACTTACGTTTAGTGTCCACCAAAACATAAAAATCTTTTATAAATTGATTCTTACTTTATTAAGAGAGGTCCGTATTAACGTAATTCAAAATATTTGTAAATCACAGTAAATTATTGCATCCTTTTCTGCATTCCCATAAGAATGAAAACCTAAATCCAACACTGACTAATATCCAACTCTCTCTATTTCTTTCAACATTTGGGCATAATCAACCTTTCAGATTTACGCTTTCCTTTGCTTTTATATAAGTGACACATTATTTATATATTCATTAATGAAATTTAAAGCGTAAATAATGAATGCTAGTAGTGACAGAATTATATATATTATTTATTTTGGATTTCTCAAACCACAAGTACATCTTGCATAACGATAATGGTAATTGGTTATTTTATGTTGCAAAAATATGTGTTACCCATTAAAGACTTAGTGGATTAGCAGAATCAGGGAAAAGAAGATTTTACTTGTTTTATTGTTACTGCGTAATATTTACAATACTTGTTTTAATACGTGTTTTTAAAAATAACTCAAATGAGCTACACTAGCTGGCTATATTCAGAGGGCATATTCCAAAGATTATATGATCTCACGTTTTATCTCTGTTTTAATGGAGATCACACTTTTTTGATGGATTAGCCAGTACCCCTCTAGGGTATATTGAGAAGGATTAGGATCGAGCCTCCTCGCCCAACCACTTTGTCCTTGCTCATGAGATTCTCTCTCGTACGGAAGTCTAACCTAACAAGGGTTAACTAAACCGGTTTATTAAGAGGTCTGTGGTCTGGTCCCCCAAGTTTCTGCTGCGGTTCTGGTTTGTTTACGCAAAACTTTAGTGACGCAAATCTCCCTTTTGTCTGATTTTAATCGTTAGTGGAAGTTTCGTGTAATACTCGTGTTTTCATGGGCGTATCTCTAAATTTTTCTTCCCTAAAATCTGTGAACAAATTCAGAAACTGTGCAGGGAGTAAAATAATATTTTGAAGATACTATAAATAGTGTTTTGATTGTAGTGTCTAAGACTACCAAGTTCTGTATTGTGAGCCAAAACCACTGTTGTACAGTTCCATGTGAGTCTGAAGCCTTCGTACAGGTATTCATTAACCAACTAAATTACTTCATTTCTAATTCCATTATTTGCAAACCTAGTTTACCCCTTTGTAACACTTTCCGTCCAGCCCTTATTGTTTAACATTTTAATGAACCCTATTTAATTTTTTATGTAAAGATTCAGGTATCAGTCACCGAAACCTTTGAGAGGTATTGGGAACAAGTATCCATACGGGTGAAGGTGGCTGTTGATACTTTTTACCGACTTTCACTTCTTTCCACTTCTGGCTATATTAAGATGGGATATGGCATGGATGAAATTGATACACATTTATCATAGGATTTATCAAAGGTACTAAGGATATCTTGAGAGTTTTATAAGGCATTCGTGTTAGAAACTAGCAATATACTAATATTGCTGTTAGATTGGATACAGTGCAGGACGGGAGATCCTTTGCACAGGCATTGACCACGGAAACTTTTGGAGATCTCGAAATCTAGGTAAGGCGATTCCACAAGAGACACACTAGTTGCGTTATTGTATAAATGCGTATTATTATACAACATTAGTTTTTTATCTCCGCTTTTTATTAACATAAATATTTTAAAATGTATCTTTCAAGTTTTGTCTTGAAATATTACTGAGTTAGAACAAACGCAAATACAATTTTTGTGCTTGAACAATCTTTCTTTGATAAAATTCAACTGTGAAATCTAAATGAATGAATGAATGAATGAAAAATTTCTTTATTGTTGCCAGTTGTACATTTTACATACAGTATATCTTAAACTAAAATCAACAATAAAGCCCGAGGTAACAAAATACCTGTTCGGGAATTACACTAGTACACAGAAAGAAAACAGCAACTCGAAAAAAAGGACTGCCCTACCAGATCCTCTCTACCAGAGATTATTTTTCTATTACAATTAATTAATATCTCAATATAATGAGTTATAAGTTCTTCTTGTCAGTGTAGGGCAATGGTATAAAAGAGCTTTTTGCACAACCAAGATGGCTGCGTGGTTTAATGTTAGCGTAAGTATTCTCGAATGCGGAAGTAACCTTTGGAGTCGCAGGTTCTATTCCTGCGCTTGCCGTTTAAAATGATTTTTGCGATCTGCTTTACATTTATATGACAGTCAATGACCTGTAGTAAAGATGGCGGAAGGGCTCAAGTTAGATGGATAGCTAGTGTGGAAGTGTACGTGATCATTGTATTCTTGTGTAAATGCACCAGACCTAAAACAAACGTTGTGCATTTTTCTTTATTTTCAAAAAGAACACTTAATTTTTTTTATCTTGTGATTTTTAAGGCATTTATTATTATAAAATCATTGCCATAGTGATTCAATTAAGGAGTTAATACGCCACTTAAACAATAATGACACAAAGCCATGAAAACCCTGTTCTGAAACTAGAAAGTCAAAAGGGTTAAAAGGCCCGATAAATACAACACTATAGCTTGCTTCAGGTGTCAAAATTGAGGCTTCAGTTGGGAGGGAGGGATTTTCCTACTTTTTACGAATCTCGCCGTCCAGTCTAAAGATAAGTGGCCACAAAGTATTTAGGAGCAATATAAAAATTTGGTTACTCCATAAGGAGCTGAAAATATAACAATACTCTTATTCTTGTAAGTCTTATTAATGTATTTATATTTTTATGTTGTAATTAAATTATAAGTTAGAAGTAAATTTATCTAATTTTTCTTGTAAACCAGCGTTTGAATAACAATTCTGAGTATATACATTATTATTGTTAAATGTATAACTCAAAACATTTTCCCACTAATATTAAGGATACAAATGTATTGTTCCTTTGCCCCCAAAAAATAACTTTTACTCATTTATAAACATATCATCTTAACTAATATTTAATAATGTCCCTTAGTTAAATACAGTGTTGGTTAAAATGCTCTTATGACCGTATTATAAACATTTTAAACAATAATAACTGAACACAATTCCCTATGGAGAGTATTAAACCCACGTGGCAAAATCTGGTAAGTTATTCCCCTCGATACATTTAAAGCTGCTTAAACCTGAAGTAAATCTTGATAAATAGCCACCCTTCCTCCCCGAGTTTATTGGGTGAGAAAATCAAGATAAATGGGAAATAAATATATGCAGTAATTAAGAGAATTGATTAAAGTACCGGTTTATCATTTATAAATTCAAATAAATGAATACTGGCTGAATATGTATTATATATTTATAAAATAATATTTTATCGAAAGCATGTTTTTTTTCCGTTTTCAAGACGTTATCAATCAGATATTATTTTTTTTATTAATATATTATTAGAAGACTTGTTTCACAACAAGATTTGGTCTGTCCAAACATTATAAGCATAAATGGGCATATATAAATCAATCAAGACATGTAAGTAAAATATTTACACAACCATTATTTCCAAAATTACTTATACGTTTATTTGGTTTATATTCCAGTTAGAATTAATTGTATTTTAACGCTATATTTAGCAAAGAAATGCTAAAAATCCATTAGCATAAAATAAAACAGTATAACCAACGTCAACTCCCTGAAAGACAGAAGTCAAACTTCCAATTGATCGATGTTATGTGTACCATTTTCTATTCTCATGTAGAGGAAGTAAAGTTAGAGCTACACACCAACTTTCAATTACCTATGTCAATTTTATACACAGTTTTCGTGAGTACTATCATACGCGAATCCGATTTCATTGTCAACCCTGAGGAGAGAGGCTTTGCCAAATGCAGAACTATTCATAATTAAAACTGCTATCTTAATGGAGAACAGTGCATATTACACTATAGAAATAAAATTTACGCAATCAAAATTGTAATGAAAACAAGTTTTAAAAACTCGTTTGAATACTTTAGGGAAAATTCGCATTTTAAAAAAACGGATAGTAAAATATGAATTTCAACATGTTTATGCCTTGAAAAAGGCTAGTATTAGGTGGCTTGCAACGAGGTACTACATTAATACCTTGCATAATGCATATACACCTAAAACATCTCTATTTCATACATAGTTAGTAGACATTTTACCATATTTTACTCTATACTTTTAAATCACGGACAAGTATTATATGAATGTTAAACCTAATGTGTGTACCACTCCATATACTTACATTCCTACTCAAGATCTACTGACGCTGTGGAAATACCATTAATTAACAGCCCAGTTGATTTAATTAACAGCCTAATTTATAAAAGCCGTCCTCGTTGATTAAAGGATTCATTAAGGACTAAGTCAGCGGAAGGTGCCTGGCTGTCTTTACGGCAAGTCTTTTCTTTGAAACGTCTCTTATTTCTTTCTTCACAAAGAAGACAAAGCAGCTTTAAATCTGCTCTCCCTGTTAAACCACACAAGTAATTTCGTTCTTTTCTGTTTCGTTCCAAAACTATTTTTGGGTTCACAGATACTTAAATATATGTACTTAGTCTATTCAAAGTTTGTTTGGTAAAAAAAGTTATAATATAGCCTGTTAGAACGTACTAATACAATAAACTATATTACTCGTAAACTTCATTTCCCATCTAGAAAAACGCAATGCAGGACATAGTGAATACAAAATTACATTATTTGTAAATTAATCAATAAAATAAGTCTTTGTTTTATAGGCTATATTTAATTCTTTTATTTAATGAAATGTACTACTTTTTAAAAGATATAAGTTTCAAACATTAGCAGTTAACACATTACATAATATAGTGAGTGTCATTGGTTACAATAATTACCACTCTTGAAAACAGATTAAGTTATTTATACCAATTTAAACTAATATCGACAAAAAAATTTTTAGAGTTAAAAGCTGTATTGTCTTCATGACTACATCCTAGTAATCCAAAAACCTTACTTAAGGAACTTACATACATACATTATCGTCAACCGGTATACTTTCTCATTTAACAATTTTAACTTTGGTATTATAGGTAATGAAGATTACTCGATAATTGCAAATCATTTCAATCAACCGATTTATTCCCCACTATAATGTTATTTATTTGGCGATTTTTTCACTACGCAAGACCTCCAATAACCTACATAATGAACTGTTTTCTTTTTAAGTTTATTAATTTGCAGCATTCGTCATTACCATTGTGCAGGAATTGGGAATGCATCGGAATTTAAGTGCATTTGATCTAGTCCCACTCTAAAAGCATCCTTTTATATTATATACTAACGATCTAAACTGGTGTGGTGGTGGATACCGCTAATTTCTTCGAGGACCAACCAGAGATCGCTGTGTTCACATGTTTTTTATGAGTCCCAAAAACGTATATACTGAAGCCTAGTGCAGTTAAGGCCGTTTTGTTCGTTTGTAAGCCTACTAATAAATCGTTTGCCCACTGTTTTTTAGAGTTTTCATACCGACCAATAGTAGAGACTGTGATTGAAAATAAATATTATCATCAGGAAAACTGCTAAAAGTTTCAAAACTCAAACTTCAGTTTTGGTTTAAGTACGCCACACTAAGTGTTGCGTGACAGGCTTCACAGAGGTTGTACGCAAATATCAACTCCATAACTTTCTTGTGTTGTCCTTATGCCGTTTTACTGGCACATGAGGGTTAGCTTTGAAATTTAAAATAAACCTTTGTGAAGGTTTAAAAATAAAAGTAATTCTTCTGAAATAAATAAAGTTAAAACTAAAATAAAACTTCTTCTTAAAAATAATTACTGGAATTAAAATTAAAATAAAAACTTCTTGATGATTTTTTAATTCAAACTTGTAATATATTCTTCACTTCCAAAATGTACAAAGATCTTACAGCTTGTCTTTTATTCAATTTTCAAAATTCAAACATTCACACTCTAATCTGATCTGGCAATTCTTCACTTTAATTTATCTTCAAAATTCAATTATATTTGTTACTAATTTTCTTTACTTTACTTTAAAAGTATTCTTCAGTGTTAGTGATTTAAAAATTAAGAAATATTCCTGAAGGCATCCGCAGGTTCGATGACGATTAGCAAAAAGATTTACTCTAAGCACTATTTACTCTACTCGTTACAATCACTTCCGATGAACTGAGATGGAGGTACGGTACGTCTACCTCACCCCACCTCTCAATTTCGTTATCAAACACTGCCATCTGCGATGCGCGCCTCGCCGATAGCAGCCTCTTTTGTACAGTCCAGCCCTTATCATTCATCTGGGCCTACTCCTTCCACCGGTAATCCAGTTACCCCAGAATTATTATTTAATACAATCGGTACATCCTAAGAACAGACAGATGATTATACAGGATTTTTTTCATTCTCCACAAACAAAAGAGAAATTGTACCAGCCTATTCAATTATAGGCTTCTATGTCGCTTAAACAAATCCAGGGATGGGCATGCACCATCATAGAACTCATTCTTGTCCATTTATTTTCCAGCTAAGTTGTTGAATTTTGAATGAGGAAGTGTTTCACGATATATTTCTTATTTTTACTTAAATTCAAAATCTTTGCTTCGTAGAATTCAGACATGCCACATTTACCTCACCGCTTTTTTAAAATATGTTGTGAAAACCCTGCTAACTTATTCTCTTTGAACCAGTTAAAGCCTGTTCTGCCTAATATAAACCGTGATATATATTTACGCTTTCCCTCGGGGTTGAACGTAATAAATGGAAATTGAATACATGTCACACTCCATTTTAAATATATGAAGGTTGTAGAAACAAGTTAAAGCAAACTTCAGTTGAAATATTACATTTCGTTGAATTAATTTTAAATTGTGTAAGAAATAAACTACTTTAATTTTTCAATGCTACGTCTTAAAAACAACTTTTTCAAACGAGAGTATTCCACAGTTATTATCCGTAAATAAACCTGGGATAAATTAATGTAATGGGTCTTCAGTTGTACTACTATTAAAATCAAGGTAAAGAGACTTTTATTCAAGGTATAGGCTAAAAGGTGATTCACATTTCAAACACAATGTATAATAAACTGATATAACGAAGTTTCAAATGACAAACGAGATGTAACAGAAGTGTTACTAATCAAACCAACATAGTAACTTCGTATATATGTCATATAATCGTTACATGATTTTTTTAGTCTATTTACACGTTTTTTACTATACAATTTGTTTAGTCCCAGCAATGATTAACCTATGTCTGACGTTTATCTATGTAAAAACGTCAGACTTTTTAAATTTTTACCTGTTCACCTAGAGTTCAGAAGAGATCTTCCTCACACACTAGGAAGAACAAGTTCAGTTTTTTTTTTTTTTGTAGTTAATAAAAAAACAATATGTACCAAGTTTTTAGTTTCTTGGACCTTTCTATAACGAATTATCAACCGATAAATAGACAGATGGATGAGGAACGGTCCCATTGAGTCCTTAATAGTGTAATATTAAATAAGAATGAAAAATGAAAAAGCAGTCGTGGGACTAACTGTCAGACTGTTTCTTAGGGTAAACGCGCACTAGCACGGCCAAGACCAAGACCAAGACCACGACCAAGAACGTGCAGCCAGGACAACCTGAAATGATGTGGAGCAACGCGCACTAGTCAGACCAAGACACGACAAACGCAAGACAGACGCAAGACCACAGCTGTACGCTCTGGTCGCACAGACCAAGCGCGAGACCAGCTTGACGTTGCGGCCAGGCTTCCCATCAGCTGTTATAGAACAACGCGCACTGCCTACGGCCAAGTCTGCGACCAGGAGTAGAGAGAGGTTGATGTGTGCGATTGAGTTGTTTGTGATTTGTGAACAAGTTTAGTGGACAGTATTGTCAAATGGCAATATAATGTGGGATTTTTCATCAGATGATTATGCCAATAGAATAATGAAAAAGGAAAAATATGAAGAAATAGCATGCTATTCGGTGGCGATATCTGTACAACAGCGGTACAGAAGAATGAGTTACGTAAGTAGAAAGTATTTTTCTTACTTTTAATTACATATTTCAAAACTGGATGGACTAGTACAACTGTCATGAGGGACCTTCAAAAGACTTCGATTTTTTTGTGCAAAAAACACAGCTTATTTATATATACAAATAATTCTCTGGTGGATATGACCAGAGAATCTACCAGCAAGGATCTTCAATAGCTCCTCCTATGAATACTGTTGGCAACAACTACGAACTTCTCACCAGTCTACAAAGAAATACTTCAACCCCACATTCAATGACTGGAAGTAAGTAGTGTACATGAAGACGACCAAGTGTCCCCATTGGTTGCTAGATCTAAGATAGACTGGTGTATAAATTTAAAAGCTCAGTTTTACTTAATTTATCAATTTGTACTAAGTTTATATCCATTTACTATGTTACTTAGAATATTATTCAATTATTAAACTTACCTTAACGTTACTAGTAGTTTTTCTTCATTTCCAATACACAAACGCATGACAGTATCAGTTCTACTTATGTTAGGTGAGGCGCAATTTTCACTAACAGTTCGTCAAAACTTTTAACACTCATCCGTGTGTAGTTAAAAAACTCTTCTTCATGCTCACGTAAATTAGCATAAAAAATAACGAAGTACCCTTTTAAAGGCCTCTCTGCTCTCAAGGGGTGTATCCAGAGTTTTTCTTTTACCTTTTACATATTTACTGTACACACATGGCCACTGCTATTTCTTCGACATCCATTTTCAGACTGACTGTTGTTTTTAGTACATTACAAAACTGTCTTGGTCTTGGTCGAGGTTGTGGCCGTGCTGTTCCAGACCAGTACTGGTCTTGGTCTTGGCCGTGCTAGTGCGCGTTTACCCTTATCACGGCTGTGAATATATATCTTAAAAAATTACGTGGGTAATTAATAAATAGTTATTTTTTATATTTAAAAATTCGTGACACTACATTTTTTAACATAAAATGTGTTATAATTCCTACTAATCATATACTTTTTGTAATTTTTTTTACATATCATATATTACAATTATCACTAACTTGTAAATGCTAAAGTAATAAATATTTATACATTATTATAATTTATATTAGTTTGGATAATTAGGACAGAATCATTTCCACTGCAATCTTGTATGTCAGAAATAATTATTTCATTTTCAATATCATTATATTCTAAAAGTGAAATTTTGGGTTTATAATAACTGAAATAAGAAGTAAAAGTTCTTGAATAGAATATTGCTAAATGTCTTGTAAACACAGCATCTATGTTGTTCCATAGCTTGTTGTACTTATGTTTTTATCGTTTGACGTTCCTGCAAAACATCTGTTTTTAAGTATTTTTTAGGATAATTTAGAATTTAGTGTAAGATCCAATGTAATTCGGTAAAGATTATAATTGCAATGAAGAGAAATACTTATTTTCTTTCAGAATTAAACCACACTACGGCTTTTTTAGCTAGAAAGTTTTTAATTATTAATTATTTTATAAATCTCGTCAGAACGAAACTAGCAGTGAACTGGAATAGGAATTAATATTAAGCGTGCTGAAATCCGATTTAGAATCCGATGATATTTAAATATTACTATTAAATAATGCAGAATGTTATTCAATTTTACGTTGAATTATTTAATAAATAAGTAAGTAGTTCGTAGATTTATTCAAACCGATATTTTAGCGTATTTTTTAGTGTTTTTGTAATGATTTTTGGCGTTGGAAGTTTTTTAATTAACATAGCTACTAATAACAGAATATGAATTTTTTAAATTTTGATAGCTTTTAAATTGGAGCTTAAATAACCTAACCTGATAATTCTATAACCAAGAAAAGTCTTTAAAAGACGATGCGATTTTTCTGACAACATTTACGTCAATAATACCATAAGTAAACTGATAAATCAGTTAGAAGACAAATCAGTGTAAAAACACTACTAGAGAATCTTTTCGTTATTTTCCTTATGCTTAATGATGTATGTTATTGTGGTTTATATTTCCCCTTTAATCTCATCTAACAGATTTTTCATTTTAAATCAACTTTGGTCAGTTCAGATGTTTATATAACAGTTTATTTACGTTTCGGCAAATTATTTACGTCGTTCTACTTTGAAAGCATGTAAAACATAAACATGCGTGACGTAAAACGAAAATATTTCCCCGTGCAAAACATACATCCATAGCCCGCAAAGAGAAATAATCACTTCAACAAGGAGCGACAGTAACCTCACACTAGCACGCCTGGATATCCACTGAACAGAGAAACGCCCTGTCTGACATCGAAATTACAGCAATTAGTCCTGCCCCTAGCGGCTACAGAGCAAGTTGGTCGCTGGCAGTTCACCGCGAGCAGACGTATTATCAGTGAGCTCCTTATCTCGTTATCATGAGTGATTGTGGACTGTGCTCGGACCCATTGCCTGACGCCGATGAGTGTGCTGTCTGTTCATCCTGCACTGCAAATTACCATTTTCAATGTGCAGATATTCTTGAAACAACATGGAACAGGATGGGGACAGAAAAGGCGGGAATCTTGGAAATGCAAAAATTGCACAAGTAAGTCCTCTATTCCAAAAGATATGATATCGAAGCTTCACGATGATTTCTTAAAAAAGATGGGAAGATACAATAAAGGCTCAGTTTAGGGAATATGATAGTAAATTTACAAGTCAATTATCTGATCTTAAGACATCTGTGGAATTTTGCTCTGGTAAGATAGATGAATACGAGAGTAAATTGATGGAATTTACTTCTAAATGCAATGCCCTGGAAAAATCACACAATGAGTTAAAACAGGAAAATGCTGTTCTCAGGCAGGAAATTGAGTAATTATCAGGGTTCAATTGGAATGCTTGGAGCAATATAATCGCAACAAGAATATCCAAATTGAAGGTATCCCGGAAAAAACAAATGAAAATATGTTGGAAATAATTCAAAATTTGTCCGATTTTATACATGAGCCAATTGAATATCAAACAGATATACAGGCGGCTCATAGAATTCCAGTTAAAAGGAACAGAGGCCCCACGTCCCATTATAGTGCAATTTTCTGATAGGAAGAAGAAACGAGACTCAGTAGTGAAAAAAAGTAAGAAAACCAAACTTAACTCTAAAAAATTCTGCAGTGATGTACAAGAAACTAATGTATATGTCAACGACCATCTGACTCCGTACACTAAGAATCTGCTTTTCCATGCTAAAAAGCTTAAACAACTTGGATTCAAGTATGTATGGACCTGGGAGGGAAAAGATATTTGTCAGAAAAGAGGACAATGGGGATAGAATACGGATATCTTCTACTCAGGACCTAAAGAAGCTGGGCGTTGGACGTCTCAGGCTAGAGGGCGGTGGTGGACTGTGAGGTGTTTTGGGTTAAATTCAACTGACTGTGCTTGTGAATGACACACAGTTTACAAAGCTTGAAGCATTGCGTGTATTTTGTTTGAATATAAGAAGCTTGAGAAAGCATTATGATGAACTGATTGTTTACCTGTCCAGGCCTTTCAGAAAAGTTCAATATTATCATCTTAACTGAGTATGGATCAAGCGAGGGGAGGAGAACAGGTACCAGATGGGACGGCTACGACATGCTTCTGCAGGACAGGCCAGATAATCAGGCCGGCGGAGTCACTATCTACGTTGACGCATCCCTTATCTACACTAACCGCCTTATCTTACTGCCGACTGCGGAGCTTATCAACGTTATCTTAAGTATAAATATAAATAATGTAAAAACTAGTTTATCCTTATATGGTATTTATAGACAATGTTAAGTTTACTTATAAACAGTTTGAAAATGACTTTGAAAATATTTTGAAAAATTCTAATGATCCAACAATTATTTTAGGGGATGTAAAATGTCTGTGTATTGAAAGATAAAAATAAGGGTTCTGCCACTGATTATTTAAATTTGATATCAGCCTATGGTTTATGAGAATTTGATTGATACGCCCACTAGAGTAATGAATAATTGTTTTTTCTTGCATTGACCACGTTTTAGTACGAAATTCAAAGAATTTACAAATTAATCACGGTATTGTGGAGCTGGGAATCACAGACCATTATGGATTAAATGTAATTGTCTTGGACACTATTGTTAGTAAAGTGAATACTATATTTGTAAAAAATGTTGATTATACCAAGCTGAGTAGACAGCTGGCTGTGGCAAACTGGAGCTCTGTTCAAAATAGCCAAGATGTAAATAGTGCTTTGTATGAATTTTATAAAACCTACAATATATGTTATGAATCATCTTGTACATTGAAAAAAATAAATAGTAGGAACAAAAAGCGTAAGGAAATGGATAT
Source organism: Homalodisca vitripennis (assembly GCF_021130785.1). Lineage (NCBI taxonomy): Eukaryota > Metazoa > Arthropoda > Insecta > Hemiptera > Cicadellidae > Homalodisca > Homalodisca vitripennis. The sequence goes on from NC_060213.1 coordinate 1,649,370, forward strand.
CTAATAACTTAATAAATCTTATAAACTGGAAAAAAAACGTCTTATATAAAAATTATTGTAAAAATAAACTTAATGTGAAACTAAAGGAGGGAGTACAGTAATTTGGCTTAGATTTGTAAATAGATGTATAAAGCACGAAAAAGTTAAATTATTATTCTAAGTTAATAAATAATTGTAATGGTGATAGTAGGAAGTACTGGGGTATAGTTAGGGAAATATTGAATAGAAAAAATAAAGGTATAAGCAGCATAAAAGTAAAACGACTGCCCAGTTAAAGTAATGGGAAATGAGTCTCTCATTGCTAATGTATTCAACAGGTATTATGTTAGTGCTGTACCGAACCTTAAAATGAATACATTCGGGTGTGACATGTTTCTACAGGAACAACAAACCTGTAACTGATGTCTTGTTGAATAGGTTTGATATGGAAGTAATGGATATATATAAGTAGTACGTGGAATGAAAAAATAAGAGTAGTTCTGGGATAGATGGCATTAGCAGCATAGTTGTTTAAAATAATATAGATATATTTGTACCATTGTTGTACAGCATTTATGAAAAAGTCTCTTGCACAGGGCGTAGTTCCGGACGATTTTAAGGTGGCTGTAGTGGTACCTGTATACAAGTCAGGTGATGACCAGGAAGGTGTCATCATATCGTCCAATATCTCTCATAAACACCGCGGCTAAGATATTTGAGACACTAATTAAAGAAAGATTATTAAAGTACTTTCAAGAATTTAATATATTTTCCACCAATCAATATGGATTTTTACCTTGTAGGGGAACCGACTTGTCTTTGGAAAAAGCATATAAGTCATATAACAAATTCAGTTAACGCTCATAAATTTACATTGGCTATTTATTTGGATCTCAGGAAAGCATTTGAGGTTTTAGATATAGATATATTGATACAAAAATTTAGAAAATATGGTATTGGGGGGCATGGCTTTGACTTGGTTGATATCTTTTTGCAAACATCGAAGACAAGTAGTAAAGATAAATAATGTACTGAGTGAGGTTCTAGAATTGCAATATGGAACAGCTCAGGGGGGAGTGTTGGGCCCTCTTATGTTTTTAATTTATATTAATGATCTTCTAGATATTGACTTTCACTCCTCTATATTTGCATATGCTGATGACACGGCTTTGGTGTGTTCATCTGGCAGCAGAGCCTCTCTCAGGACAAAGATTGACAGAGACTTGGTAAGGGTGTCGGAATGGTTGATTGCCAACAGGTTGTTAATTAATGTATCGAAGACTAAATGTATTCTATTCTTTGATAGTAACAAGCCTAAGTCTGACCTGCAGAATATGTTTGATTTGTTCTGCCATGGCCACCAGTGCTTGTACGGCTGTACGGTGTTCAAATATAGAAATAGTCGATAATGTAAAATATTTAGGAATGTACGTTGACTCTCAGTTAAAGTGGGGATTCCACGTAAACGTACCTGACAAAGAAACTGAGGAAAAATCAAATTATGCGTTTGTACCACATGAAACAGTTTTTGACTAGCGAATTATTAATACAGTTATACATGTCATGGTTCGAGAGCACAATGAGATATGGGATCGTACACTATGGTGGTACCTTTAGCACGGTGTTGCAGCCTGTGGTAATGAGTCAGAGGCATGCTTTGCGAACGGTATTTGGACTTCGGCGCGTACGGACAGAGCTAGTTACTTGTTCACTGATAACCATATCCTAACTTTCAAACAAGTGTATGAGTCTAACGTATTTGATGTATGTTTATAAACACTTGCAGGATTATCCCATTAAAATGACGTACAGGGGAAACAAGAGCTGCTCAATTAACACTTCTCGATGTACCAAATTATTTTAAAGAAATTGCCAGACATCAGTTTTCCTATGTTGGCCCAAAAGATGTTTAATAAATTGGTTGAGAGATATGGCAATGGTATATTATTTTGAACGAAAGCCTAAATTTAAGATGAAATGTTTAAAATTTATAATGGAAAATGTATAAAGTTCATATCAGGAGTAAGTCTGGAATTTAACCTGTTTTCTGTCTTTGTTGTTGATATATTTATTGTTTATTTAATATTTATTATTTATTTAATATTTATTATTTATTTATAAAAAATTATATGTACTGTTATTGTTGTTATGTTAATTTATTGTTGTTATTTGTTGATTTGTTTCTATGTTTTATACCTTGTTAATTGCTTATATTATTTAATCTCTTGTTATTTATATACAGATGTGTGTAAGTAGGCGTGTGGCCTATATGTATGTAGATTTACATGCATATATGTAAACATTGTTATTGAAGGATATAAGTATGTATTCATGCGTGTTAGTTGTTAGCAGTAGCAAAATTGGAGAACATGGTGGGCTCAATCAATTAATTTGTGTCATAATAAATTTACTATAGTACAATTTAAGCATTTATATTTAAACATATTAATATACTGGAAAAAAGCATTTGTATCAAAATATCACTTTTTGAATGTAGTGCTTAGTTGGAATAATGGTGAATGACTTGTGCATGGAGAAGATCTTAAATAACTATTAAAAGTAAAGGAATGACTGTCAAAAAATAAAGCAATGTAATTTAGTAAGCCAACTTTAATTCCCGCACGCGCCATTATAGGGGCATTGGGAATGTACGGTTAAAAATGCATGTAATGATAGATATTTAAACTGCATGTACTGTTAATGTTTTGCATGTATTCAACTTTTGTAATTCTCTGAATAAAGATCTTTTGAACTTGAACTTGAACTTGAAAACAAGCGTGGCATTGCTTAACGCGAAACTAAAGTTTTTCCCGTGCAAAACGTGCATTCATACCACCATATAATAAGTAACCACACCAATAATTAAAATGTTTTAATTATCTTTATCTTAAACTAACTTAATGCAATAATAGGTAAGTATTAGACTAATTTCAGTGTTAGTACATTTTTATAGCAATTAAGTATTTCTAGTTACTACAAATATTAGTAAAAGACAAGAATACGTAAGAAATAGATACAGCTTTGGTGGTAAGAACTTTATCACCAATCAACAAAGTGCTATACTTGCACTTAGAACTTCTTCCATCGGCATCACATAACGTGATGCCACTTACTGTAGATACCATTTGCTGATGTTACAATACTGTTATTCCATTATTAAATGTATACATGAAGGCCAATTTTCTTTCTGCATTAAATACAGTAATTTCAGTTTCTTTTTGCGAATAAAAGCTTTAAATGTGTCCCACATCTTTTGTGTAAAGTGTAGTATTGGGGCTTATCAGGAAGTGTAATAAGTATATGACATTTACTATATTTAGGATAATTTTACAAAAACGGAAAATTACGTTTCATTAATCGAATCCGTCCTTTTCTTCATGTGTCAATAACCCTTAAGGCTTTCGAATAAACTTACAATATCAATATGTAACTATAAACTCACCTTTCACATAGTCTTATGTGTGCAAGTGCATTTGATTGATCTCTGCTTGACATCGTTTATACTTGCTTCAATCGACATACTAGACTCTTATGTATTTGCTAATCTTGCTGTGACTTACAACGCATTGTAGGGTTAACCATATTTTGGCGATTTTATAGGCAACATTTTATTGTTTTAATTTTTATTCAACAACCTTACACTATAATGTTTTAACACCACAAGAAGTATGTAGTGTTCAATTACAGTAAAAGCATATGCTACATACTTTATATGTATACACATTACGATGGTAAAAGTCATAACTCGAAACATTTGACATTTTTTAAGATAGTTTTCAGTTGACTTTTAACATGTACATACATGTATATAAGATACAACTGTTAACTACGTATTTACTCTTATATCAGTTTTACCTATTGACTTCGCTTACATTCCCCAATAGTATGAAAAGTGTGTTATAAGAAACGCCATTTAATCTTTTTTTCTAATGGCATTTCAACCATTCATAATATAATAGCATATCAATATCATTGGAGTCGTACATGGCGAGTTTGAAATACCCGCTCCCTTTTCTTTTTTTTCAGACATCGACTCCGGATCACCAGCAATAGTGATCAGCGTTATTCCGGTGTCTATATCTCGAGAAATGTGTAACACAAGAAGGGGGACATTTAAAACTCTCTCTCTCTCAGCATGTACATAAAGAACTAATCCTGAATTATTGAATATCAAATTTGAAATATCAGTGAATTACAGATCCTTCTAATCTAAGTATATTTGTTAAAATCTTGCCAGTGAGAGGCCTGTAGTTTAGCTAATTCATAACATTTAAGCCGCCTCCCGTTTTAGTTAAATAGCCTTAAACTTACTGATGGCGAGAGAAAAGAAGAGCCCTGGATTCTGGCCTATCTGACAATTGCAGGCGCTACTACTAGTATGTTGCCGCGCCTTGTTTCGTAATTCCATTATTGTTTCACTGTTTTCATTGATTTGCGGCCTAATTGTTATGTTTTATGAGATAATTTAAATGACGGTACTGTTTTGATAAATTAAAATTGAGCAAAATTTATGTTTGTAATAAATTCTAATAATTAGGCTCTACAGTGGTTGTAAATAAACAATAATTAAAGGAATGAATTACTGAAATTGAAGATTTTTTATTGTTATCATAACAACTACTAATGTTCATATATGTATAATGTAAATGTAGTGCTTTTATGTATATAAAATTTAACAGTGATACCTTACTGACTAACACAATATTGAATATACAGTAAACAAAAAACCTCTTACGCAAAAAAATAGGAACATTTGTAATTGGATAAAAAAAATTTTCATCAATAGGTTTACAAATACCAAGTCAAAAGAAAATAATTACATTTTGCTAATGTAAAATGTGGCACTCTGCAGGAATGCCACATTACTGAAAACAAATAACTCCATTGCTAGGATAAACAATTCGCAGGGTTGGTTGTGGGGCGAAGCGCCTGAAATTACCGCGCGGCAACACACTAGTACACAGCTGTGCGCCGGCACGGGCCAGGCCTCTTCTTTTCTCTCGCCACCAGTAATTACTATCTATTATAAGTGTCTTAGTATCACTTAGGAAGAAACATGAATCTGCAAATGTACATGGCTATCCGTGTTTGAGATTACTGCAGAGTCTAACAATGGGCTGGAGCCATAAAGTTGGAGGGCAAAATGTTTAAAACATTGCTCTATAACTTTCTTTTGTTCTCTTAGGACAAGAAGCTTAGAAAATTGCACCTAGTCCTATAAGGACCTTAGTGCTGCTTCCAGAGTGATAGGATATTCTGGATGGATAAGGTTGGGGGTAGGGGACATCTCCTGTCGATATTCTTGAGGTAACATTAAGGCACTAATCACAAGTCAATTTCCTTGAAAGAAGGAAAGCAAGCTCTAAAACAGCCTCTCCAGTCAATGCAGGCACGAAGTGGCACACTCTTATTACTGAGCTGGCAAGAACCTTTAATTTTTAAAGAACCCTACCCACTCAATCAGACATCTCTCGCAGTAGACTAAACCTATCGAATTAGCCTTGCGTCCCAGAATCTCGACATTTGCGGTTAGTGATGTGCCACTCCTGGACATCGATAAGGTTGACCAGATTTAAGTGACAAACCCGTTTTTTGTTTTACTCAGTGTGCGTACTTTTGGAAGGTACAAAACATCCAGAAGTGAACCCTCTGGGGAACTTCGTGGTACTCTCGTATAACGTTACTTTCACTGTTAAGAAGGCTCATCTTTTACGAAAAGGTCTTTGAGAGACATGCAATATTCATTGAAACATTACAGGCAATTAGGATTGTTGGACACTTCAAGAGAGAAACATTTAAATGTCAAATATTATAAAATTACTTTGAATATCCGAACAGATTTATAGCATTTGGATTGGTTTAAGATTCATGTTGTTCAATAACAGTTGTAATTTCTATTGTTTGTCTTTGAAAAAACATTAATGCTTTTACAATATTTAGTAATATTTGGTTCCAGTGAATTTCAGTTACTTTAAATCTTAACAAAAGCCAGAGGGAGAAATAAAACTATTTATAAATTGGAAGAGACGATGGACGAGTATTCCAAGGCGTCACTTTAGACTTTGGGTTTCAGTTAGAAATATCACAGGTTCAAGTCCTGTATATGACCTTTGCTCTTTTTACCAGCACTGTCATGCACTTGGCTCTTCCCCTTGTTCTATTTAATAAGATACCTTTATCTGAAAAGTTAGAAAAGTCTATTACCTTATTGATAACTATACAATTTTTATGGTATTTTGTGTTTATGGTAATAAATCAAGAAGGAAATCGATATTAAATCGAAGACATTTTTTTAATGGCTTTATTATAAAATATACTACATAAAATATTCAGTGCACGGAAAACCGAGTAATAAAGTTTTAGTAGGAATTTTTCATTCTTAAACTGTTATATTAGTTTATAATAGTGACAATTTATAGTAAAAATAAGATTGTAAATGTACTGGAGAAAAGCAAACTTGTAGTTCCAGTTGAATGATAAATTACCTCACTTTGCTCTCCGGATATGTCTGCACACAGCAAGTCTAGATGGTGGAAACAGTTTCCGGTCTCGAATAGTTCCGTTCTGTGTCTTTATAAACAATCCATAAAGTTCACATTCAATTTAACTTTAACTAGGTTAACTTTATCTTGTAAAACTTTTTATATTATTGGGTGGATTCATAGAAATCTCCCAATCGGAGTCGCCCACGAGACGGAATTTCAGGAAGAATTTTCGTTATTTATTTTATCGTAAACCCAGAACCCACAATTAATATAATCCGAAATTTATAGATACTGTGTTAAAGTCCCAGTACAGAGCTACATTAGAATAGTTTTTTTTCTTCCAATTTTAATGTTTCAACCCATGTATATTTTTTGCTAGAACTGCTAAAATCCCAAAGATGGAATGCCACGGACACTTGTAGGCTACAATTATGTTTCTCCCTAAACGATAGTAAGATATGTATAATATATACTACTTCAGCTAAGCTATTTCACCGTAAAGAGGAGCTCAGCAGTCACGAACGTACCTAAATTTCAGGACCATCACCGGTAAGATGTTAATATAAACTACTGAAATCAGAACAGTCTTCAATCCACAGATATTTTAAACATGGTTTTCAAAGATGCGTTTTCATTGTTAGACGCTGCAGAAATTTTAAACACGGAATGCCATGTACATTTACAGATTCTTTGTTTCTTTCTAAATGGCCCTAAAACACGTAAAATAGATAGTGATTATGTTTCAAGCCATTTTTCTAAAACAGGAGGCGGCTCATCGCTTATGAATTAGCTAAACTTCAGAACTATCAACGGCAAGTTTTTAACAAATATACTCAAATTAGAATAATCTGTAATTCACTGATCTTTCTACTTTGGTTTTCAAAGATGCTGAGTTTACCTTGGGTACACGCAGGGTGAGTTTTACATGTCCCCCCTCTTATTAAAAATTCCTCCAAATATCGACTTGGGATAACGGTAATCACTATTGTTAACAGTGCGGAGTCGGTATCTAAAGAATGAGGTAGAGGGGGGGGGTGGAATTTCAAACTCGCCATATGAAATACTAATGACATGGCAATAAGATGATATTATACTAGGAATGGTTGCATGTCGTTTAAATCAGTTTCCTGTGACACACTTGTTACTATTACTTTTAAATCCAATCCAAGCCAACGGGTAAAAGTGAAATACAAGGAAAGACTTACTTCATGTATTTACCTCACATACTGTATATATATATATATATATATATATATATATATATATATATATATATAAAGTCGATTGTGTGTGTGTGTGTGCAAGTATGTGTGAGCGCTTGTGTGTGTGTGTTTGTGTGTGTGAGTTTGTGTGTGTGTGTGTGTGTGTGTTTGTAAAAATCAACAGAAAACTCTATTAAAATCATGGTTTTGGTTTCGTATTAAGACAGGGTTTCGGAAATTTTCACCGTTGATGTACATATTTAGAACATTATGAGAATTTTAATCTATTTTTTCTGCAGATGTAAAAAAAATTTAAGCATAAGGTTGTTACAAAACAATTTAGAAGTATGAATATTTGTCAAAAACTCACCATGGTTAACACTAGAATAATTTGTACTTCAAAAAACTCAAGAATATAGCTGAAGGTCGTTGTGAACAGAACAAGTAACAAAGATTTCAAGCACAGAACAAGTGCGCTCATCATCATACTTGCACACATTTCAGTTGGTAAAAGATGAGTTCATTGTCTAATATTCATAAGTTTTAAATTGTTATGTATCTTTAAACGAATTCTTTGAGGTTTCTTGGCACATGAAGATGAGCATAGATAGGTCTCCAAAATAAATGTTCTAATTTTGTAAAACTATCGACAACTAATGTTCTAAAACTCGTTACAATACATTTTACACGATGGTTCTGGAATTCATCGAGTTTTTCATTGTAATATGAAACCCAGTTCAGACTATTTAAATTACAAAGAAACATCGTCTTTATGAATAATATTAATAATGGATTAATAAATACCAAGTGAATAGTCAGTTGGTTTAACAGCAATTAGCAGCAGTACATGGAATGTGAAGTGGAATTTGTTGCCAATTTCATGTGATGTCAATTGAAAAGAATTTGCAACGTTCTCCCCTAGGGGAATTGTGCAAATGTCCGGTATCACTCAGTGGAGAAAGGGGGTGGTCCTTGACAGCGCGCCGTAAGGGTAAAGGGTAACCTACGATTAGTACTTCTTCTTCTTTAAGGTTGCTCGTGAGGGAAAGGGCGCCACCTTGTTGTAGGACAGGTAACAAGGCAGGGCTCCAACAAGGAACAGTACCCCTGCTCCAAGGAAAGTACCAATCAGGCTCCCTACTAACCATACACTAAAGCTATTTTTTGTCAACCAGGCCTTTGGACTACACAGATAGTTGTATTGAAATATTCTGAATATAAGGTTAAATATAGACCCCTAATACTTATGCGAGGTTATCTAAATCCAGTTACTAGGACTGAACAAAAGAAACAAAACACTCAAATGTTTGCAATTAAACTAATTATTTATGTGCAGGAATTGTATGACATTATCACAAGTAATCCAGCCTTACAGTAAGTAAATGCTTTAGACAGAAAATAATCAACAACAAATATAGCGAAGATACAATGTTACCACTTATTAGAGAGAAATTACAAATGGCTAAATGAACTCTATTTATGGTAGGGAGCGCTCCACTTCCTCAAAACAACATTCAACATACATAAATAAATACAATAAACACATGCAATAAATGGTCTAGACATGTAAATAATAGACGACACAAGTAAATATACTAAAGATACACTATAAATGCACTAAGGTGTGCGGTTAACGTCTGGAGGGTAGCGTTGAACCAAATTTTAAGGGCTCCTTCCACAATACAAAGGCTCCTGGTCCAGAATTAGACATCAGTCCGCGTCCGACTCACTAATCCATAAGAGCACTCTGTGAAATAATCCAAGTCTGTACTCACCAACTGGGAGTCACAACACAAAAGGCCTACTACGTCCGGTCCAGACCGTGGCGCGGAAGAGCGCGGCGCGGCGAGAGCGGATCCGCGGTGCGGTAGTGGTAGGTGTAAGGCGGCACGGCTAGGAGCAGATCCCAGTGTCAGGGTAGTGCAAGCTGGAGTACCCACTAGCGGCTCGCAATAAGTCCACCAGGGCTCCGGGCGCAGTCCAGAAGTGTACCCATACCAAATCCCAAAAGCCCTGATTAATATGTTCAACCAACAGAGAACAATCAGATAACAACAGTTCTCAGTAGCAATTGAAATGGACAATTTTTAACCTGCAAATGAAAAACAACAATGAAAACATTTAAAAATAAACACATTCGGTTTTAGTTCGTTTGAAGCAAAGAAAGATCTTATGCTAGAATGTCTCTCCAGCTGATTAAGCAACAATACTCTAAGGTTAATGAATCCACCTGTAATTATGCAACTTCTCGCTATAAAAATCATGAGAATTGTAAGCTTGACTGTTCATATCAAAGGCTAATAAACACTTTCGAAAATAATAAACAGTTAAAGTACCCTACATGTACACAATATGATTTAACATAATAGGCAGTATAATAACAAAAATTGAATTTATAAATTTTAATGTGATATCAAAGACTAATTATTAATAGCTTGAGGTAATAATTTACCTTGACTTTTATTACAAATAAACATTGATACATTAAGAAGAAACGTTGAAACTAATGTATCGTACTAACATGAAACTGTGACACATCAAATTAGAACTGTACACGGTCTGTTACAAAATATATGTCAATCATGGTTGTATTTTTATGCGACTTGTATGTAATTTATATAATTAAATACTTACTTTACTATAAAAGAGATTAATTTTCTTCGATTAAAACATTTAAAACATTGCAGTTATAACAGTTCAAGTTGTGACATTAATTCTCAACATATGTACTATTTATAAGTTTTACCTCTTTCTCTTAGAAATGTTGTCAACATAGTTAGCGTAATTGGTTTTGAAACAAATACATTAAACAAATTATTAGGTAAGATTATTAACTATTAAAAGTAAATGCCACGTTTTTTAAGCTTTAACACGTTCAATTCAAACCCTAACAGTTTTTTTCCAAAGGCTCAGTTGAGTGATTCTATAATCTTGAGTAGTGTTTTAAACTTTAAAATTAGTATATTGAATTCACGTAAGAGTGACGAGAACTAAGGAAATATATGGTAGTAGTTTCACCTTGGCCAATTTATTAGTCGGCTCCCCGAAAATCCAGCGAAGCTGAAGGGCTCGTAGACACACACAGCACCGACGCAATCCAGTCACTCGCAAGCTTCCTCACTAATCAATCCACCAGCTGTTTGTTATAAGTTCACCTGCCGCAGCGTGTCGTCCGGTCGTGCGGTGAACAGTCCACCGGAGATAAAAGGTTACTCAATGGGCTATTCTTTTATGCAGAACAGGCAAGAGTGGACGTACGGCATTGTATAATTGGTACAATGTCGGCGCGCTACGACATTGATGAATTGAAATTTATATAATGTTAGAGTGATCAGTTCTACATTATTTTATACCATAACTCACCATAAACTGCACACGTCACAAATACCCCCCTGGCCTGTAGAAAATTTCCCCAAATTTTCTTCACTTGATGAACCTTTTGAGGTCAGCCACATGCCATTTCCCGATACGTTTACCTTTCATATCAGCCAGTGTATACCAAAGGAGATACTTCCTCAGCCACCAAAAAGGGTCCTACATATTTAGGTGCTAGCCTTCGCTGAGAAAATACTTTGTTGCGTCCGACTGTGGGTAATTCCTTTTGAGGACGACATCACCCACTCGGTAGTGTACAGGTCTTCTACGAAGGTTATAGCGACGAGCTCTCCGTCCATGGGCATTCTTTAACCTATCAGCAACCTCTTGATAAAATGTGCTTCAGCTCTTGTAGCTTGTCACCATAATGCCTTGAATCTTCTGGAGAAGGTACCACAGAGCCATCCTCAAGAACCTCAAATCCTGCACCAGCAGTGGCGAGTTCTCGCCCGAAGTTCAGAAACGCTGGCGAATACTGTGTAGTCTCGTGGTACGCTGTCCTAAGAGCAAATCCTAGCTTAGGTATGTGCTTGTTCCCATTCACGGTGGTTGTCTTTCACGTAAGCCCTTAACATAGTAACAATGTCCCGATTCACCCCTCTCTGCCGGATTGGCTTGGGGATGGCGACTGGCGTTTAAAAAGATCTTGATGTTATACTGTTTTGCAAGGTTGGTCATCGTCTTTCCGATAAATTCTGAGCCATTATCGCATATAATGTAAGCCGGGACGCCATAAACCATGAAAATATCATCCTCTAAGTGTTTTTGGAGACCAACTTCGCTGTAGCAGCTCGCAAGGGACGCAAAACAGAATACTTAGTGAAAGTATCGGTGATGACTAACAGATACATAAATTCCCTTCAATGACCGAGGTAATGGTCCTATTAAGTCTGCAGCAATCATTAGCCAGGGAGCGTTCACACCACGTTGTGTTCCCATCACACACCAGCAGGGAGTTGTTGGTCGTATTTTATGCGCTGACAGACATCACATCGAGCAACGTATGTAGCCACATCCTTCCGCATCTTGGGCCAGTAATAACGCTGCTGCATCCGTTTGTAGGTTTTCAGAACGCCCTGGTGGCCAGCGGTTGGTTTTATCGTGACATTCGGCTAGAGTTTGAGAACGAAGATCTTTCGGGATAACCAATCACCAATTATCATTTTGTAGCGAAGGCTCCAAAGTGGTCACTCTCTTCCAAAGTTTTCCATCCTCAGTTCGCCACTGGCTATACTGTTCTGGGTTAGCTAACACGTTTCTGCAGCATGGTGGTATACCAATGATCCTTAAGTTTGGAGGGGAAAATGGATGGCATCACACACACGGTCTCTTCAGTGGGGAGGTCAGGTGGAGTTGTCATCGATAGTAGATCCGGCACTACGTTGTCCTGGCCTTTCCTGTGGACTAGGCGGAAGTCGTAACGTAAGGCTGGAGTCTGAGAGCCCAGCGTGCCAATCGTCCAGTCGGATCTTTCAGATTGTTTAGCCAGAGTAGGCTATAGTGGTCGGTGACCACGGTAAACTTCGTACCTTCCACATATGGCCGAAACCTCTCAACAGCCCAGATCACCGCCAGACACTCTCTCTTCCGTGGCTGAATACTTCTGTTCTTGGCGGTCAAAGTACGGCTAGCGTAGGCCACACACTCCTTCTCCATGTTCGTACTCCTGGCTAAGTACCGCACCTATCCCAACGCCAGAGGCATCACAGGAAAATCGTGAAGGACTTAGCAAAATCTGGACAAGACAATATCGGGGGCTGTTATCAGGCAGGATTTTATATCCTGGAATGCCTTTTCTGCTTCTTCAGTCCATTCAAACTTGGTATATTCTCCTGAGAAGTTGACGTTTAGCGGATGCATTCGAGGAGCGAAATTGGGTATAAAACGGCGATACCAAGACGCCATGCCCGTAAATTGTCTCACTTCCTTTTGATTCCGTGGGGTGGGAATTTCCACAACCGCATTGATCTTATCGGGATCAACCCTCAGTTCCATCACCACCGACGAGGTAGCCCAAGTACTTAAGTTCTTCTCGACAGAAACTTGCACTTCTCCCTATTAAGAGTGAGTTTGGCTGCTCGGATTTCTCCTAAAGATTTCCGACAATATCCCAAGGTGCGCCTCAAATGTAGATGTTACTACTACAAATATCGTCTAAGTAGACAAAAACGTTCGGCATCGAGGTTCGGGTCCCAAAACGGTGTCCACAAAACGCTGCCACGTTTGCGGGAGCCCCCACACAGTCCCAAAGGGCATCGTCACAAATTGATAGAGGCCACGACCCGGGAATCGCAAAAGCCGTCTTCTCCTTGCTAGCTCTTCTTCCAGCTCTATCTGCCAATAGGCACTTTTGATATCGAGACTTGACAAGAATCGAGCATCTCTGAGTCGGTCCAGAACGGTGGTAACTTGTGGTAGGGGATAAGCATCCTTGCGGCTTACGGCGTTGACTGCCCTAAAATCTACCACGAATCTCTTGCTACCATCAGGCTTGGTCCAACAACATTATTGGCGATGACCAAGCGCTTTGGGACGGTTCAACGACTCCCAGCTGCAACATACGGTCCAACTCCTCATTTATTTATCATTTTTTGGCGAGCTGGGGATACGTTATAATATCGTTGCTTGATGGGTTGCGCGTCTCCCGTGTCTATGACGTGCTTGACACGATGAGTCCTACCTAACGTAGAATGGTTCATTTTTAAAAGTGCTCTTCTAGTAGGTCTTGAAGCTTTCCTCGTTCTTCCGGGGTCAAGTGGTCTTCAGACGTAATCCCTTCAATAGCGCTACATAGGAACGGCGTCTCCCTTGGAGCAAACTCCCATCTTTCGATTACGCATATCAGCTACTATGTGCATGCGCTCCCAAAAATCGATGCCCAATATCAAAGATTGCTGCAATGATGGAAACAACACATACACTCAAGTTCTCGGTTCTACCCCTTAGAGAGATGGGCAGATCTACAAATCCCTTGACCTCGTGTCTGTTAGAGTCAGCAGTCTCTACAAAATGTCTAGAAGCAATCTTAAGGCGCGTAGGGAATTTCCAAAATCCACAATCCTTTTCCTCCAAGAAACGTTTGGGAAGCACCGGAGTCTAGAAGTGCAGTAATCTCTCGACCAAACACTCTAACTTTTAAATACGGTCTAGGGTCTGACTGAAAAGTATGCAAAAGATAGTCTATAGTGGGGGAATTCTCTCGCTAGACTGGGAGACAGGCATACCCACTGAGCTCCTGACTCCCATCCCTACTCGTTTTTTTTGGAGTACATTTAGGGCACTCTCGTTTCAAAATGTTGTCCTTGCCACAGCCAAAACAGAACTTCTTCTTGGTCTTGCGACAAAATCGGAAACGATGGCCTTTCTCTCCACAATTCCAACAAGATACCTCTCCGCGATCTGGTCGTGGTTGATGCCTTGATGTCAGCTACTCGTCCTTGGGGTGATTAATCTGCGACGACTTGGATCTTGATAGGCGAGGTCCGGTTCAAGCGTTACCTCACTTCGTTTGAGACCTGTTTCTCGTCATGCTTAACCGTCCAGCTTCAGCTCGACGTCCCATGGATCGAAGTTGATCTAGAGTTTGGATGCTAAATAAAGCCAATCTAATCTATCCTGCAACTGCGGATGGAGGTTGTAGTAGATCTGGGCCCAGACGAGTACTCTCGGGAACGGGGACAGCAAGTCTGCCATACAGGCCTTCCACAGCCGCGATGTAGAGGTCCAAGGGTTCGTTGTCCTCCTTGTACTCTATTGAATATCTCCTGATGAAGCCGTAGATCGTAATCAGCAGGTTGAAAGACTTCTCGCAGTATTCCTTCGTTAGTTGATGCCATGACCGGATCCTGTTAGCGGCTGCACGATACCATACAAGCGCGGGGCCAGCAAAGAGATCGACAGCCGAGTCATAAAGTTCTTGGTGAGTTACTCCTCGGGCTCGACGAAGTTCCTCGACCCTTTCCAAGAAGGCTGCGATGCTAGGACCAGAGTTGTCGAATTTCAGGCCCCACTTATAACACAGGTACATATCTGGGGCGTGAGCCTTCTCTTTTTGTCTTCTAAATATCGCAGATCGTCTTGGCGGGGCCAGTCTTGAACAACTCTCTTCCCATCGAAGAATGATTTTCCTGCTTCTTCCGGTCTTCTTGAAGCCTCCACTCTTCTTTTTGCCATCTACTCTCTTGCTGTTGTCTCTCTTCTTGTAGTCTTCTTTCTTCTTGTTTCCACTTCCTCTTCCTGTTTTCTTCGTTCCTCTTGAAGCTTCATCTCTTCCCTGGCGAATCCAGTTATCTTGCTGTCTTTTCAAATGTTGTAGCTGCATCCCGTCTTGACGTTCTCTTTCTCTTCCAAGTCTTCCTTCCTCTTCATGTGTTCTTTCCTCTTCTGGTGAAAACGATTGAGCCAGAAAATGCTAGAACTTTCGTGGGGACAAAGGAGGATCCGTCCGCTTATCTGAATCTGGCTGGGTTGTGGATTGCCAGCTGATAGAGTCTTGTTGTCAGGAGAATCCACCTAAGCCGCAGACTTAGAGTCCTTGAAAGAGTCCAACAATCCCTTGCATTTACCCACTAAGCACTGCTTGGTTTGCTCCTGATCATCATCCGCCGTCGCACCCACTGGTATCCTATCAGCTCGAAGGTATAAATGCCATAGGCGTGCAACAATACGATGATACTCATTATCGTGATAATTTCCCCTCATAGTCGCTCACAAGTGCTGATAAATCCTGGTACTTTGCCTCACACTCCTCTAGTTTCTGTATCCGTATCCAAAGAATTAACTACAGTCTCCTCTATTGGCGTATTCGAACGCTAAACTCTGAGAAAGTCGTTTTCCTCAAATCTCCGGCTGTACCTCCAGAGGGAAGATTCCTAATCTTCAGCTCATAGATAACTCTCTGTTTTTACGCAGGTGATAGGCACTCATATTTAGATAAGATACAAATTCAAAAGTGGAACAGAAATACTCATAAGTTTCCCAACTCAAAAATATAAACTCCCTTAAAAGGTCACAAAACCAACATGAGCGTATAAAATTAGAATTTCGAAAGAGTACACTCAATAAGTGTCACAACAACAATAAATAGAGATATGTTTGTCCAAATAAACTACAACAATGACCAAAACACAGAATTCAAAGCAAATGTCAGAATTATATTCCATAAACTGAAAAGGAGAAATAAGTTTGTTTGATATTTAGGTTTTTGTACTTTTGTACTTAAGGAAATGTGAATAACTACTTATTCCAAGCAACACTAATGCAAACCGATCATATCACAGCAACAGTTCAAGTTCATAGAAATAGTTAATATTTTACAAAAACACAAGTATGAAGGACAAATAAAAAAATGTACAGTTATAACTATTACTTCAGATTACTCCAAATAATCCAGCCCCACGTTGGCAGTGCCATTTTGCAACGTTCTCTCCCCAAGGGGAATTGTGCAAATGTCCGGTATCACTCAGTGGAGAAAGGGGGTGGTCCTTGACAGCGCGCCGTAAGGGTAAAGGGTAACCTACGATTAGTACTTCTTCTTCTTTAAGGTTGCTCGGTGAGGGAAAGGGCGCCACCCTTGTTGTAGGACAGGTAACAGGCAGGGCTCCAACAAGGAACAGTACCCCTGCTCCAAGGAAAGTACCAATCAGGCTCCCTACTACCATACACTAAAGCTATTTTTTTTTGTCAACCCAGGCCTTTGGACTACACAGATAGTTGTATTGAAATATTCTGAATATAAGGTTAAATATAGACCCCTAATACTTATGCGAGGTTATCTAAATCCAGTTACTACTAGGACTGAACAAAAGAAACAAAACACTCAAATGTTTGCAATTAAACTAATTATTTATGTGCAGGAATTGTATGACATTATCACAAGTAATCCAGCCTTACAGTAAGTAAATGCTTTAGACAGAAAATAATCAACAACAAATATAGCGAAGATACAATGTTACCACTTATTAGAGAGAATTACAAATGGCTAAATGAACTCTATTTATGGTAGGGAGCGCTCCACTTCCTCAAAACAACATTCAACATACATAAATAAATACAATAAACACATGCAATAAATGGTCTAGACATGTAAATAATAGACGACACAAGTAAATATACTAAAGATACACTATAATGCACTAAGGTGTGCAGTTAAACGTCTGGAGGGTAGCGTTGAACCAAAATTTTAAGGGCTCCTTCCACAATACAAAGGCTCCTGGTCCAGAAATTAGACATCAGTCCGCGTCCGACTCACTAATCCATAAGAGCACTCTGTGAAATAATCCAAGTCTGTACTCACCAACTGGGAGTCACAACACAAAAGGCCTACTACGTCCGGTCCAGACCGTGGCGCGGAAAGAGCGCGGCGAGGCGAGAGCGGATCCGCGGTGCGGTAGTGGTAGGTGTAAGGCGGCACGGCTAGGAGCAGATCCCAGTGTCAGGGTAGTGCAAGCTGGAGTACCCCACTAGCGGCTCGGCAATAAGTCCACCAGGCTCCGGGCGCAGTCCAGATGTGTACCCATACCAAATCCCAAAAGCCCTGATTAATATGTTCAACCAACAGAGAACATCAGATAACAACAGTTCTCAGTAGCAATTGAAATGGACATTTTTTTACCTACAAATGAAAAACAACAAATGAAAACATTAAAAAATAAACACATTCGGTTTTAGTTCGTTTGAAGCAAAGAAGATCTTATGCTAGAATGTCTCTCCAGCTGATTAAGCAACAATACTCTAAGGTTAATGAATCCACCTGTATTTTATGCAACTTCTCGCTATAAAATCATGAGAATTGTAAGCTTGACTGTTCATATCAAAGGCTAATAAACACTTTCGAAATAATAAACAGTTTAAAGTACCCTACATGTACACAATAATGATTTAACATAATAGGCAGTATAATAACAAAATTGAATTTATAAATTTAATATGATATCCAAAGACTAATTATTAATAGCTTGAGGTAATAATTTACCTTGACTTTTATTACAAATAAACATTGATACATTAAGAAGAAACGTTGAAACTATTGTATCGTACTAACATGAAACTGTGACACATCAAATTAGGACTGTACACGGTCTGTTACAAAATATATGTCAATCATGGTTGTATTTTATGCGACTTGTATGTATTTATATAAATTAAATACTTACTTTACTATAAAAGAGATTAATTTTCTTCGATTAAAACATTTAAAACATTTGCAGTTTATAACAGTTCAAGTTGTGACATTTAATTCTCAACATATGTACTATTTATAAGTTTTACCTCTTCTCTTAGAAATGTTTGTCAACATAGTTAGCGTAATTGGTTTTGAAACAAATACTTTAAACAAATTATTAGGTAAGATTATTAACTATTAAAAAAGTAAATGCCACGTTTTAGCTTTACACGTTCAATTCAAACCCTAACAGTTTTTTTCCAAAGGCTCAGTTGAGTGATTCTATAATCTTGAGTAGTGTTTTAAACTTTAAAATTAGTATATTGAATTCACGTAAGAGTGACGAGAACTAAGGAAAATATATGGTATATGGTAGTATTCACCTTGGCCAATTTATTAGTCGGCTCCCGAAAATCCAGCGAAGCTGAAGGGCTCGTAGACCACGCACACAGCAGACGCAATCCAGTCACGCAAGCTTCTCACTAATCAATCCACCAGCTGTTATTTGTTAAGTTCACACGCCAGCCGCAGCGTGGTCGTCCGGTCGTGCGTGAACAGTCCACCGGAGATAAAAGGTTACTCAACTGATTCTATTAATGCAGAACAGGCAAGAGACGTACGGGCATTGGTATAATTGGTACAATGTCCGGCGCGCTACGACTATTGATGAATTGAAAATTTATATAATGTAGAGTGATTAAGTTCTACATTATTTTATACCATAACTCACCATAAACTAACTGCACACGTCACAAATTCTAAGTAACACGTTGCAGCACTTTGGAGATTGGTGATAAAGTTCTTGTTACAAAAAGTGTTTCTATATCTCACGTATTCTTGTGCTTTACTGATATTGGTAGTAATTATAAATAGCCTATAAAAAGTTTAAAACGCTGAAATTAATGTATTACTTACCTATGATGGCATTTAATTTGTTTAAACTTAAAACAGTTCATTTAAACATTTTTATTATTATTATTATTTAAGTTAATGTTATACTATTATGGATTCGATATGACCTTCTTGAACTCGTACAGTTTTCTGTCTGTCTGACCGTCTATATGTCGTGGGATAATACTTGATAGAAATATCCTAGAGACTAGACATTCGGTATATAGGTTTTAATTAGTCTAAGAAAGATCTGTTGCATATGGGGGTCCACAACTCAAAATATTAAAAAAAAAAAAAAAAAAAAAAAAAAAAAAAAAAAAAATTTGATCTAGGTCTCGTGGTTAATCCTGTTGGCAACTTGGAACTCCTAGAAGATAAAATGTGAAAACAAAATAAGAAGTACCATATGACTTTTTGTTATGCGATATACGAGTATATATGAAGTTACTATGTTGCTTTGGTTATATACAAATAACATCATTTATATAACCATGACATTTACATGTTTTAAATGATTTATATGTTCCTATTTATGCTGTATAATTTTTTGCCACACCAACCTATGCAGTGAAACAGTTTTCCAAATAAGGTGGTATTAAAAAAAATATATGTTTGTAAAATCTTTTAAACGCCCAAACTTAATTTCTATAAAATCTGCTATACATATTGAAACAATTCAGTAAAGATACTGATTTATGTTAAAGTATAAACTTATCATTCAACCGGTATTCATTTATTTGTATTTGTAAGTGATGACCGCGATTTTAATCAATTCTCTTAATTACCGCATAGATTCATTTCCCATTTATCTTGATTTTCTCACCCAATAAACTCGGGGAGGAATGGTGGCTATTTATCAAGATTTACTTCGGGTTTAAGCAGCTTTAAATGTATCGAGGGGAATAACTTACCAGATTTTGTCACGTGGGTTTAAAACATGCTACAGGGAATTGTGTTTCGTTATTATTGTTGTAATTTTTAATATAAGGACCATTTATTTGACACTGTGGTTAATGAAGAGACATTAATCAATATAAGTTTGAGATATAGTATTTATAACTGAATTTAAATTCATTTATTGTGACAAAGGAACAAGTTATGGGTCTAAAGTATTGCCACGGCTATATTTAAACCCTGATTTTAAGCAGCAATAAAGATAAAACAGTTGAAATAATAACAAAAAGCACGTTCATTCAAAAAATTATTGTTGCCTTTCAGCCTAACTGTATTGCATTTGACTATGAAAAATTGAACCTAAATTAACAGTGAAATATTTGGGACTGCAGGTGGATGATGATTTGCTTGGCCGATCCTATATCAGTGCTAATTGTTTTTTTCTGCCTACTTGTCACTATTTACGAAGTACCGCCATGATCAATTATTAAAACTAATATATTATTGCCGACCTTTTGAATCACGCTAAAGATTTTTAGGGTTCGGTAGCTCAGTACTTCTTAAAAAGGGTGGAAGATAGTGTAAAAATACCTTTAAGGAGCTTTAACATTTTAACCTTCCTGCACCATACATTTACAAGACCATAATGTCCCTATACTATAAATTTATAGTATAATAGGGCGTCTGTACACCACCATAATATACGGGCTTTTGTGAATCTATGACAAGCCCAACATCACACTGATCTGGCTGGTGGCCTGTAGAAAAATACGTGAATAAATTCATGTAGAAGCTATCATATGTTTTAAAAAATATTTAAGAAAAGGCCCTGTTTAAAAGAAATTAAGATAGTATTAATTTCAGGGATTCTTTTACTCAGTTGGGGTGTTCTTGCATAAATTTATCATATTATATGTTTGTTTTTTTTTTTAGTTTGGACATGTATTCTATTTTTATGATTCTTTAACATTTTTATTCTGTTATTTATTTAACGTTAATGTTTGATATTGCTATTTTTGACCATTGTTGCACACTTATTGTACTTAAGTTATATAATTTTAATTTAACTTTTGTAATACATGTAACATATCAACAATAATGAAAATGATCGTTTGATTCATGAAAGTGATAAAAATACTGTACTAATCTTTGCACACACAATCTTAAAATTTGTTCATCAACGTTCTGAAAAAACAAATAACGTTTATATTACATTGTAATAATACTTTTTTCTTGAAAAACATTAAAAATAAACCACTTTTATTTCTGAACCGCTATTAAAAACTTTCTACGTACTCTTAAAAATTTGCAATAAAGGTAAAAGTAAGAACGAGTCTTGTTGTTTCTTACCGCTGCAGGTCCTCCGGGGCTGTAATTCTTTGTTATCTACCTCCAGTTGTTACACTTTAGTACATAGCGTTCACCTAGAATGTGTGTTTGTGTTTTTGACATTATTTTGGATTATTATTTCTACTAACTTAAATTTTAATTACAGTTATAAGTGCCAATAATTTTGAAAATATTAGTTAATGAGCAGATAAAGATAATTCCAGTAGTAATATTTGAAATTAATATCAAAATATTAAAAAAACAGCTTTTCCGAAGTTGCAACTTGATATTGTACAAATCGTCTCATTTTTTACTGTTTGGCTTTTTCCCACTAAAAACCATTGTGCCGGTTATTTAGTGGAGTTTGTATGTTTTATTTTCTTAATTTGGTATGATTTCTTATTGAGGGGTGGTCTTTCTTTGTGCATTACTTGCAGTACATAAAATAATTATGGCGGTCTCAAATTTTAAATAACTTTTTTTTCAAAGCAATGCGTACTTTATATAAAGGCTTTATACAGAAAATCCAAAACCAGTACACACTATTTTGATAAAAAGTCACTTATTCAAACCAGTTTGAAGAATATTTTCTATGTAAAATGCATGACTCTTGAAAGTAACTTCCCTGAAAACATAAAAAGCAGAAATGTTTTTATTACATCAAGTGAAATTAGTGACATAAAACATAGGAAATGTAGACAATATTATGATGAGGCCTAAATATAAACTGCTGAAAGAAAAAGATGTTTCTTTTTGAGTGAATTTTTTATTCATTTGTGATCAAGAAAACTATATGTTTTATTCAATATAATATAAAAATTGGCGTATTTTAATAACTTTTCTGAATTCAAAGAAATGTTTGTAAAATTATAAATATATTGAATTCTGATGCTACAATTCTTATTCTTACTGTAATAATTTTTTTCCTCAGCCGTTTTTACTTGGAACTGATTAAAAAATTACCTAAGCTTCTTATTTTGGATTCCTAAAATTTCATATGGAGTTATAAAATAAATTGTCTTTATTCCTTCTATATTCTGGTAAGTTATCTTAAAAAGCTACGAAATTAACATAACACATATTCTCCGAACATACAATCGATATGCTATGTCCATACTTTTGACCCATACAGTATGTTTTGGTACCAAGAAAAGCATGTTTGTATCAATTAGTTTTAACTATACTAATTTAAATATATTCATGTTACACAATCAAGATTCTCTCTTATTTACTTTTTTACATTGCTCCGAAGTTAGTGATCTACAAATATATTCATACTCTGATATGAAGTTTTAACTGTTTGCATTTTAGTACTGTTGGGACTGCTCTACAATGAGATAAAGTGTTAAAGTTAAATAAATTAATGTTGTGTTGGAACATTTACCATGCAACTTATTTCATTAATTTTACTTTGTTGTATATTGCAGGAAGTATAAAGTTATAAAGTACTGAACTTGCTATAATGAGATACATTTGTATTGTTAGTTAAATTATAATCGCATTTCATCTCGTAAAGCAGGGTAATTTATAATCTATTCCTATTCTGTTTGTCTTATTTAAAAGCAAATCATTACTAAAATACGATATATTACGATTTTATTACAAGAATATTGAATTCATATTTTAAATTAATTTGTTAGATTTGAATATTTATAATATAAACTTGCATGAAAATAATATAAACAATAATAATTTCGGCTAATACAAAATCTTTAATTCTTGTAAGGAATCCATAGTACCTGAATAAGTGTTCTTTCTAACTAATTTAAAATGTGATATCCCCTATTTAATAAACTAAGACTGTACTAATTTCGACCAACTCTTTGTTTGTTTGAAGGTTATTTTTGAGATGGAAGGATTGTGAAGGAAACAGGATTTTTCCGGACATTTGCCATCGTTCAGTGAAACAAGAAATCAGTAACACTACGTTTCGAGATCTGCAATCTGATCTCTTCTTCAGGTAAAGAACTAACCTAATACATAATTACAAACTAGGTTAAAATAATTGGTAAGATTTGTTTATTTTAACCAAGAGAAAATGTTACAATTCTTATATGCTTTTAATATAAAAGTCCGAAGTAAATGTCAGTTTATATTATTTATAATTTTAAATATTGTAAAGAAAAATGCAGTTTTTATTATTTGTTCCATTTACATAATTCACCAAAATATTATAAATTCAGTTTCATTAAATTGAAACTAAATAGGATTACGCCATATCAAGTGACGTGTTAAATATTTCCCTAAATATTCAAATTCAAATTCTTTATTTATATCATGTAAGAAATATAGCAATACAATGTAAAGGCATTGCACGAGAAGTCCCCACATGGGATTGTACCGATTGTATTAAATAATTGTAATTCTGGGATAACTGGATTACCGGTGGAAGGAGTAGGCACAGAAGAATGATAAGGACTGGACTGTACAAAAGAGGCTACTATCAGCGAGGCGCGCATCACAGATGGCAGTGTTTGATAACGAAATTGAGAGGTGGGGTGAGGTAGACGTGCCGTACCTCCCGTCTCAGTTGATCTGTAGTAGCCGTAACGAGTAAAGTCTTTGAAAGTGCTTAGAGTTTTTTTTTTTTTTGCTAATCGTCATCGCACCTGCGGGTAAGTGAACCTTTTAACTGGAGTCCAGTCAATATTCATTATTAGTTATTTTGAATAATTTTGGGGAAAGAAATATTGTAAAAATTAAATTTAATGGGAATTTAGGAACTTGTCCTTTTGATTTGTGCAATATAAAACTTATTGGTGCAGTGAGCTTATTGGTATATAAAATTTTATGTAAAAATACTAAAATAGTTTTGTGGTTGTTACAGATGCTTTCAGCAATAAAAATTCTAACACTGAAAAGAAGTAATATTTAAAGTAAAGTAAAGAAAATTAGCAACAAAATAAAACTGAATTTTGAAGATAAATTAAAGTGAAGAATTGCCAGATCAGATTAGAGTGTGAAAGTTTTGAATTTTGAAAATTGAATAAAAGACAAGCTGTAAGAACTTTGTACATTTTTGAGTGACGAATATATTACAAGTTTGAATTTAAAAGTCATCAAGAAGTTTTTATTTTAATTTTAAAACCAGTAATTATTTTCTAGAAGAAGTTTTATTTTAGTTTGAACTTTATATATTTCAGAAGATTTTCTTTTCCTTTTTTTGAACCTTCACAAAAATTTAAATTTCAAAGCAAACCCCTCAAGTGCCAGTAAAACGGTACAGGATTAAGGCCTGTGTGAAGAGATTCGAGGTTATAAAACAATCTTTTTGAAGATTAAGCCACAATGAAACTCATCCTTGTATAATATTAAACGATATTAAAACAACCCTTTTCCAATATAATTTTTTTATCAAGCCTTTTTAAAACAAAGGTTTCATCGTAAGGTGACTCAACAATTAAGTATTTATATTATTATTTGTTGTGTATGTATAAATAAAGTGGAAAATTTAAAAAATGTTTGTAACACTTTCCCACATTATTCATTCACATTACTTTCATTAAATTGGGTTTTCATTGCGGTTTTAAACTCAAAAAGAGTCTACTCCGCAAATCACCAAAATATGATGTATGAATTGCAGTAATTAAGCTTTATTTTTTAATATATTACATTTTAAAATCTCATAGAGTTGTATTCAGTTTGTTTACAAATTGATTTACATTTTTCTCTTTTCCATCATGATTACTCAATACCCCAGTGTAAAAGTATTCACTAACGCTCAGTTAAATTCCATGAAGCGAATTGTACCACCATTACACTGTGTTGCCTATTTATTAAGAAAGCTTCGTTAAAAAATCTATATTTCTTTTCGTTCCCAGACATTTCTTATCGTTTTTTGTCCCTGCCCCTCCAGTAATAACCTTCGCTAACGCTCAACCAATAAGACTCTTTTAGTTTGTAACTCCTATATTAAAATTGGTTATTGTAACTTTAAAATTTAAAAAATTTAAACCCCTAGTAAATCATTTATTTTATTTAAACAAAAGGTATTTTTATCTCAACTAAATCTGTAATCCTTTAAATACTTTTCTTTAGTCAACATTTACTTTTTTAGATAATGTTTCTAAGCTTTTAAATTATAATACATTAATTTATAGTATATTTTAAACTTTATACATATAAACTAATGGTCCCTATTAAATTAATGAACGTTTGTATCTTACAACGTGAACGGATACATTTAAATTGGTGAAGTAAATTAATTTAAATTTGAATGTTTGCGTGTATTAAAAATAACGTTTATCTTTTTCTGTATCAAAATAACTACAATTATTCATAGAAATAAAATACCCCTTCTCCTTACAGGCTTACGGCCGTACTTAAAGGCAGTTCGGCACTAGAGCCAATTCCATTGTCGTTCACCGAGCCATAGACTCAGCTCTTGGGGCCGGCGGGACTTTGTTTCTTTGTTGTCTACCTTATAAGTTCTACTTTTACCGCTAATCAATACTGATCCATTTACTGTGATACAAACAAAGAACAAACTTACTGTAAGGTAAAACGATCAAAATAGAGATAATACACATATAAATTCTTTGTGCATTCAAACAAACACATGGATAACTAACTAAAATTAGTTATAAGAACATGTTCATATCTCATATTCTTGTGCAACCATATGAATCTATATGAAGAATTAACGTGCTTTATCTAAGGATATCAAGGCATGTTTGACAAAACCTTTGGAGTATTTACCTTCACTTTTTTGCGATCTTAATCTGTTAGTCTGCTTCATATAGAGATTTACACAATTGCTACTATTTTTGGGTCACTGTGATTTAAATTTTTTTTAATAGTTTATTCCTGCTTAAGGACGTTTTCAACTCAATTCAGGAAGAAATTAGCACAAGGAAAATTGATTGATTTGTAAACCTTAAGCTCGTATCGTAATATGCCAGAACGTGTGTAGCAAACTTATACTTGTTTTTTAAAAGCTTATTCCTTTCCTAAAACTGTATAAATTTGTTCAGTTTCAATACAAATATTTGAATTTTAATTGTACTACAGCAAAATAATAATACAACACGTCATTAAAACGACTCAATTATAAGCTTCTAATAAATTTATTATTATTTTATTTCACGATTTCCTTTGTTCACAATTTACGGAAAAATCACAGAATAAAAGAAAAAATTAAATTAAAAAGATTTTAAATATTGAAGATTAGCAATTTCTCACTTTCAGGACTTCAATACCATCTAATACATCAATACGTTATTCATACTAAAATTAAATAAATTATATTCGCATGGATATTAAATATTTCCAACATTTCCAATTACTTTCAGATCTGTCATCCCAAAAGTTATAAACGGAAAACTCCTAAAATTATGCGAGAAAGAACATTATAGGGGATTATGTAAAGGGACCAAATGTCTTAAAGATTTGAAATTGATTTGATGATTATTTTTGTGATGACTGTCTTTTAACATTGTTCTCATGATTATTAAGTTTTCAAATATTAGCCTATTATGTTATCTATTTATCTGCATATTATTTTTAATGCACTTTTTTCTCTACGTCAATGTCTGAGATTAGCATTTTTCGTTGTATAATAAAAACGTCATTAAGTCGAACATGGTTTGTCTCCACTACTAATTCATAAAAACTATTGAAAAAAGGCTTACTAATTATCTTGAAAATATGAACTTTTTTAACGAGAGCCAGTACGGTTTTAGGACAAATAAATCCACTGAAGAAGCAATTACTAATATAACAGATCGTATTTACAGTAGTGTTAATGAAAATCAAAAACAACAGTCTTATTTATTGATTTTAGAAAAGCATTTGATTTAGTTTAGGTAGAAGAGGTAGGAGTTAGAGGTGTGGCGTTAAACTGGTTTGAAAGTTTCCTGGTGAACAGAATACAGCTAGTACGTATTAAAGACTGTCTAAGCTCCCCTCTGACCGTGAAGCCGGGAGTACCGCAAGGATCGGTTTTGTCAGCAACCCTATTTTTGCTCTTAATAAATGATTTATTATAAAGTAATTTTTTCGGTAAAGTAATTGCTTTTGTGAATGATGTTGCTTTGTCATATTCTCAAGCGGAGGTTGCAGTATTATACGATCGGATAAGTTGTGACCTAAATCTCTTTAAAAATTGGTGCTAAAAAATATATGCAGGTTAACGTTAAAAAAAACCAAGTATATCAACTTTGGGTTTAGAGATTTTGATTTCCCATTGCAATTAAAGTACCACAGAATAAATTGTATCCCAGATCTGTGTAGTTGTCAATCTGTAGAGAAAGTAAACATTTTTGAATATCTCGGCGTTACCATGGATAATAAATTAACTTGGGAAAATCATATCGTGGAGTTGCATCGCAAATTAAGATCTACGATTAGAACTTTTTATTTTCTCAGAAATTTTTGTGATACGAACTTGATGCGAACATTATACTTTGCCCTAATACAATCAAGGTTGCAGTATGCTGTACATTGCTGGGGAGGTGCATACAAGTATTTAATCAATCAATTAAAAACAACACAAAACTACTTGCTTCGCGTAATATTGAAAAAAATAGAAGAGAAAGTGCTTTCCCCCTGTATGTTCAGTTAACAATCTTGCCGGTAGAACATTTGTATGTATATAAAGTATTAAGAATTTTTTATTTGCGCAGTGGAAATGTTGGAACAAATGATTTGTTGCACAGGACTAGAAGTATATAAATAACAGAATTTTCAGAATACCAAAATTAAACAAAGAATCTTTTAGGAAATCCATTCAGTATATAGGACCGAAGCTTTTTAATCAGATTCTAAGCGAAATAAAATCATGTAATGTCTTGAATTGTTTTTCTAAAATGCTGAAAGCTTGGCTTTTAACACATCTTGATATTGGTGAATTAACAAATGTTTTGAGCTGAATATTCGATTTTTAATTTTTTCAAATAGTACACAAAATTCTTAATTTATTTTATTTGACCACTATTACAACTTTTTGTTATTTTCCTTGTAATTAGTAATAGCCAAACTTATAATCAATATATCAGATTTATTGTGATTATAGGTTAGTGAATGGTAACTTTGTCTATTGTATTGTATATTTATGTATACTATATGTATGTATGTATATATATGTACTGTTTATCATTATATGCCTCTGGACGTTTTAGCCAGATGTAGACGTCATGGAGAGCAGCTTGTTGGCTGGAATATTGTTTTTACTAGGAAAGGACTCTTTTTATTTTATTTTGTAAATTGTTTTGTTTTTGTTACGCTGACCAGCTACTGGTTTTTGGTCAGTGTATTTCCAAAGAATGTAAATTGTTTTTGTATTTGTCTTGTAAATGGTGGAAATAAAGTATATTATTATTATTTTCATGCTGAAAATTTATTAATACCATTATTGTAAAGTAATAAAATTTAAATTATATATTATACCTAATATAATTAAAGCACAGGTTGTTGCAGCATTAATGTCACAATACCGTTTTCTATAGATTGTTTCACTTGTCACTAAATTTATGAAATTAAATAGATACTATCATATATGTTTCCTATCAGATCTGATTATTTCTCTACGCAGATATTTGACATTTGGCATGACAGGCTTGCACTTTATTATGGGGACTAATAGGAGACTTCCTTCACAAAATGTTATTGAGGCTAATAGATACATTTCAGATAGACTGCTTTAATTTGTTTGTTATTATAACAATTTTTAAGAACTTTTAATATTTTACAATGTATTGACTAAATAAATCAAAAAGTCGTAAATGTAGTCATAAAATGTTATCGTCTTTATAAAATCAATGACGATAACAAGCTTTGCTTTAGCAATTTCATTAACTCCACAATTTCTTTTACAATTAATTTACAAAAATCTCATAATATATTTCATTTAAAGCTATTAAAGCCGCTTATACCTGGAGTAAACCATGATAAATGGCAACAATTCCTCTCTGGCTTGGTTCAGTGGAGAAATCCTGATAAATGGAAACTTAATAAATGCTGTAATCAATTCCAGCCGAAATTACATTTTTAACACGTTAACGCCACTTCCAACTAAATATGCTTGACATTTTAAGTAAATTACTTTATATGACGAAAATTTTCCTCTTATGAATAACATTTATTTTGAGAGATAAATTTTACATATTAAACCAATCTCAAATAATTACTATTTTATGTAAATAACTTCATAAAAAATATTTGCGTATTCTGTACTCAAGTGTTTCTTGATTTCAACACTTGAAAATGCTTGATTAGCTGGACCATAATATAACGAAGTAGGTCTTTGGTTACTGGTTACCATCAATATGAGAAAAGATAGGGTGCCTTAAGTTATGCATAGAAAATTAGAAACAACTCTTGTGATAAGAATCTTATTGCTAACCACCAAAATGGTATAATGTAGGGTTAAAATGATTATCCATTGGCATCACATAACAAAAAGACTATATCACTATCCACGTGTGTTGTCACTGAACTTTTATATTTCCTTGGTATTTTTCAATTT
The DNA here is from genome assembly GCF_021130785.1 of Homalodisca vitripennis. Lineage (NCBI taxonomy): Eukaryota > Metazoa > Arthropoda > Insecta > Hemiptera > Cicadellidae > Homalodisca > Homalodisca vitripennis. The sequence continues at coordinate 1,679,151 of NC_060213.1, forward strand.
TGTATTAAGTGTAAACATTTTATTCTTGTAAATTTGTACATTCTTAATAACTATCACTCCCAGACTTGTGACGCAACTCTGACAATTAATTATGCATGAGATTTTATAAATAATTCCTTTTTAACCACATATCTAACTAACTATCAGTTGTCGTTCGTCGTTATTAAGTGTCTACTTAAATATACTTAAGTCGTCTACTTCAATGGACCTTTTTGAGAATAGTTGAATGCATAATTTTAGTGACCAATGAATTGTAAATTTAGTCCGATTTCAGTAGTTTCTATAGAAACATTTAAGGTTATTATTTATTCAGGAGCTGAATTCTGACCTAAATTCTCTGCTCGAGAGCTCACATGCGGGAATGGCTACAAATTTTCATACCATTAGGTCCACAAAAAAGTTGGAAAGCACAAATGTTTCCGACTCTAAATTTTTAGAATCTAGTAAAACTTTAAACTCCAATTGGATAGAATTTTAATTGAACATTCTTAGAACGAAATAATGTTAAATTTAATATTCTCTTCAAGATAAAATTGAATATTACAGCAAAGTATATTCAAGCAGAAGGTACTTGAAATGGTTCTTTAACTGATTCAGTGTTTTCAAATTTTTCATTCATTTTTCAAAATTTTAAGTCTATTGCGATGAGCTTCAAGGTTTACTAAAAAAACAGTGCTTACAAAACGATAATAATTTTTCAGTTTATTTGCATTTCAGTTATTGAAAATCTTGACGGATTTTTAAAATATACTCATCCCTTTTTGTTGGTCCTTCGTAAATAATTATGGAATAGCGACAAATTTATGTAATATTATCATTTCTTATAATCGATGGAGTTTTGTTTCAAATAGTCTATTAGGAGCTTTCACATCCATGTACGCCTTAGAAGTCACTAGGGACTAGGAGCTATTTGATGAAGACTCCAGGAGTCTTTAAAATAACCTGATACTGTACTATTATAGCCATTATTTATTGCACACAATGTAGCCATAGTGGGAAAGGTATGAGTTATATGTATGTTGAGTCCATCTTGCTCTTATTGCAACGTGTAAAATCTGATGTTATAACTGACTTGTCTCATGTTCAACCGAAAACAGCTCCTTGAAACGAAAAATGTACATCGTTTCGAGATTAGAGACACGCATATTACAAAATATAAAATACAGAATAATCCAGATGAATTGGCATTCTCATTGTCTCATAAAATGCACAATTGATTGTACTGCGATTGCACACAATCTCTAAGCATGGTGGAGGAACCGACTTTTCCCCACACAACTTAGCCTAGGTGAGAAGAGTTTATAGTTAAGTTTTTTCAGTTGTTCCAGAGGTACATGTTAAGAAAATACTATCTTAATTAATAAGTAAGTACTCCATAAATCTGGAGGTTTCTAATATCGAAATTTTTCAGAAGTTGTACTGTAATTTCTAGAGACGTTGAGATATAGTTAACATACATACTCTATGCTTTCACAGATAATAGAATTTATAGAATGTACAGTCTACAACCTTTCAGATATAATGTACTGTTCATTCTACAGTCTTTCAGTGGATAAGTGTTCGATATCTTCAACACGCCTTGCATTGTGAACTATTATTAAAATTCATGTTTATTTGGTATTCAATGAACAAGGTCTTGCTATTCTGTTCGATTTAGTTTCTTATTATTTTAATACCAATTAAATATTAATAATAGTTTAAAAATCCAGTGGACCAAATTAATTTTATTGCAGTCCACCCAACATGATTTTTATAAATAAATTATGGTATGTATAAATTTTAAAATGTAATATAAATGTTTAAAATATAAAATTTGTGTTAATGGTATAAATTATATTCTGTATAAATCGTATAAATCAATAGTTTGAATAAATAGATAAATAGTTGACATAATAAATGAATATAAATAACAATAGCATGACTAAGATAATGCTAATTATTTATGTTACATATTATACTATCAATATACAATAATTTAACTCAAATGTATTTACTTTTATTCATGTTTTAAAGTTATATATCGATTAGCTTAGTTATTCATTTTTTAAGCGTTATCTTATTATGTCGGTACTATTGGAGCTGTTGTACAACAAGATAAATTGCAAAAGTTAAATAAAGTGGAGTTAAAACATTTGCCATTATGCCAGAACATGCAAATTATTTCATTAATTTTCCTTTGTTGTACATTTTTGTTGAAAATATGCAGTTTCACACTGCTGAATTTATTAAAGCGTAATAATTTGGCGTTTTAATAAGACTTACACATGTCATTCACTGCAGTAATTTATTAGTTTGTTAAATGTTAGTTCAAAATATTATTGGTGACGTTTTTTGCATGAAATTGCAAAAATAAAATCAGGTAATACATGTACAAATTATGTACAGTTTAAATAGATGAAAACTAAAATTAAGAATAAAAAAATGTAATGTTTGTTTGACTGCAAAATTAGGATTGCTTCTTTTATTGTAATGGTTATTTATAATCAGAATAAATTATAATAGAAAAAAACTATTCCTCATATTTTTTCAAAAAGCATATCTACAGTGATTCGGTAAGAATAAAAAATCATTTTCACTCTACATGCCGTACTTAGGCAATTTGGCACTAGAGTCAACTCCATTTTTGTTCATTTTTGTTCTCCACGCCAAGCTTATAGATGTTCTTAAAGGCGATTCACTAGAGCCTACTTCGTTTTCGTATTATTTAATTTTTTAAGATTTACACATTGTGCAATAGTTTATTTTTAAAATTACAATATCTTTAATGATTGCTTAGGACATGTGTTGGTATAACCATCAATGTATAATATATAAGTTATATCAAATAGTTTTGTTTAGCAGTGTGTAATAATGAGTATGTTTATAATTCTTGTTAGAATGCACATGGACATTTCCATTATCCGATCTAGAATTTATCGTAGTACATTGATGGGTAAAACCTGAAATCTATAATCGTGATGTTAAAAAAATAAACAAAAACCAAGTTTTAAACATTATTAAAATAGTTACATTTAAAATCATAAAGTGGTCTGATTTAACAATAAAGTATAGGTTATAGTAGATATTAGTCTGATAGTAGCCTAAAAAATGTATATTTGCAAAAATTAAAGTTTACTTATGAATTTATTAGGGATTAATAGCAACTGTACGGTTCAACCTTGAGAAGTTGTAATAGTCCTATAATTTAAAATGAGGACTCACGATATTCTTTATACACATAACAGTCGCGTAAATAGGGAATATTGTACGATAAATGTTGATTTTACAAGATAGGCGTGCGCCCTCTACTTGTCGCGTAACAGGAATCGCTGAGGGTGCATGTAACGGTTATGGACAGATAAACTAACATATCATACAGAAAATAAATTTTATAGATTCCCCGCAAGACAACAGACCAATTGACTCAGCCCACTAAATGATAACTTTAATGAGGTTCAGTTGATTCCACGGTAGGACATGCTCAACCATAGAATATATTTTGTTGTGGATGTATAAATGAACTTTTATACAAAACTTAAGGGGTCCAGGTGAAATTATGTTCTCGATATCTTGCCCCATGATAGATTGAAATATTTTTGTTTATTACGATGAGTATCATAGAAATGTTAAAGTAATAAAACTCCACACTCCAAGTCACCATATAATGTATGTGTTGGGGTCAGGTTACATGAGTTAGTATACCACACGTTAAAATCTAGTGTGATTGTACTGTTTGCTTACAAATTTATTGATTGTGCTAATTTCATATGTATGTAGATATATATGTACATTGAATGACCTTAACTAATAACAAATTAAATTTTAAATAAAAACTAGCAGTTTCCCGCGGCTTCGCACGCAATTTCCCGTTGAAAACAGTACACTATATTCACTTATTCTTTTTCTATCACATTCTAAACATTGCTGAGATAATTGACAGTCGTTCCTTCGTGAGCCTCTTGGGCGCATTATGAAGGTATGTATCATATTCCTGCCTCTATCTTTCGTGGTTTTTTGCTAGGTGTTGATAAGGTTATTCAGAACAGTTACTGTATACGGATGAATCTCGGTAAACTAATTAGGTTATAAAGAATCACATTCGGTCTGTTTAAAATTAATTTCCTGTCTAAGATATTTCCAGTATTATTTTAGGAGTGTGCCTTCAAGAAAATGTATCAAAGAAACCAAAGTTTCGATCATAAAGTGTCTTCTTTCGGCTCTTTTCATTTACCTTCGATGTAACCAAATTCGATTACCTTATGTGCAAACATTCACGGATTTGTATAATGAGGTTGTTTTCATAATAGCGTTTAATAGTATTTTCTTTGAATTAAATAGTTTATTGATCATTGATGCAATCTGAATTTAAAAACACTTCTGATCAAGCACTTTACAATAAAAATGTTTTAAATTTTAAATGTAAACAAATGTTTCTGCCTCTTTGATGAACTTCAGCTGAAAGTATTATCAGCTGTTAAGTATCAGTTCGCTTTGTATTACGTGTCGTAGCGCAGTCTGTCGGATCCAATATAAAACACACCAACATCAACAACAATTTATAATTAAAAAATTAATGAAATAAACTATTAAAATTGGACCAAATACCTCTCTAAAAGTATGCCTATGTTACTTCCAGGAACGTGTAGAATCACTGTACAAAATTTCACGATGTTTCGTGCATTGGTTCCAGAGTTATAACGGAACATACAAACAAACATTCGCATTTATATATATATATTATTAAAATAAATGTTTAAAAATTAACCAAAAAATATGCATACTATGTAATAATTAAATATCAAATTTATCACCAATGACCAGCCAAATCCCATAGCACGATCATTTAACTTAGTATTTTTTACATATAAATCTTAATTTTACATGTAAATATAGACTTTTTAAAATATAAATTAAATGTAAAAATGTTAAACAATAAAAACATAAGCAGGATTTAATTCCAGAATTTTAGAAGAATGAAGAAGATTACATACAAAGATTGTTGTGGAAATGATACTGATCAAATTGTAGAAACTAATATAAACGATAATAATGAAAGTGTATAATTATATATAACTTTAATATTTTAAAGCCAGTGACTATTGTAATTTGAAAAATACGTATAAAATTAATAGAAAAAATTAAACTTTTTTATGTTAAGAAATTTAGTGTCTCATATTATTTTAAAATATAAAAGTGAACATTTAATACTTAGCAAACGTAATTCTTCAAGATAAATATTCTCAGCTCGTTATAAGAAGTAGTCACTTCTGTCGGTCAGTCCTGTGACTGCCTTTAAATGTTTTTGGTAGAATATTGTGGAGAAAGCTGTACGTTGACAATACTTCACAATGTACTGAGTTATGACAATTAATAAATCCTAAGAGTATAGAAGGGATCTAATAGCGTTCAACTATAACACCTGACTTCTGGATCACTGGTGTGAGTGTGTACACGGCACACAATGTCGACTCTAATATAATTACGTCCAAATTATACTCACTAGCCAATCAGGTCAGTGATTATCATTTAATTGTCTCTTACTGACAATCATATTATATTTTATCTTATGTTCAATCACTGGGTAACAGCAAACAATAGACTCTTCCGGAACTCGTCCCTGGTAAATTGTTTGCCGTGTGAGTTCGCTAACCAATTTATGAAATACCTTTCCAAAGTTTCCACTTTATTTTCTACATTCATAAAAAAGGGTTTTTCTCAATTATTTTAATCCAACAAAGAGTCATTCAAAAACTATCTTCAACTGTTAGAATAGGTTTGGTAACAAGATTGAATACCTTTCCATTAAATACCTTTTTAATCGACTTCCTTGAAAATTAGCTATTGCTCATAAAATATTAATTATTTCTATAAATAACTAGCTGTTACCTGTGGCTTCGCAATTTTTTTAACCGAAGTCCGTAGTTTACTTAGTTAAGGCACTTATAATACAATATGATAGTGCCGCCGTATGTTATTTTTTTAAGCAATATTAGGCTTTCAAAAAGTACATAAATTATTATTTCAGTGTTCACGGTTAAGACGATCATAGGTTAACGGACTGACTGTTATATCTAGTTATATCGTAAAGGAGCTTTTCTTGTTCTGAAAATGCAATTAGTCATATTTCCGACACCACAGCTAAGTTTGACTTGTTAGCACGATCAAGAAAATAATATACATTGGTCTCAGAAACCTACTTCGGTAAAAAATAAATAAATAAACACTGTTATCTTCCAGCGCTAGTAACCTAATTGTAGCCTAGAATATTTTTCCAGTGCCAGAGTTGAGTTTACCATGTTATCTAAATAAGTTAAATACATGAAGAAATTAATACTAAGTCAAATTTACGTTTGACTTTGCCGTTTGGTCTCAATGATCAAAATACATTTTCACATTTAGGACTTATATATGCTTACCACGGTCAAAAACATCTAGTGGTAAAAGGGAAAACTTCTTTCTAAGGTCGTGCAATATTTCAAAATAATCGTTTATAATAGGTTTAGGTTACAGAAGTATTGTTGATTTTCCGACTATAGTCCCTAAAATAATGACTCATGAAGCATCTTATTTAGTGTTCAATCCTCTGATATTTCTTAAGCCACTGTGAAAATACCATACCACAATTTCAAGGAGCCCAACCAGTCTTGAGTGGCATTATATGAAAACATTCACAGCTTTTCTTACAGGTAGGTTTTCAATAATACTAAAAAAAAACTTTAAACAGTATTTCCATGGCGTTTTATATTTTAACTTTGTCACTTGCGCAATCTGAAACACAAGTCGTACAGTAACTTTGTCTTGGTTATTTGCGTTACACTACTGATCAAACACTTTGTTTTTGGCTAAAACGTCAAGAAAAGCTCAAAAGAATTAACAACTGTATCGTGTCAGTTGAATTTCAATTTTAAAATGTTCCGAATAAAATGTTGTTTTATAGTAAACTAGCTGTTTCCCGCGGCTTCGCACGCTTTTCGTAAGCTTTGCCCGTGTATGTGTACTTGTGGTTCAAGTGAATTATATTTCCAACGATGATGTAGAGTTTGTATTGTTGCCACGATCAAGAAAATCTGTCAAAAGTGTATGTTTATAGCCATTGTCTACGTAAATGTACTTTATTATAAAGTGGTCTAACACTCAAGATTTAAGTTCAAGCAGAAATGTATTTTGAAGACAAATATACATCAAAGCTTAGCGCCTTCAAATAGTTTTTTCGCTATTTAATAAACTTAACTGTCTCGTAATCGCAGTTTATAGTGTACAAGCGCTTTAAAAACTTTAAACTTTTGCAGTGCCGCCTTGTAGCGAGATACATCAATAGGCATAGCATATAAACCTTCTCCATCGAAAAATACATATACATACAAATTTTCATAATGATCGGTCAAATAGTTTACGATTCTATAAAGGATATACGTACAAACATTCATTTATATATATATATACTAGCGGGCCCGGCGCGCTTTGCTGCGCATTTCAATAATTTTTTTGCAAAAGTTGCCCGCGGCTTCGCACGCAATTTCCCGTTGAAAACAGTACACTATATTCACTTATTCTTTTTCTATCACATTCTAAACATTGCTGAGATAATTGATAGTCGTTCCATCGTGAGCCTCTTGGGCGTATTATGAAGGTATGTACCATATTCCTGCCTCTATCTAGCTGTTACCCACGGCTTCGCACGCAAATCTTAAGAACCGAAGTCCTTATATTACTTAGTAAATTTTTTTTTACTATAATAAATTTTAGATTAAATTAGTTATATCTCCGATGCCACGATTGAGCTTGCTTTGTTGTCTCGATCGAGAGAATATGTACACACGGAGTTTTGAGAACCATACTTCTGTCAAAAAAAACAACTAAGGTTGATTTTATAACATTCTTTATATTTGTAGCCAACGTAAGATAGTAATTATGATATCTGCATTACTCTTCTGATCAAGCATGAGCATGGTTTATATTAAATAAATATTGCAGTTAAAGGTGAATTTTTACGTCAAATTTGAATTGTATTATCTGGATAGTAAAGTCTATGTTTAACAGTGATTGCAAAAACAGTTTAAACAAAATTTGTCGTTTCTCTTAAGCTTACTCTATGCTTTAAAACTATAAGTGTAATATATGTTTACAAAGAACAGCTGATTAAAAATTTGAAAAGACGTTAACATATGTTTGCTGCAATGCATTTCTTATGGGTATTTCTGTAACCAGTGGGGCGGAATCCTGAATCAGGAAAGAGATGGGCATAGCTTATAAACCTTCTCCGTGGAAAAATACATATACGTACAAATTTTCATCATGATCGGTCCAATAGTTCACGATTCCATAAAGGACAAACATACAAACATTCATTTTTATATATATATATAGATGTAAGGAATGTAATTATGGACAGAAGCTTTATTACACCTAAATATGAATACTCAGATTCTCAGAAGCTTATACTACTCATTTATACAACACGTGCACCTTAAGCGATGTTGCCGTAACGCGTTTCAAATACTTAGTAGCAGGAAATTGACATTTATGACGATATGTAGCCCAAGGAGGAAATAAATATTCCACTATTTCATCATATCGGGATTGAATAAAAGACAACTGCTCCACTTGAATAAATAAAAGGTATAGGTTTTATATCAAGTCTACATTATGCAAATCTATGAATAAAATATGTTGATTCGGAACCAGCCGTTGAACATTTATACAGATGTGATTCAATTTCTCAAATAGTTTTATAAAAAATATATAATAGTGTGACAACTAGAATGTTCTATAAGTTATTTAGTATCTAATTAAGTTTAATAATGTAAAGGGCTTTTTTAATTTAAGTTTAATGGGTAACTTTGTTCGTTGGACATATTACAAACTGTAAAATAACAACATTCGCCTTTAAATTGAAAGGGCGCTCCGTGAGATGAAAAACTCTTTCCATCTCATTTACTCCTTAAATTAAATGGTGAACTCAGATTTTTCAATTAGTTCCAACCAAATGTTTGAACTAATTTTATTAAAATCCACGTATCTGAGTTTCATTTATTACTGTTGGCCGTTATTATCAGAATGATATGTGTGCATACAAAACTACATCAATGTACAATTGTATTTATAGCGAACGAAAATGTAACATGTTACAGGTAATCACTTTTACAGTATCATTCTTATAGATTGTTTGCAGTAAAGGGAGCCTATCGTAAGTTTTTCCAACAGTAAATTTTAACTTTCTGAGCCCGCAGCATGGCAAGAGATAAATAGCACAGCGGGCATAAGCCAATAAATAACAATTCCTACTTTCACCATTTTATTTTGTTAGTAATATCATGACGAACAATCAGCAAAATAATTAATCTGAAGGATGATTATATTTTATATTTATGCTATGATGGATACAGAATTTAGTAATATCTGTTTAACAAAAATGCCATCACCCTACCATAATTCTTTAACTGTTAGGATTTTAAAGTAAAGTAAAGATGTCTTATTTTACCAGGCGAAGTTAGGGCTAAGAAGCCCTCTAACACTTAACCTGGAGACCAACGGCTTAAAGGTGACTTCCGAACCACCACCAACGTCCGGGCAGGCGAGCTGCTTGTAAGGACAGGATCGCTCAGCGGACACCCATCCAAGCAGCAGCCACGCTCAATGTTGCTAGATCCGGTTATCTTGCGACAACCATTGGCAATGTCTTCAAAACTATTTTGGAGGTATAAAGAACAGATTATAATCAATTGGGTGCAATGTTGAGGGAATAATACTTCCACTAGTCTTCTGTTTTTTGTTTGTGTTTTTTGGAACATGTTTAAGCTATTCTTTTCAACTGTGTTAATATTTAAACTTTCAGACTTGGATCTCGGGATCGCATATTTTCAAAGCATGACCCGAAAACTTCATCTTATAATGGTTTTAGTTCATACTATGAGGAGATTAATTACATATATAACACTAATATTACAACTTTTGAGATTATACTGCAAGAATTAAAATTGTATTACGGAAGTAACGCTGTAACGTAGACTGCAGATAAGTTGGAGAAAATATCACTTGCAGTAGTGTTTTCTAGAACATGCGACGCTGTTCCTGTAGCCCTTGAAATTAGCTGGTCCGTTGGTTCGACAAAATACGACACTTGCAAAACATCTTACTGAAACTCTTCCGTACAAAAACTTTAAGTAGAATTTTATTGAATTGGGGTCTTATTCTTGTTTTAATACTTGGAAGTTAATTTAATAAGTAATAATTTACTGCATTTTTTATAGTGAGAAGATATACCTAAACTACACCATGATTATTTTCCTGTTCATTCTTAATTGTTGAACCAACCAATGCAAACTGTTGAAAAATTGGGAGGTAATTATATTTTATAATAATTCGTTTCTCACCTCGGGAACTTATTGCCACGTGTTTATTCAGATTCAAAAGCGTTTTCACTGTACTAACTGTCCATCATCGTTCTCATTCCTGGTTGAAAACGTGTACAAATTTCGAAATTCCTTTCTTACATTGTGGCCGCTTACATGTTTCCACACCTTTTTCAATAATTTAATACAAGAATGTATTCTAAAATGTATAACACTCTCTGTCGAATATAGCTTTGGAGTAAGTATATTGAATTATCGTAAGTATAATGAATTTAGAATGCCCATACACACGTACCAGACTAAATTAACGTATAACATACACACAATTTTATTTAGCAAACATAAAAATCTACAAGCTACATTTGTCTACTAGAAGTGCAATACAGTACATTTTTCGATTCTCTAAAAAGTACGAAAACTCTTTGGCTGAGCGTTAACGAAGCTTATCACTTGAGGGGGTGGTAAAATTGCATAACTGTCAGTTTGTCCGCACGATATCCCGAGAACGAACTTTTCTGTAGATTTGAAACTATACATTAAGCTTCATTTTATTATAAGCAGCATCGAATTAGATTTTAGTACATGTTTGAGCGTTAGGGAACATTTTATATCGATCTTGTACGTAACGATGGTAGCAACGATAAAATCGCAAAATCATATTTGAAGAAACTTGAATTCAAACATATGCTATTTTGAAATTTGAAATATTAACAAATATAACTATTGAAATGAGCCATAAACTTTAAAACAACTTGTAACGTGACATTAAGTGATGGTGGACTAATATGGATATGGCTAATAATATGGATATGGATACTAATATGGATATGGCTAATAATATGGAGATGGATACTAATATGGAGATGGATACTAATATGGATATGGATACTAATATGGAGATGGATACCAATATGGATATGGATACTAATATGGAGATGGATCCCAATATGGAGATGGATACTAATATGGAGATGGATAGTAATATGGAGATGGATACCAATATGGACATGGATACCAATATGGATATGGATACTAATATGGAGATGGATACTAACATGGATATGGATACTAATATGGAGATGGATACTAATATGGATATGGATACTAATATGGATATGGATACTAATATGGAGATGGATACTAATATGGATATGGATACTAATATGGATATGGATACTAATATGGAGATGGATACTAATATGGATATGGATACTAATATGGAGATGGATACTAACATGGATATGGATACTAATATGGAGATGGACACTAATATGGATATGGATACTAATATGGAGATGGATACTAACATGGATATGGATACTAATATGGAGATGGATACTAATATGGATATGGATACTAATATGGAGATGGATACTAATATGGAGATGGATACTAATATGGATATGGATACTAATATGGAGATGGATACTATTATAGTCACAATCTGATGTTAGATAGATATACAAGTAGATACACCAAATATCTACAAAGTGTTGTTAGATAGACATACCGGTTGATAAACTAAACTAATGAGTCATTTGAATGTTTGTAAACTCACCAGTACCCGTAGTGAGGTAAAGTATCTATTTGTTTGCCTGTTATTGTTAGACTGACGAACAGATAAATTTGAATGGCAATTCAATTTAATCAGATACCTCACTTACGACATATTGATTTACATTTTCTTAATCTTTTTAATTTACATACATTAAATCCATTGTTTAATTCATTCAGTATCTCATTTATGAAACGGAAATGTGCACTGTATCGCTCCATGTCGATTTTATTCAATATATATAATTTGTTATGTCAGAACTAGAATACTACTAGGCAGATCTAGCATTGTTGTCATTGAAAAAGCCATATTTACGACCAACACATGTTACCAACATTTGACCCGCTCCTCACATCCTCCCCATCCCCCATTCCCTTTTTCCTCTCTCCAACATCGGGAGTGGAACAATTCAACAGTGACGTCATACGCAGCTGTGGCAAACTGTTTTCCGATGTTTGTTTATGTCTCCAAATGATTTCTCTGAAAGCCTTTCTTGACAAGTTACGACTTATTTAGTCTTGCTTGTATTGGAACGGAGAACCAATAAGATTACGATACTCGTGTGTGTGTGTGTGTGTGTGTGTGTGTGTGTGTGTGTGTGTTTTATTGTAAAAGTCCTATACTACACTTATTAGGATATTATCCCTTCCTATCATATGTTCACATTGAAAAGACGTATGCGTATAAATTAAGAACACTGTTTAGTTCAACCGATTCTCCACACTTAAAGATGATCTAATTCCATGTAGCTCCTGTAGCTCTGGTGCTCCATTTCCTCCTCTAATGAAGCTGGAACTGTTAGGCTCAAACTCACTGGTAACCACTTCCTAAGCTGAATAGATCTCGCTCCAAATCCTCGTACAAAACAAAAGAAGGAATTATTCAGTAGGGCTGCGGGCTCGTTCCTCAAGTAAATCTCAAAATTAAATAAAATTTTTAAAGCGTTAGTGCATATTTTGTTAATTTATTCACTGAACGTTAGCAAAGTCCACCAATCGAGGTCCTTGAAAACTTTACTTCTGTCTGTTTGAGAACAAATAATCTATGGAATATTTACACGAAGCATTATTTGTACATAAATAACACTGATTCCGATGATGGCGTATGTCACTCCATGGGATTTAGTTGTTTTAACGATTGTTTTTAAGAACTATACACTTTGACCTCCTTCTTTTGAAGTTAGAGATTATTAATAGAGAGACTGTGAGTTAATTCCTCAAGTAATTGAAACAAGCTTGTTTGACATTTGCGTATAATTTGTTTATTTATTGGCTGAAAAATTTACGCCCTCTCTAGGTATATATATATATATATATATATATATATATATATATATATATATATATATATATATATATTTATTTATTTATTTATTTATTTATTCTATATAATAAATATGTTATATAAATATAATATATTTATTTAATATAAATACTTGTCCCAGCAGAGCAAGTACTTTTTGTGATTCAATGTTTATTGAAATTATATATATATATATATATATATATATATATATATATATATATATATATATAGTGATTTCAATAGCACAAATAAGTAAGTTCCGGTTAAATATAATAAGAGATGTTAAAAATTATCAAATGGGAAATATTCACATATTAATTGTAACACGTAAAATCTGAATAGACTTGATGACAATACCCGGTAGTCCGCATGTAAAGATTGTATCGGCAGATAAAATCTTAACAACGCTGTCCGGATGTTGGTCCAGGGACAACGCAAACGATATCGGGGAGCCAGCTGAATAGGATTGCGCCATGAAAATCTGCTACCTGCCTATTTTTATGGCAGTGGCCGCCACCGTTGTGAGTACTGTTTACACATAAAAATCTTTTACGCTGAAAATAATGTTATATGTCTTCCTTTGCGGTCAGAATTGTTAGTTAAGGTCTATTGTTAATATTGATCTTTGTTTTGTGTGTTTACTAGAAGTTAACAGTGGCTTTACACGAAATTTCGTAGGCACGTTTAGAAACAATTATAGTTCCAGTGAATTATATGTTCAACACCAATGTTGGGTTTGCCTTGTTTCACAAAAATTACTTACTCCACCGGGATCTAGATTCAATGTATATTAAAAATTAAATTTGCTAATTGCTATTTTTACAAATTTAATGAATGTAAACAAAAGTCGTTTTACAGGTATTTGGTTTACCAATCATAATGTTATTCTGGTTATTTAAACGCATATGTGACAGATACGGCCAAATACAAAATAATTGAATTGTAAAAAGTATGGGCTCTGTGGTGTAGTGGTAGCACACACACTCGGCAAGTGACAGATGTGGGTTCAGGCCCCGGCGGAGCAAGTACTTTTTGTGATTCAATGTTTATTAAAAATTTTATATATGTGTGTGTGTGTGTGTGTGTGTGTGTGTGTGTGTGTGTGTGTGTGTGTGTGTGTGTGTGTGTGTGTGTGTGTGTGTGTGTGTGTGTGTGTGTGTGTGTGTGAGAGAGAGACCACGGGTAACAGCTAGTTCCATATGTAAAGGATCGCCTGGTTTTCAATGAAATATAGTATTTATTACTATAACTTCTTATTATTTGTAAAATATTATTAAAACAAGTAACAGAAATGTAAATAGTGTGTGATGGCAACAACCCACAGGCCTGCACTATGTCTATTATTGTTACAAGCACGTACTTGTAGTACCTAGAACTGGGTCAAACTAAGTACACATCATTACAACTAACAATGTAAATAGTGTGTGATGGCAACAACCCACAGGCCTGCACTATGTCTATTATTGTTACAAGCACGTACTCGTAGTACCTAGAACTGGGTCAAACTAAGTACACATCATTACAAGTAACCGAAATGTAAATAGTGTGTGATGGCAACAACCCACAGGCCTGCACTATGTCTATTATTGTTACAAGCACGTACTTGTAGTACCTAGAACTGGATCAAACTAAGTACACATCATTACAAGTAACCGAAATGTAAATAGTGTGTGATGGCAACAACACAGGTACCTACTGGCAAATTGTCTATTATTATCAAGGTACTATTGTATAGTACCTAGAACTGGATCAAACTAAGTATACATCATTACAAGTAACCGAAATGTAAATAGTGTGTGATGGCAACAACCCACAGGCCTGCACTATGTCTATTATTGTTACAAGCACGTACTTGTAGTACCAAGATCTGGGTCAAACTAAGTACACATCATTACAAGTAACCGAAATGTAAATAGTGTGTGATGGCAACAACCCACAGGCCTGCACTATGTCTATTATTGTTACAAGCACGTACTTGTAGTACCTAGAACTGGATCAAACTAAGTACACATCATTACAAGTAACCGAAATGTAAATAGTGTGTGATGGCAACAACCCACAGGCCTGCACTATGTCTATTATTGTTACAAGCACGTACTTGTAGTACCAAGAACTGGATCAAACTAAGTACACATCATTACAAGTAACCGAAATGTAAATAGTGTGTGATGGCAACAACCCACAGGCCTGCACTATGTCTATTATTGTTACAAGCACGTACTCGTAGTACCTAGAACTGGATCAAACTAAGTACACATCATTACAAGTAACCGAAATGTAAATAGTGTGTGATGGCAACAACCCACAGGCCTGCACTATGTCTATTATTGTTACAAGCACGTACTTGTAGTACCAAGAACTGGATCAAACTAAGTACACATCATTACAAGTAACTGAAATGTAAATAGTGTGTGATGGCAACAACCCACAGGCCTGCACTATGTCTATTATTGTTACAAGCACGTACTTGTAGTACCTAGAACTGGATCAAACTAAGTACACATCATTACAAGTAACTGAAATGTAAATAGTGTGTGATGGCAACAACCCACAGGCCTGCACTATGTCTATTATTGTTACAAGCACGTACTCGTAGTACCTAGAACTGGATCAAACTAAGTACACATCATTACAAGTAACTGAAATGTAAATAGTGTGTGATGGCAACAACCCACAGGCCTGCACTATGTCTATTATTGTTACAAGCACGTACTCGTAGTACCTAGAACTGGATCAAACTAAGTACACATCATTACAAGTAACCGAAATGTAAATAGTGTGTGATGGCAACAACCCACAGGCCTGCACTATGTCTATTATTGTTACAAGCACGTACTCGTAGTACCTAGAACTGGATCAAACTAAGTACACATCATTACAAGTAACTGAAATGTAAATAGTGTGTGATGGCAACAACCCACAGGCCTGCACTATGTCTATTATTGTTACAAGCACGTACTTGTAGTACCTAGAACTGGATCAAACTAAGTACACATCATTACAAGTAACCGAAATGTAAATAGTGTGTGATGGCAACAACCCACAGGCCTGCACTATGTCTATTATTGTTACAAGCACGTACTTGTAGTACCTAGAACTGGATCAAACTAAGTACACATCATTACAAGTAACTGAAATGTAAATAGTGTGTGATGGCAACAACCCACAGGCCTGCACTATGTCTATTATTGTTACAAGCACGTACTTGTAGTACCTAGAACTGGGTCAAACTAAGTACACATCATTACAAGTAACCGAAATGTAAATAGTGTGTGATGGCAACAACCCACAGGCCTGCACTATGTCTATTATTGTTACAAGCACGTACTTGTAGTACCTAGAACTGGGTCAAACTAAGTACATATCATTACAAGTAACAAGACACTACTGCAATGTGAGCTCATTGTACCTACAGTAACACATAGTGTACATATATAGTACCGAACAAGCACTGCATACTTATACATATTTGCTGCAATATACGTACAGTTAAAACTATATTTTTACTAAAAGTTTAACTTTCTTATCTGGATATTGTTTTTAATCTGTGCTTAACAGCAGCGGTGCAAAACAGGTTAAAAGTTTTGTTACTTACACTTCAAGCTTACTCTGTGATTTCTCCCTAAAATGTAAACAAATTAAAATAGTGGTTAAATTAATTAAACACAAAGCGGTCGTAAAACAATGATGCCACAGAACATTTGATTACGTTTAAAAACCTCTTTCAATTAATAATATTTATTTGCTGCAATGCCACTTTTTGGACAAAGATGGAAATTTTTGTACTAAGAATAGGCTTATACTTATCCCAGGGATCCTAATAATGCCCATATAAAATTTCAGTACATTCGGTTGAATAGTTTACACGGGAAAATCAAACTTTAAAAACAAAGGCACTTTTATATTTATAATATTATTAGGATTAGACCACACACGTATCCTGTACTAACAATTAATTGCTAGAATTAAAATGGAGGCAGATATTAAACTGTATTGTAAATCTTCAAAAAAAGAATATAAAAGCCAAGCTTTTATTTTAAAAGAAACAACAGTTCATAACAGGAAAAATGTTCAATACTTTATTATTTTATTAACTTCCGGCAAAAACTCATATAAATCACATTATTATTGCTTGAATAGGCATAAATTATTTTTACATACTCCTAAGAACCAGCTGTAATGAAACTTGGCTGAGCGTTAGCAAAGCCTACAAATCAGGCTGATATTTAGGGAATGAATCTAACTGTAAACTTGACGTTTTACATATAGTTCTCACTTAATGTTCTGACAAATACTCTTTCCTGTACGTCTGTCTGTCTATATGCCTGTGCGTATGTTTTCTGCTCAATATATCAAAAACGAATTGAGCTATGGAATTTACATTTGGTATGTAACGCTATTCCTACTTGGGCAATGCCGTGTTTGATGATGATCGATTTTGCTATGCCCTTTTATGTAGACTAGCTATCCGCAGGACATCTTGAGAACGATATCCGGCTGCAGATTTCATTCATCTGTAGGTTTTCAATGTGGCATTGAACTTTATTTCTACATAGATACAAATAATTTCGACGATTATGCATGTCTATCCATGAGATTCAGCTCAGTGTCATTCCAGTCAATAACTCAGTATGCTGGCAGATTTTATCAACTGCCTGCTGGAGGGACGCAAAAATTTCTGTTCTGTCTGCCACCTTTCAGTCTGTAATACTATGACAACAAGTAAAAAAGGGGTTTGGGATAAGACCACCTTTTATTTTGGGATAAGATTTAGATCTTTACTAGTAAATCCGCCCCTTACATTTAGTTGCATAAGCAATATAATATAATATATATATAATAAATTTGTATATTCTGTGTTATGTTTTTCTTCTATGTTAGGTGTAAAATTTAAGTTTTAATACGCTTAATATTTCGATTGCAATGTAAGTTAAATACATATTTATTTTTTAACTAAAAGTGACATATTATTAAGAAAAACGTTCGTATCAATTTAAAGTAAGTTTACTTTGATATTTTCTAAATTATACGTACATATTGTAGTAAACCGTAATTATCTTTCTAATATCAATCATCGTTAAAACGCCTTGTAATTGAGCATTTTGATCGGTTGTAAATTATATTGTTAAATAATTATGTTGAGTGAAACATATATGTTATTTGATGAATGTATAATTCCAAGTAATAATCGCTTAGAACGTCCACAAGAGATCGGCCACTCCGTCTATAAGTGACTTGTGGTCCACATGAAAGTCCTTTAATTTTTCTTCCTCGCTAGACTGTTTTATTAAATCAATTACTTTCCAAGGAATTGAGTTTATAACGTTTTAATATTATGCAGGGTATAACAGTAATTTTGTATGACATAGAATGTATGTATATAATATAATCTACTGTATAACAGAACCCCAGTTGTCTGTGGTTGTTTTTGTGACCAAGCGTATTGTTGTCACATGCGTTCTTTAATTTATTTTATATTATTTAACCCTACCCAATGTATTACAATAACGGAGCCTTTGTGAAGGAACCAGGAATTTTCCGAACATTTTACATTATTCTTTGAAACGGATATTTGTATATATTTTCAAACAATTATCAAACTAAAATAAACTTCATGGACAAAAAATAAAAATATTGTTGTGAAAACATTATTACAACTACTACAAAATGTTAATAATCCAAACAATTTTACGCTTTATTCTTAGCTTTCTCATAAGCGTTTACTGTTTCTATCAATTTGTAATAAGAACACAAGAGTATTAGGTACAAAAAGTCACCCATTTCTCATTGGCTGGAGAGAAAGAAGGATTTGTCTCTAATGGAGGCTACTTCTTCAGACAGTTGTAATAACGTTATGTATCGACCCACTTCAATCTTTGCTCAAATTAAAGCTTCATATATGGTAGCAGAAAATTATTGTTAAAATTCATTGTAACAAAAGAAATTAAAAGAACCAATTAGAGATTTTTACGAAAAATTTTATTCTTTTTTCTTTTATTTTTCTTTTAGTCTTTTTATTGGTTTCCTGGCTCGAGACGAGTGACAAAACTAGACGTAAATTTTAATTAGGTTCAGGTTAGTTTCCCACGGATCAGATTGTGGGTTGAAACAGTAATTTTAATATTTTTTGTCTGTGAACGATGGTAAATGTTAAAATTTGTTATTGCCTTCACAAATATCCCATAGTCAAAAATTTATATTTGATCAAACAATTCATTCCTTATAAAATAATTTAATTTATTATGCACAACTTATTAAGTAATATTTTCCTAATTTTCCGCATTCATTTCAGCACGAGTCGGAGTTGGAACGTAATAATCACATCTACGTCAACACCTTTCCTTTGCTTGATTTGGTTTGCATAATCATACAAAAAGGTTTATATTTCAAACGTTTTAAGTATTTTCTCAGTTTCAGTACAGCTGTATCGTCTAGTTAGCCTTTAGCATAGTATTATATGTTGAGTATTTACAGTGACGTCACCAACGTTTAAGGGGACCAGGTAGTGGCAATCTCGCCCATGTAAAATTTACCTTTTTTAGGTACACTTTTCTCAAAAACTAAAAGAGATATTGCAATGAAACTTTCACACTATTTTTTTTGTTGCTCTGTTAACAATAATAAGGATTTTCAAACATATATTTTTTACAACTTTTTTTTTATTGATTTTTCAATTTTAAAACATTTCTTAAACTTTTTTTGCATAAAAGTGTTATAATTTTTTTATTTTTTATTTTCATGTAATAATACATCTTATTATTGTTTATTGTGATAATACAAAGAATGTGTGCAAGTTTGGTCAAATTTCGTTCAATAGTTTGCAAAATAATGGTACCAAATGACAAAAAAAAACAAACTTTCGGAAAACCAACATTTAATTTTACTCTGCCCTAAAACTAACAAATGTGTATAGGCCTACCTACTTGAACATAATTAGTGTGCACCATAGCCATAGGCTGGGTTATCTGGGTCTTCCTCATTCTCAAGTATTCTACGTTTCACTGTTTTTTCTGACTTCTTTTGCTTTTTTTCTATATCTTTCATGGCTTTTTTCAGCTTCAAATATGCGGAGTTCATCTTGTCGCTTGAGTCCTACAGCACAATTAGTTCCTGCTTGGCCACATAACTTATCAAGAACTTTTATCTTCCCAAGAGCTCCATCATTGTAACACAATATTGCATCTTGCACTCCAATTGTCAAAGTGGAAAGTCCAACAAAATTGTTTTTGGAAATCCTTGTCCAAATCATATTATTGAAGGACTCGTTTTGGTTTTGTGTCTTTCCGTGAACACATTTTTTTTAATAAATTTGGGTCTGCTAAGTCTTTATATATTGGTTTTATGTGCTCCATCACAGCAATTGGTAAATTGTTAGTGGGTGTAGGGGGAAACTTTAGGGGAAACAAATGGGAAATCCTACTGATATGTGTATCAGCTCAGTGCGTTCCCGCACAAAAAATTAAAATTAATATGAATTAGTGCTTAGATTTGCATATATTTGGTATCAAATTGTTCAGAAAAAGATTGGCAACAATAATAAATAATAAAAAAAAAATTTTTTAAATTAAAATATTTCACTACCTACCTGGTTCCCTTAAATAGCTGTTCCACTATTGCATTCCTGAACGTTTAGAAGTTACTTGTTATTATAACTTATTACTTTATTATCATATATTTATTATTGTTATTTATTAACTCATTACTATATTTTCGCTTTTTTGCTAAGATTATTTTGTACTGTTGTCACCTGTTTACTATTCTAATTTAACAACCAAATGATTATGTTGATATTAATATATCTGTTTTACTATTTTGTACACTGGGTTTACCATTGGAAGTGAAATAAATAAATAGTTAAAATAGTAAAGCTTGTGTCCTTAACAGGATTTTTTTATTTCATTGTAAACAATATTGTATTTATGTGTACGCTGAAATTAAATTACTAATCGTGTTTCATTATGTTTAGATTCTGGGGATTTCGGCTCAGAATGTCAGGGTAAGTCCAAACAATACTTTTCATTATGTCCCTAAAATTTCTTTGAAACAAGCATCATTTTCAGAATAAATAGTCTGAAACTTATTGTTAGTAGCTAGGTTATATTTATGCCAAATTTTGTTTATATTTACAGGTTGCAAGGCAGCTAGATTTGACGCCGCTGACCGACATGGTCGGTTTGATGGGCATGATCATGTCCATGATGGTTCCAACTGAGGTCTCGTCGATGTTTACTGACAGCTTCGGCCAGGTATTCTCCGCAGTTCCGGTCGACTTCTCTTCGCTCACCTCCCTGGTCGGCCTGGGCAGGAAGCGCAGAGCAGTGTACCCTTGGCAGGCCCGGGTGAAGAAGATCATGAACGAGCTGGAGAGAGTCGAGAAAATGCTGGATGGGATGCCCAAAGTTCCTGAGGATCCGGAGTTCTCGTTTGATCAGGGCTTGGTGGGAGTAGACGATCGCGTCGGTACTGATGAGACACCAGTGCCTTTCTTTTACCGAGACGAACTGAACCGAAGGTTTGCCAGGAGCCCCGATAGTGATTCTGAGGGGGACAGTAAGTTAAGAAAATTGTTACAGAACATTGGGTTATATATTTGTAACTTATTCTTATTCTTATTTACTCTTCCAACGGAATTACACCAGTAGTACACATCAATAAGTTAAAAAGAGTATAAACGATTAATAGAACTAATAAAATTTACATATATAATTAAATAACAAACCGTGTTAAAAATAAATTATCAACGAAACCCCGAATAAGTAAGAAATAGAAGTAAGTTAACAAATAATCAACAAAAAGGTAAAAAACAAAGACAATAATAAATAACTAAATATAAAAACTAGCAACAGTAATAAATTTGTGGTGTATGATAAGAAATAAATAACAACAAAGTTATAAACAATTTGACAAATAGCCACATGCAAAAATATATAACATATATATAAAAATATATAACAAGCAACATGCAAGAAAACTTGTCCTGTTAATGTTGTCTCGACCCTCAAGTAACGTGCATTTCATAACATATTCTACAGCCAACATTTTAAAGATTGTTCTGTGTAAACGAGACCTAACACGTCTTAACATGTCACACGTAACAAAATGTACTGTACACAGCACTAATTTTGTTGTTACGTGAAGGTCAAATTTTAAATTTTTATCTGCAACAATCTATCTAGAAATAAATTTGTAATAAAATAAAAAATAGGATGTTATTTCTTCTAGTAATAACCATAGGTAGGTAAATAAAAGCCATAATATTTGAGTAATTTATAACTGTGAACGGATTTGAAGCTTATGTTCCTTCTATCAGTAAAAGGTATATTTGAATAACCTATATAAACCCATTCAGTATCTGTGCTAACTCTCACACTAAATCAACACTGTGGATGAGAACTCTGTTAGTATAATGGAACAGTGAGTACCGATAGATTAAGTGCTTACTGAGCTATAGTTAGAGCTATATAGCTCTTATGACATAGATCTTATGCCTCATTTTACTCACAAAAAGTTAATATTATACTCTTTTGCTGCAATTTATAATGAATAATACCACTAAACATTAAACGCAAATTTTTCTCAATAGAGTTAAATTAATATACTTGATTGTTATGGACATTGGCTACTATACAAGACTACTGCACAAAACAGTACTACTTTTTTCATAAATCACTAGTTATGTTGTTTCATTTTTGGCTTACGCAATTTCAGTATTTGTGATCTATAACGTTGATAAATACGTATGTTCCTAAGAAAATCATCTCGTTTTTAAATTATATCTAGCTCAATTTCACCAGGTGGAGCGGACATGCAGTCTAAGGCAATGGAGACGGCCATGAAAGGAGCAACCATAGCCGAGAAGGGCTTCGAGGGTGGTAAAATGGCGGCAAACGCAGGGTCCGACTTAGCAAAGAGCGGGAAAGCAGGTAAAGTTTACTTTCCTTGACCCAAGAATTAAATTTTTCACTCATAATTTATTGGGAATTAAACCTGTACGTGATCAAAATTCAAATCGAAATGAAGAGCTGTTACAAGACTACGTAGTGGAATACGTCAAAACGTTAACATTTTTACGCTATATTTAATTCAATCTTAGTATAGCCCCTTAAGAAAATGGTTTAGTTAGAGTATGAAACTCACCACATTTTAGAGTAAGTGATATTAGATGTAATTTAGATCATTTATGCTAATCCAAATTCCATGGTTGGGCATACTCTCTATCATAGAAATCATTGTATTCTGCGTAGGCTGAATAGAAGTCTTAAGCAAAATTTAAAGTCTATAGATTAAATATTTTTCGAGATATTTCGTCACATGATAAATTAATATGCTTTGAATTCAGTGAGGTTTCAAAGCATTGTTTAAAATAAAATAAAATGTTCCGGTAAAAAAGGGAGGATACTACAACGCAACATTTCGCTGCAATCAAATATTGTCATCAATTTTCAACATTGACTTTCAATTGTATTTTGTTTCCTTCTACTCTATGAAGAAAATTTCACATGTTCTACGGATTGATAAAAGGACGATCAATCATAAAGAACTTTCACATCCCCTCCGGCAGGCAATAGAGAAACTGTGTCGGTCTACTGAATCACAGCCTCCAATGACACTCAGCCAAATTCCATGATATGCACCATCATGAAAAACATTCTTGTGTATATAGAAATAAAGTTTCATGCCAAATTTTTAAGGCATGAACATATGAAACATATGAAATCTTTTAAGATATCCTGGCACATAAGTCATTTTCATTTTTGTTCATTTAATTACGTTTCATAGCAGTGTTTCAAGTAATAAAAGTTCCAGTAAGGGTACTAGAATTCTGAATCGAATTGTAACATTGCCTTTTCACTCTTTTTATTTTTACTCAATGACTAAAAGTCACATATTTAAATATGAAATTACTGTGTGCAGCTTGTTTACAAATTTATTTGTTCTGATTTTTCTGGTTGCCACGATTGCTACACATAAGATCAATATACCTATATTCACTAACGCTGAGCCAAATTCCTTGGAAAAGACATGTAACAATATCAAACTCAGTTTTGATCATTTATAAATTTCTAACCCCACGAGCATAAGCTTGTGTTTTCAGATGAAAAATAATTCTATCAAAGATCTGAATCAACATATCAACATATAAAAAATTATTTGTCTTCTTTTTGTTTTTACGTTTCCTCTTCCTATTGTCAAATCGCTGGAATTAAAGATTTAAAGATGTAATTCAAGCGTCTTAGGTCTTTTTCATTAAATTTGAATTCATCTTATAATGGTAACTATATCTCTGAGATGTGGCTGCCTAAAAATTACACAACTGTCTCATAATTTTAAATCTATTCCACAAGGCCTTCCTACATAAAAATGTCATTAATCAATTAAACATCTGAGCTTTTGAAACAACGACAGTAAAGTACTGAATTAGCATCGTTTAAAGCATTAATAAAGTGCAAAAAAGCACTGATGTACGAGAATTTGAATTACTTATGAAATTGGTTATGGATCTCTGAGAATTTACCGGATTGCCATCAGGTGCTGAGGGGGCCGCTGCAGGGGCCGAAATGTTGTCAGGGGCCGCAGAGACTATCTCTGCCGGGGCCGGTCAGGGACAGCAGATGGCTGGGAGCTTCTCTGGATAACCGGAAGATCTGGAAGTTCAGGAAGATCTGTTGGTGGTGACACAAGTAATCAGCAAGAAATTGTAAAGAATTATTAATTTTCTTCATAATGTCCTTGCAATTTACTGTATTACCCATTTTCCTCATAGTCTAGTTGCCGAGAGCCAATTTTCATTGAATAAGCAAACATTTTTTTATCGATAAAGGGATGTTATCTAGGAAAGATTATCGTCAGCCATGCTACGTTAAAATAGATGAATATCAAAATAGTTAAAAATCCAACTGTCGTAAAATCCAAAATCCTAAAATCCAACTGTCCTAAAATCCAAAATCCTAAAAATCCAACTGTCAAACACATAAAGAAGGTTTATATCACTATAAGACAAATGAATGAAGAGTTTTAAATTCGGTTCTTTAAGACTCTATTTATGGTCAACTGACGCTAATTTATGACGGTCCCGTGATGACTGTTAGTTAAAGTGTGTAAAGCTAAAAAATTTGATCTGAAACAAACATTCGATTTATATTTTTAACTCTTTTGGAACTTTCCTGTTACGACTTTCACGAACACTAGTGCGGCGAACAATGAATATCTCTATCGAGTTCAATAAAAACTAGACTGACTGGTTATACAATCCAAATCGGCTTTCTGCTTCAGGAATACTATTGTTATTTTATTACTATAGAAACTCCCCACATTTTTTTCCAAATCGATCAACAGATTTTTTCACAATTGCATAAATTTTCTCTACAATTGTTTTAACTCTTATTCGTGTAAAATCCCGACTTAAAGCCTCTACCTTTAGACCATCTTCTCTCTAATATGACAGCGCGTTCTCAATGTAATGTGCGGAAACCCCACGCGCGCCACATATGTGTAGGTTGACACGACCTTCCAATCGGTTCTACTTACTGTTGTCGCTTCGCTCATCCAAAAAATAAAGCGAAATAAATGCATTATCATTTTCTTTTTTTACAAAAAAAAAAAGGTCAATCCCATAGCGGTTGTTATTTCAGGTGTTATTAATGCAAGTTTCCGGATTCATTATACAGAACTGTGCTTTTAATTTCATGCCATAGTCATATACTGTTCTAAAATCCAAACTGAAAGAAAAAGATAAAAGGAAATTAATAATTTAGGTTCGATACCTTTTTTTCATACCTTGGTGTTTCGAAGGTATGAATATCTGTAAACCTGATACTATTCAGTATATGCTCTTTCTTTGTAGTCCCTTTTCACTATATCATATTATTTCATTGCTTTAGACTAGATACTGTATCAGTATTTATTAATTAACCATTATGACAGGATAATAGGACTTCGGTAATTTGCTATCGTTATGGTATAACACAACGTTTTCGAGGCTTGGAATCTATCCTCTTTTTCAAGTGGGATAGGTATTGCAAAATATAAAAATAGAGAACAGAAAGAAGAAAAAATGGAAAGAATGGTTTCAAACGTACCAATAAGCTGCTTGGAGTCTAGTCAAGGCGTTGTCACTGCCGAGAATGCAAGTCCCAAACACAAGTCACGAGTACGACAAATACACCCACACATCACACTGGCACGGATGAAAGTGGGATACATACTAGAACGCTAAAATTATCCGAATTAAATGACATCAAAAGTACAAGTTGGTTGTATACTACATTTTTGCCATTAACATATTTTTCTGTGAGGAAATACACTAAAACTATCAACCTGAGCAGCAACTACATAACTCAAAATTTAATTATGTTACCGATTTGTCAACGTGGTATGAACAGAAAAACCTGATAGTTTGATAGTCATGAAAATAATAGTTGCAAATAAAAAAATACAGATACGAGGGAAGTATATACTCGCATAGTGGTACAGGCCCCTTCCAATGTCCAGTCGGGAAAATAGTTTATTTTTCAAACCAACGAACCGGATAATGTCGCAGAGATTACACCCTTCAGTCACTGTCTATTCGATTTAGTTTCCTAAACTCGTATGTAAAATAACTTATAAAACTATCATAACGTTCATAATAGTATTGTAAGTATTTGTAAGTATGTATATGTGTAAATTCTTATAAAAATAGGGATAACTTAAACAGAATTTTAAAAATTCTCATGGTTTTTATTAACCTTTAAGTCTGTCTATAAAAATCAGTGGCTGAAGTGGAAGGAAAGGACTCTTATTAGGTTCTAACAAGACAGTTCTAAGCGGCACTTACGGACACGTGTCACGAACATTTAACGGCTCACTTATTATCGTTAGATGAATTTATATTTAACCTTCTGTTGCATTCGCCTCAAAAGTGTACCAAGTGGTAGTGATCGTTGTTTCAAAGGACGTTGCAAGAAACATTTCTCGCTTCGAAATAACAACCGAGATTAATCGAACGACAAACTGAACACTACCGAGTAGGCAATGTAAACCCACTTGTAGCTCTACTGCGAGAGAACTTGTTCGGAGAACGATATCCAATCTAATACCCAAATCCAATAAGCGGAAACGCCGAGTTCAGTATAATGACCGAAGTTCCTGCTACATTGAATACGACTTAATTAAATTGGTACAAATCAAATCGTTTTTTCTCCTATTGAACGTGTTCTACTACCAAACCTTTACAGGATTATCGATAAATGGGAGGAAACGCTGCATGAATTTATATAATTCTTTGTCTGAAGTTTGTTTTGAGGATGGAAGGATTCTTAAGTAAAGAGTTCTTAAAAGAGATTACCGGACTTTTGCCATCATTCATTGAAACAATCAAATATCAGTAACACTATATTTTAATATCTGTAATCTGATGTCTTTCTTAATTAGATAATTAACCTAATAAATAACAACAATCTAGGTTAAAATAAACAACTACTGCTACTATTTCTTATTACTAAATAAATAAATATTCTCACTTGACTAATATAGAGTAAAAAGACTACCCCAAATAAATTAATATACAGTTGCAACGTAGTTTGAAGGATGTACATACAATTAAATATTGTTTACGTATATTATTTTGGTATTTATTAAACACATTCCTGGTGTCAATATATCATGTATCATAAAAGAAGAGGTTTTCTTTAATTGGTTTGTAGTAAAGATTATGCTATTCCCTCAAATTACAGAAAGGAACTTAACGAAAAGGTTTAATTTGCAAAATAAAAAGATTGGTAAATTTAAGCCAAAAGAAATTATTTTTATACACAGTCTTTTACATTTTAATTGTCTCTATAAATACTGCTTATTTACACTAGAATAAAATAATTGCAATTTCACCTAGACATAACGGTCATATTTTCACGAAACAGAGTCCCAAATACAATCTAAATTTCAAGTTGCTTTTTAATTCCTTTCAGTTAAATTATAAAATAAATAAAAAATTTGTTTCAATCATAAATATTATCAGTTTTATGATTGAAATATTTCCATTTATAGTGCTTTAGTGATCAGTAATTCAGTGTTTTGAAACAAAATGTGTTTAACTACGGGTTAATACAAATAAATAGGTATATTTAAAAGAATAAACGATGATACTTATGAATTAACCTAAATAACAGGGTATGTTAACTTGATATATAACCCTGTTATGAGACACGTGGTGTGGCATACTCCTTTGTAGTAACCTGCAATAACTGTTGGCTAAATGCTGTAGACTAGTTACAGAATTTAACTAACTGATAAGATCTAAATAACCTATTTGTCAAGCATGAATAGATGCAATGAAAGAAGAAATAATTTGAATAGTAAAGTAAGCTTATGGCTCTAAAAGAATTTTGAGGACATTATGGATTAATGCACACAAAAAAACAATACGAACTGAATTCAACTTTATCCAACAGTTTTTTTTTTTTTCAACAGTCAATGAGTTTTTCATTAGAAACTTAGCAAATAGTACGAATATAGTAGATGACCTACATTGAAATAGTGAGCGAACAAGTAGTTACAAGAATAAAACTATTGTTCATAGTTTCAACACGATCAATGAGGTCAAGGCGAATAAAGTCAACACTTCTGTTTGTGATAATAAAAGATATCTACAGTGGAATTTAAGTCTTGTAACAAGGATTTAACGGGTCACTTTATTCTGTACAAATCACACTAATCCGTTTACCGTATCGAGTTTTGTCGAGTTTAATAGATCCGAGTCTGGTTGAAAAACCATAAATCTTAAGAGTGCTTGGTAAAATAAATAAGTCTCGTTGCGGAATAACTGCTGAACTTAATCTAACGACAAAATGAACACTAACGAGCAGGCAGTGGAAAAACTACTTGCAATTCCACTGTGATAAGAATAGTTCGAAGAACGATATCCAATCTAATATACAAATCAAATAAGCGGAAACGCAGAGTTCAGTATAATGAACAAAGTTCCATACTGAACGTTGAATACGACTTAATTAAGTTGGTACAAGTCAAATTTTGTACCTATTGAGCGTGTTCCTATTGGGAATATACACAAACTTCCTGTATGATTATCTGCATGTCTGTCATGAAGACATCTCAAGATTGAAATGAGCTTTAGTTAGACATTAAATGATGAGTGCGACCAGAGGCAAGCCTATTGAAGGACACGTGGCATACTAATATGATGTTATATTGACACAAAGATAGTACAGTTGTCTTCAATATGGATCCGATATTCAAACTCGAACGTTTTAATCTCACACTGTTGGGCAATTGCAATTTGTATCGTCGACGAAAGAAAATTGTAACCGCCTTCAATATAGGTATTGTTGTTCCTGCAGAGAACACGCTCAATAGGTATAAAATCATTTGACTTGTACCAACTTAATTAAGTCGTACTCAATGTATCGGAAACTTTGGTCATTATACTGAACTCGGCGTTTCCGCTTATTGGATTTGGATGTTAAATTGGATTAGGGAAATTAAGGAGAAAGGGAAATTAAGGACAGAGACACAAGGTGAGTTTATATATTAGCACAGGCCGGTTCCAATGTCCAGTCGGGAAAGGGTTTATTTTTCAAGCCAACGAACCGGCAAGTGCCTCCAGGATTAAGACTCTCAATCACAGATCTACCGATTTAGTTTTCTGCACTCATTATACTTTTCTCCTAATCCCTTACAATTTAATACTATTGTGACTTTAAAATATGTAGGTTTATCCAGTCTACTATAATTATTTGTTGGATAAAAGCTCTACATCAATTCAGGTATTATTTTCAAGAAAAAGCATGCTAAGTTCTAGAACAACTTGATTTGTACCAACTGAATTAGGCAGCATTCATTGCAGCAGAGACTTTGGTCACTATACTGAATTCAACGATTCACTTATTGAACTTGAATATTGGATTGTGTATTATTATGTAAACCAACTCTTTTACGTTTGAACGACTAGTTGGATTTACATTGCCTTACTGATTAGTATTCAGTTTATCGTTTAATTAAGTCCGCTGTTATTTTGAGAGGGACATTTTATTGTAACAACAATTCGTAAGATATGTAACTTTCATAGTTCCTGCAAACTCGGACCGATTTGAGTTGGAAGCTTTTGAGATGACATTTGACAAAGAATCCAATAATAAATGTAATTTCTTGTTTGTGACCCGTTAAGAATTTGTTTCAAATTGGAACAAGTGTCCTGAAAGCCATTCTAGATCTGTCTCGTTATAAACAAATAGAAGAGTTGCCCTCGCTCGTCTTGGGTTTGTTGATAAGATTAAAAAGAAAACAACACAAATGTTTTGTTTCGAAGTATCTACTAATATTTACTCACAAAGATCTAATGTTCAATGCCACATACTCTTTAACTAAAGCCATATTTATCCCTAAATTCTTTTTTATTAAATTATTATCTTTATTCGAAATGTTTAGTAATTTATATTTAATCTAAGAGCATTATCATCTATCCACTAACTATTTGATAAGTTAAACAACACTATAGGACGTGTATATATGCCTCAAGGAATTATATAAGCCATCTTGGCTCATTAAATATTTGTAGCCAAACTATATCTAGGCATTACACAAAAAGATAGTACTGTTTGAGTTTATGACAATTAAATTATCTAGACATTTACACACGTTTTACATATTAGTGTATATCTCATTCAGCCGTTAAAGTAACAAATAACAAACTCAGTTATTTTGGAACTTTCAAAAGTCTTAAGACTATTCATTTTAAAAATACCTCTTTGTGTATAAACATAGTAATTCAAAACCTTGTCAATATACAGGGTGTCCAAAAAGTCCCGGGTCGGTTAAATATTTTTCAAAAATATTTAAAATAGAGCTACAAAACCTTACACAAAGTTACTAGACATAATAATTTATTTTATCACATATTCAGTGATCCGCTACTTCCTCAGGGGGGCGGCCCGCTAGGAGTCAGAAGAAAATCTTAAATGTAAGCATCGGTTGATATGCATATCAAATAAAAGGTCTTTATTAGTAGAGTACAGAGCCCCAAACTCGACCTCAAACGGATAACCGAGTCAAAAATGACAGCCGTTCAAAGATGGCTAGAGTTTGCAACTTAGGTTAATGTAACAAAATACACTGATGAGCTTTTTGACTTTAACTTTACTAACATTAAAAAATGGACATGAGGTGTTTCTTGAGGTGTTTTGAGGGTCATTTGAATGACTGATTCAATTGTAAACAGTTTTGGGTTAGTAAAGTTCTAATCACAAAGCTTATCAGCGTATTTTGTTACATTAACCTAAGTTGCAAACTCTAGCCATCTTTGAACGGCTGTCATTTTTGACACGGTTATCCGTTTGAGGTCGGGTTTGCGGCTCTGTACTCTACTAATATAGACCTTTAATTTGATATGCATATCAACCTATGCTTACATTTAAGATTTTCTTCTGACTCCTAGCGGGCCGCCCCCCTGAGGAAGTAGCGGATCACTGAATATGTGATAAAATAAATTTTTATGTCCAGTAACTTTGTGTAGGTTTTGTAGCTCTATTTTAAATATTTTGAAAAATATTTAACCGACCCGGGACTTTTTGGACACCCTGTATAGTAAAGCATTACATTTGGAAGGAAGCTATTCAGAGTTCATAAACATTGATGACATTTTTTTTAATTCATGGCACTAACAATTAAAATCAGTCTCATATACTTCCCAATATAACAAAGAAAACAACTAAAGATGTCTTACAAAATTTAAACTAAATTTGGGCCAAACTTTCATGTTTCATGAAAAATATGACAGTTAATAATAATTAATTTAAATAATTGCGTCTAAAATTTTAAAAGATTATTATGATATAACGAGGCAGTTCTAAGTGTAATTTACGGTCAATTTTAACGAGCCTCTTATCGTTACAAGACTTTATATATAACATTCTGCTTACGCCTCAAAAGTGCAACATGTATTAGCAAACGTAATTTACAAGGACGTTGCAGAAAACCTTTTTCCCTTCGAAATAACATCCGAACTTAATCGAACGACAAACTGAACGTTAACGAGTAGGCAATGTAAATCCCACTTCGAAAGGACTTGTTCAGAGAACTAACCAATCTAATATCTCTAATTCCAATACGCGGAAACGCCGAGTTCAGTATAATGACCAAAGTTCTTGCTACAGTAAATACGATTTAAATAAGTTACTACAATTTAAATCAGTTTTGTACATATTGAGCTTGTTCTCTGCAGGAACAACAATGCCTATTTTGAAGGCGGGTTTCTATTTGCTATCGTCGACAATACCAATTGCAATTACTGAAAGTATGAAGTTAAATTCTTTATATTTAAATATGTATTTTCACATGTTTCTTATAGTAGTGTCCGTAAATTACGAGTACTTAAGGAAAAAGAACTTATAAAATATTATTTAAATGATTCCGGTAAGCTATATCAGACCGTACAATCTTTTAATCTAATACACCTAGTACATAGTTAAGATATTGTAAATAAACAATTTTAAATGGGTATGTTATCTAATATAGACTACTCTGATATAGTGATTGTGTCTACGTTTGTTTTTTATATTTGATTATGGCGCGAGAGTGTCCAGCAAAGTCTGCAACTTGGTCTTGAACACTCGTATTAAATACAAATGTAAATAATTATTAATTTTCTTCTTAATTTTTTCACAATTTTCTAATTTTTCCTCATATTCTAGGTGTCGAGAGAAAATCTGAATTGAATAAGCAAACCTGTTTTTTATCTATAAAAGGATGTTATCTAGGAAAAGTTATTGTCAGCCATGCCAGGTTAAAATAGGTGAATATCAAAAGAGTTTAAAATATAAAACGATATTTTCCTCTAATTATATTTTTCCAAGCTTGATACACCTAAAATCCAATCGCCAAACACATAAAGAATGTTTTATATCTCCACAAGACAACTGGATAATGACTTTTAAATTCGTTACTTTAAGAGACTATTTATAGTCAGCTGACGCTGATTTAACACAGTCACGTGACTGACTGTTAGTTAAAGTGTGTAAAGCTAAGAAAAACATATCTGAAAAAATATTCATTTCGAATTTTTAATCCTTTAGGAACTTCCCTGTTACGATCTCCACCGAAACTAGGCTAGCCGCACAGTGAATATGTAATTCAAGAAAAACTAGACCGATTGATTATACATTGCAAAATGGCTTTCTGCCCCTTGACTATTATTGTTATTTTATTACTATAGAAACTCACTATATTTGCTTCCAAGAATTAGACCATTTACACATACTTTCACAATTGTATGAATTTTGATATGCTCTACATTTTTTAACACTTATTCGTGTAAATTGGGTTTTAAGAGTGTTATACGCTCATTCAACAGGCTTCGCGAAGTTAGGCAATGCACACCCAAATTATTTATTTTTCAAAGGTAGGGGAACCCTCTACTCGAATAAATTATACTGCAGTTGCCTTCGTTGCGTTTATTTTGTTGTCCCAATGAAGTAAAATATACATACGTATTTGTGAGAAGCCTATTTCAGTATGCTAGTCCCTATTTTCAGGACATAATCTAATTCTGTATAAAGATAGATTAAAATCCCAACTTCCAGCTTTTACCTTTAGACCATCTTCTCCCTAATATGCCAACCCGTTCTCAAGGTAATGTGCGGAAAACCCCACGCGCACTGTATGTGTAGTTGACATATGTAGCGCGCGTGTTTTGACATGACCTTTTAATCGGCTTTACTTACTGGTTTCGCTTTGCTCATTCAAAACATAAAGGAAACAAATTTATTAACATTTTTTTACAAGAAAAGGGAAAGGCCAATCCCATACTTACCGGTTGTTATTTAAGGTATTATTAATACAAGTTTCCGATTCAAAATAAGAGCTGTGCTTTTAATTCGTGCCATAGTCATATCACTGATCCAAAATCTAAATTGAAATAAAAAGATAATGCTCATTCATATAAATTAATATATGGTCATCTATTCTCTACTATACTCATACACTAATCTGTGAGAAGTGAAACAATTAATTTCCTTATTGAAATTAATAATTTATTTTCGCTGGTTTTCGTGTTTCGAATGTATGAATATGTGTAAACCTGATACAATACAGAATATGCTATTTCTTTCTAGTTCCATTTACCATCGTCATCGTTTACAAAAGGTATAACACAACGTTTCGAGGATTGGAATCTACCCTTTTCGTCATGTGGGGGAGTATATTAGAACACCTATTAGAACATACAAAAATAGAGAACAGAAAGAAGAAAAGAATGAAAAGGAAGGAGTTCAAACATATCCAAAAGTTGCTTTGAGTCTAGTCCAGGCGATTTCACTGCAGAGAATGCAAGTCCCAAGCACAAGTCACGACTACGAGAAACACAATCACACATCACTCTGGCACGGATGAAAGTGGAATACATAGTAAAATGCTAGAATTTTTTCAAATTAGAATATCAAAAGTACAAGTTGGTTGTACGAGTACTACTATTTTTTGCCATTACCATATTTTTTGTGAGGAAAAACACTAAAACTATCAACCTGAGCAGGAACTATATAACTTAAAATTTAATTATGTTACCGATTTGTCAACGTGGTATGAACCGAAAAACTTGGATGACCGTTATGGAAATAATAGTTGAAAAGAAGCAATATAGATAAGAGGGAAGTATATTATACTGGTGTAGGCCCCTTCCAATGGCCAGTCAAGAAAATAGTTTATTTTTCAAACCAACGAACCGGCTAATGTCGCAGAGATTACACCCCTCAGTCACTGTCTCTTCGATTTACTTCCTTAAACTCATGTGTATTTAACTTATACAACTATTATAACGTTCATAATAGTATTGTAGTTATTTGTAAGTATGTGTAAGTATTGATAGGAATAACTTAAACAGAATTTTCAAAATTAGAAATTCTAATGGTTTTCTATTAACCTTTGAGTCTGTCTACAAAAGTCAGTGACTGAAGTGGAAGGAATGGACTTTTATTAGGTTCTAACGAGACAGTTCTAAGTGGCACTTACGGACACGTGTCACGAGCATTTAACGGCTCACTTATTACCGTTACAAGAATTTATATTTAACCTTCTATTGCTTTCACTCCGAAATTGTACCAAGTGGTAGTGATCGTAAATTCTAAGGTCGTTGCAATAAACATTTCTCGCTTCGAAATAACGACCGAGCTTAATCGAATGACAAACTGAACACTAACGAGTAGACAA
Organism: Homalodisca vitripennis; assembly: GCF_021130785.1. Taxonomy (NCBI): domain Eukaryota; kingdom Metazoa; phylum Arthropoda; class Insecta; order Hemiptera; family Cicadellidae; genus Homalodisca; species Homalodisca vitripennis. The sequence continues at coordinate 1,714,533 of NC_060213.1, forward strand.
TGTAAACCCACGTGTAGCTCTACTGCGAGAGAACTTGTTCGGAGAACGATATCCAATCTAATACCCAAATCCAATAAGCGGAAACACCAAGTTCAGTTTAATGACCAAAGTCTCTCCTACATTGAATACGACTTAATTAAGTTGGTACAAATCAAATCGGTTTTGTTCATATTGAGGGTGTTCTCCTATCAAACTTTCACAGGATTTTCGATAAATGGGAGGAAAGGCTGAATAAATTATTATTCTTTGTCTAAATATTGTTTTTGGCGATGGAAGGATTCTTAAGTAAACTGGAGTTTTCCGGACCTTTTCCATCGTTCATTGAATCAGTCAAAGATGAGTAACACCACGTTTTAAAATCTGCAATCTAATGTCTCTCTCCGTTGGGAAACTGACCTTACACATAACTATAATCCAGGTTAAAATAAACGAATAATGCGACTATTTCTTATTACTAATCAAAGATATATACTCACTTGACTAATATATTAAACACAAACTACAAATATATTAATTTAAAGTTCCAACATATTTTTATGGATGTTTAAAATCAACTATGATTGTGTACATCATTTTGGTATTTATTAACCACATGCCTGGTATCAGCATACCATAAAAGAAGAGAGTTTCTTTAAATTAGTGGTATTTCATAAGAGCGTTTCTTAGAATAAAGATTATGCTATTCCTTCAATTTACAGAAAGGGACGCAAAGAAAGGGTTTATTTTGTAATACAACAATAATTATAGTTTTTGGACATTAGGTCAACTAAAACTATTCATATACATAAGCTTTTACGTTTTTATTCTCTTTTTAAATACTCCTTATTTACATTTGAGTAAATTAATTACAATTGTACCATAAGATCATAATAGTCAGATTTCCACGAGGCTGAGTCCTAAATACAATCTAAATTTGAAGTTGCCTTTGAATCTCTCTCTTTAATTTTCAAATAAATGAGTCTTTTTTAATTATAAGTGTTATCACTTTTATGAAAAAAAAAAAAAACTGCATTATTGATTGTTACGAATTCTGTAAAGCTTCCTTCCATTTATTGTGCTTTACTGGTTAGTACACTTCCGGATCCAAAATAAAACGTTTGGAACTGTAGATTTATAAAAAACATTGGTATTTTTAAAATGAACAAAGGATGATCTTTCGATGATACTAATGCATTTTCCGGAATAACTGGGTATGCTAACGCGATACAAGCCTGTTGAGCGAAGCATAGTGTGGAATATTTCTATCTAGTAAACTACAGTAAATTATGACCAAACGCTCTTGACTAGTTACAGAAATTAACTGAAAATAAATCCCAACTACAATGTTTGTTAAGCACAAATAATTAAAATGAGAAAGGAAATAATTTGAAATAGTAAAGTAATCTTATGAGACTTTAAGAGTTGTTAATAAATTACAGATAAGTACACAAAAAATAAGTTTACGAATTGAATTAAACTTTATCTAAAGCTATTCCAACAGTTAAGCAAGTTTTTCATGAGAAACTAAACACATAGTAAGAATACAATGGATTATCTACATTGAGATAGTGAGCTACAAATAGTTACGTCACAAGACTATTGTTCATAGTTTTTAATACGATCTAAGAGTTCAAGACGAATAAAGGCAACACTTCTATTTGTGTCTATAAAAGAGATCTAGAGTGGCTTTTAAGACATGTAACAAAGATTTAACGGGCAACTTCATTCGTTACAAATAATACTTATCCGTTTATCGTTTCAAATAGTTGTCGAGTTTTTTATTTGTGAAAACCCATATATCTTAAGAGTTGCCTTTTAAAATAACTATTTCACGCTGCGAAACAACTGCTAAGCTCAATCGAACGACAAACTGAGCACTAACGAGTAGGCATTGAAAACACTGCTTGCAGTTCCTCTGCGATAAGACTAGTTCGGAGAACAATATCCAATCTAATATCCAAGTCCAATATGTGGAAACGCGGAGTTCACTGTAATAACCAAAGTTCCTGCTACATTGAATACGACTTAATTAATTTGGTAGAAATCAAATCGGTTTGTTTCTACTGAGCGTTCTCTGCAGGAACAACAATATCTGTATTGTAGGCAAGTTTCAATTTGCATTCGTCGGCGATGCAAATTGCAATTACTCAACAGTATGAAATTAAAACGTTCGAGTTTGAATATTGGATCTGTATTTATGACAACTGCACTATGTGGTATAATTAAAACATGGTAGGAGTGAGGCACATTTAAAGTCAAAAACTCTCTGACAGGCATAAATACAGATAATCATATAAAACTTTTGTATATTCTCTCCGAAGACAAAAGACAAAATTTTGCCAGCCATAGGAAAGACGTTTCATGCAAAACTTAAGCTCTAACTATTAAACCTTTCTTGGCACACGTGATGCTTTCAAATTTGAGCTCATTAAATTGGGGTTTATACTACTGTTTCTAGCGTATTCCTACCTTGTTCGTAAATTGTTAAAATTTATAAATAATGTTCCCAATCTTTCCCTAATTCATAGGTAGAGAAACACCAGTGTCTTAATCATTCCACCACCGCTCATTAAAATCTTGATCCGTCACAATGCAACATTGCGGCTCAGACAAAAGAATATAATAAAATTTGTCATTAGAATTAATTATTGTGAACATTTGTGATTTTCATGTTAATGGTATTGAAAAGAAGAACATACTAAATTTTACTGTAATACATCCGTATAATCCTAATTATAATCAGGCTTTCTGTTTAATTGTCTTTTTTTTCTCCCATGGGGAAAAGGGAAATTCTCCAATTGGGAAAAAGGGAAATTAACGACACAGACAAAAGGTGAGTTTATATATTAGCACAGGCCGGTTCCAATGTCCAGTCGGGAAAGGGTTTATTTTTCAAGCCAACGAACCGGCAAATGCCTCCAAGATTAAAAACTCTCAATCATAAATCTACTGATTTAGTTTCCTGCACTCATTATATTTTTTCCCAACCCTTAATATTTAATCCTGTAGTGATTTTAAAACATTTAGGTTTATCTAGTTAATTAATAATACTTTTTTACGATAAACTCTCTACAAATGCAGGTATTAATTAATACCAACAAAGAGCTTACTTAATAATTTCTAAGTTCAACTTGATTTGTACGAACTTAGACAGCATTCAATGTAGCAGAAACTTTGGGCATTATACTGGATTCAACGTTTCTGCTTATTGAACTTGGATATTGGATTGTATATCATTCTCCAAACCAGCCCCATCATATTCGAACGACTAGTAGGACTTACATTGCCTTGCTGATTAGTGTTCAGTTTATTGTTTAATTAAGTCCGCTGTTATTTCAAGAGAGGCATTTTTGTTGTAACAAAAATTCATAAGATATTAAACTATCATTTCTTACAAGTTCGGACTGATTTGAGTTGGAAAACTTTTGAGATGACAGTTGACAAAGAATCCAATAATAAATGTAGTTTCTTGTTTGTGACCCGTTAAGAATTTGTTCTAAAGTAAAACACGTGTCCTGAAAGCCATTCCAGATCTGTCTCGTTATAAACAAATAGAAGAGTTGTCCTCGCTCGTCTTGGGTTTGCTGATGGGATTAAAAAGAACACAACACAATTTTTTTTTTGTAAGCACCTATCTACTAATATTTGCTCACAAAAATCTGATATTCAATGCCACATACTCTTTAACTAAAAATCATCCTCATCCCAAATTCCTTTATAAAATCCTTATCTTTGGTTAACAATCTATGAGCATTATCATCTACCCACTTATTCTTTTACTTGATAAGTTAAACAACATTGTAGTATTAATTAAATATTTGTGGAATATTTATATCTTTGTTTGAATAGACATTACCCAACACATTGTATTAGTGTATCAACAGATAGTATTTTTGAGGTTATAACAATTAAATTAACTAGACGTTTAAACACTTTTTACAAACGTATGTAAAAATACTAATTTATTTGGTACATTTACAATTGTTAGACTATTCAATGTAAATGTACCTGTTTTATAACTCAGTAATTATAAACATTTTATTTCAATTTTGCAGCATTTTTTATCAGTAAATCACCTTATATAGAAGGAAGCTTCTCATTGTTCATAAGCATTGCCAACAACTTTATATTTTCAACAAATTAATAGCATTGATAATAAAAATAAGTCTCATATATTTCCCAATATAATAGAGAAAAAAATAAAAGGTTACTTATCAAAATTTTGATTCCATTTGCAACTAAATTTAATAAAATTCTTGCTACCTTTAATATTGGTATTATTATTTTGCATGAATTCGACTTAGGAATCTTTATAAAATGGCTTTAAATTGTAAAAGATTATTACATTCGTTTCCGTTGGCTTAGATTTTCCAAACAACGAGTTTTAATTGCGAATTCAATCCTTTATTTACTTTCCCCTCCGTAAATTGAAGGAATAGCATAATCATTATTACAAAGTATTTCTAAGAAACTCTCTTGTTTTATGATATGTGATATATTGATATTGGATAAATACCAGAATAATATACGCAAACAGTGATTTATTGTAAACAAGTAATAAATTAGATTGGTACTTGATATTAATTTATTTTGAAACTGTGTTTACTGTATTTTGGTCAAGTGTCTTTCCAGGTTATTAAAAATAATTAATAGTACGATTTGTTTATTTTAACCTATATTATTGTTACGTGTAACGTTAGTTATCCACCTGAGAAATAGACCAGATTACAGATCTCGAAGCGCAGTTTTACTAATTTTGTTTTTACTTAACAATGGCAAATGTTTTAGACAATTTCTCTTTCCTTTACAACTCTTCCATCGTCAAAAAACTAAATTCTGAAAAAAACAATAAATCGTTTAATCTGTTCACCCATTTATATAAAACCTTGTTAAATATCGCTATCCTTCGAATTTAATAATTGTATCGCTTAAAAGTAGATTATACAAGAGAAACTAAAATTATTCTACATAATTATGTAGATAATGTTAAATACTCAAAATATCGTACTAATTTAGTATTACATTGTTTTCACTTTATTCACTCTTTTCCTATTTCTGATTTATAACTGGCTATATAGATCTAAGTATTTTTCATTTTACTTCTACTTATAAAAAATATAAGATCACCCTGAAACATAACATAACTCGTCCTATCACATTTTATTTACAATGAGTAGTATATAGTGTACAATTGTTTAACGCATCTTTTCATTTATTTTCGTATGGTATGTTAGGGTAGTTGTAGACAATGTATTTGAGTATACTTATTGTCCCGAATATAGTATAGTAGTATATAGGCTTCAGAAACCTACTTTGGTGAAAAATAGTATCTTCCCGGATCTTGCAATCTTCTTTCTGTCTTCGATATTTCCAGTGTTATAGTGTAATTTGCCTTATTGGAGTGCCTTAGGTTTCATCAGGTGCAAAAAGCTGTGACCCACATTCCCAGCTTTCGGTCTTTAAAGGTGATTTTATAACAGCGTTTAATTCCAATTCATTAGTTGGTCCACTCGTCACTGATGCGATCCAAAATAAAATTTAGATAGTAACCCTGTGTTTGTAATGTGCATTACACTACTGATTAAGTATTTCTAATATTTTCTTAAATTTAACCTAATGTTTCTGCCTCTAGGATGAACTTCAGCTAAAATTTTCAACAGCTCTTAAGTGTCAGTTCACATTGGATTACGTGTCGTAAATATTATTCTTATTTTCCCGAATTATTAAATATTTTAGGAAAGTTTTCTAACTTTTTCTCTCCTTATACACATTCCTCGGAAATATCCGAATTGGTTTCTGAGATTAGCTCTTATAAGCACATTTAGCAATTCATTTTAATATAGAAGTTAAGAGGTCGTTGTTTTTCAAGAAATTACAGACGTACATACTAAAATAAACAAGTATACGAATTTAATTCAATGTTATCCTTAGGTCAAACATTGAACCTAAGGATTTTCATAAGAAACGAAACGCATATTCAGAATACAGTGGATAACCTTCACTGAGATAGTGAGCTAACAAGAAATACATCACACAAGACTATTTTTCATAGTTTTAACACAACCTTTGAGATCAAGACGAATAAAGTCAACACTTCTATTTGTATCTAAAATTAAGTTCTTGAGTGGCATTTCAGACATGTAACAAAGATTTAAAAACGGGTCACTTAATTCTTTACAAATCACACTAATCCGTTTATTGTTTCCAAGTCCGCGCGAAAACACATCTATCTTAAGAGTGCCTGTTAAAATAAATAACCAATTGTCTTTGCGATATAAAAGCTAAAACTTAATGGAACGACAAACCGAACACTAACGAGTAGGCATTGAAAACACTGCTTGCAGTTCCAATGCGATAGGACTAGTTCGGAGAACGATATCCAATCTAATATCCAAATCCAATAAGCGGAAAAGCCGAGTTCAGTATAATGAAAAAAGTTCCTGCTACATTGAATACGACTTAATTAAGTTGGTACAAATCAAATCGGGATAGTGCCTATTGAGCGTGTTCTCTGCAGGAACAACAATACCTATATTGAAGTCGGGTTTCAATTTGCTTTCGTCGACGATACAAACTGCAATTACTCAACAGTGCGAGATTAAAACGTTCGAGTGTAAAATATTTGATCCATTTATGATAACTGTACTATCTTGGTGTAAATATAACGTCGTAAGAGCACGCTACATTTTGAGTCAAAAGCTTATTTCATTCTTGAGATGCCTCCCTGACAGACAGACATACAGACAGGCAAATAATAATACAGAATTCTTTTTTATATTCCCCCAGGAGATAAAAGACTAAATTGTGCCAGCCTACTATCTTTAATGACGCTCAGCCATATTCATTTCATGGACACTCACGTTCATAGAACTAATTATAATAATGACCTAGAAGTACGCCACACCACTTGTCGTAACATGTTTCGCTAAGGTTGTATGCAAAACCTCAAACAAATAGCTCATTTCATCCTCGAGTTGCTACGCGGACGAGTAGGCAAACGGATAATCATAAAAGAATGAAGTTTGTATCGAGATGACGCATCATATAACTCATTCTTAGAGAAATTAAGTTTAATGCCAAATTTAAACTCTAAACTATAAAATCTTTCTTGGAAAACATGATGGTTTCAAATTTGTGTTCATTAAATTGGGTTTTCTATCATTGTTTCTAGCATATTCCTACCTTGTTCATAAATTGTTAAATTTTATAATTAATGTTCTGACTCTTTCCCCAATCCATTAGTAGGGAGCACACTCTACCACTGCTCATAAGAATCCACAATGCAGTATATTAATACCAAATTGTTTAATCACAATAAACTCAACACAATGCTCAAATAAGCTGTACGGGGGTTATTGATTACGAGCTGTATACTAACAGTTAAAGTTAGGTTACAAAAACCGTAACCTTGTAATATAGATAATATTGTGTATATATCAATATTTCTATAATTATAGTGAAATGAATATGTTTGAGTGTATACTTTCACTATAAAGATCAGTGCCAGCAACGTCTGTACTTTTAAGTCTTCTGCGAACATCTCTTCATCACAGTATATTTCTTCATCGGTGAACGAATTTTCGGTGCCATAACAACATGAGTATATTATTAATAATTTTATCACTATTCAGTTCTAAATACACCGTGATTTTTGTATTGAGGATAGCAAAATTTTAAATGAATCTTTATAGAATTTGTTACTCTCCAGAGGGAAAATGTGTTATTTCAAATTTTAATTTATAAATGTTGTAAGTGAAATTATTAAGTTGTATAAAAAATTCCTTTGGGGACATTAATGTCCAATTTTGCTAAATCATAGGTATATTATTTTGTAACATGACGTACATTAAAATATAAATATATGTAGTTCCATTCCAAATATTTCATTAAATCTAAACGTAAACAGATGAAATGAATCATGATCTATTAATTCATTTAACTCTAATATCTTGTCTCCTCTCAACGTCCTAAATATTCTACTATCAGTAATATTATTACCTTAATATTTTTATAAAGAAAACCATTTTCTAAATCTATTTAAAACCATATTGTGAAGATTGTAGGTCGTACAAAATATTTTATATTCCACGATTTTTTCTTCATTAGAATTAATTTTTGTGACAATTTATGATTTTCATGTTAATGGTGTTGAAAAGAATAAAACAACTAAATTATACCGGAATATAACCGTACATTTATAATTATAACCAGACTTTCTATTTAGTTGCGGTTTTCAATTTTTTATTTCCCCGGTGGTGGAAAAAGGGGAAATTAAGGACACAGAAACTTTCCAAATGTCCAGTCGGGAAAGGGTTTATTTTTCAAGCCAACGAACCGGCAAATGCCTCCAAGATTAAAACTCTCAATCACAGATCTACTGATTTAGTTTTCTGCACTCATTATACTTTTGTTCCCACCCCCTTAATATTTGATCCTATAGTGATTTTAAAGTATTTAGGTTTAACCAGTTTATTAATAATATTTTTTGACTATAAAGTTTCCATCAATGTATCTATTATTTCCAACAAAGGGCTTGCTTAATAAGTTCTAATACAACTTGATTTGTACGAACTTAATTAGGCAGCATTCAAACTTCGGCCATTATTCTGAATTCAACGTTTCTGCTTATTGAACTTGGATATTACATTGTATGTCATTCTCTAAACCAGCCGTATTACGTTCAAACGACTAGTAAGATTTACATTGCCTTACTCATTAGTGTTCAGTTTATTGTTCAAGTAAGTCCTCTGTTATTTGAAGAGAATATTGTTTTGTTGTAACACAAATCCTAATATATGTAACTTTCATTGTTTGGAGGTATCTATTAATATTTGCTCACAAAAATCTTATATTCAATACCACATTACTCTTTAACTAAATCCATCCTCAACCCAAATTCCTTTATTATATACTTATCTTTATTTAACAATCTAAGTGGATAGATCCACTTACTAGTTGATAATTTAAACAACACTATATAATGTGTATATATGCCTTACGAAATTACATAAGCTACCCTGACTCATTTAATATTTGTAGCATATGTATATGTTTTTTTTTAATAGATATTATATATATATATATAATTTTTTTATTTTAACATTATTGATGACTGTTATGTGTAAGGTTAGATATACTACTGAGAAAAGGTTCAGATTGCAGATCTCGAAACGTAGTTTTACTAATTTTTTTCTTACTCAACAATCGAAAATGTTCAAAAATTACTGTTTCCTTTACGATTCTTTCATCGTCAAAAACAGACTTGTGACAAAATTGTAACTCATTTATTCTGTTCACCCATTTATCGACAATCTTGTTAAAGATCGCTATCATACGCATATTTTTATCACTTAAAAAGAGATTATACAAGAGAAACTAAATTTATTCTACATAATAATGTAGATAATATTAAATAAACAAAATATAGTAGTAACTTTTTACTTTAATCTCTTTTTTCCTATTTCCGATTTATAACTGGCTTTAAAGATCTAAGTATTTTTCATTTTACTTCTAATTATAAAAAAGAAAAGGTCATCCTGAAACATAACATAATAATCCTATCACTTATTATCTTTACTATCAGTAGTCTATAGTGTACAACTGTTTAACGCATCTTTTCACTTATTTTCGTATGGTATGTTAGGGTAGCTGTAGACAATGTATTTTAGAAGAAAGGAACATCTTAAACATGAATCACCAAAGTTGTAACAATCTGATAACGTTCTTGTTATCATAACGAATTCCAAAATTTAATTACAAGATACGAAAAGTCCTTAAGTAAGAGGAAAATCTTTTTATTGTGAGCTTTTAACTTCTCTTGTTGAAATAAACAACTGATTCAGTCATATATCTACGAAGAAACGTGGAAATCTAAGTTGCTAAAGTTGAAAAATGATCGTCATATGTTTTAAATTTACTGAAATTTCATTACATTATAACTTATTATTATTGTTATTGAGTAGAGGCCAATATCGAAATTTACTGGCGTTTGCAAGCATAACCTATATGAATACTATGATTACTATGATTACAACAGTTTTTTATCTTAGCAGTTTCTACTAAAGTTTAAGTACCTTTTTGTAGTACATTATCATTTTGGTCAAATAGTTTCAGATTTTCTACTTATAATATATATTATAAACTGTGATAAAATACTCAGACCAATTATCTCAATTATTCTGTTATCAATGAAGCGATTTCCTACAGCATATGAGAAACCTCTACGTAAAAATTCTAATTCAGACTGCGGATGACCTCATAGCGGTCTCATTAAAGTTCAAGGGGCTGAAAAATAAGGTTGCCCAGAAAATGGTGACCACAACATTAAATTAAAATTCATTTGAAAGGGGAGTTGAACTCAAAAATCGGTAAAAAATGTTTTTTCGCTTTTATTTTTTATTTTATTATTTGATTCTTTCTGAAAAATTTACTGCAATCCCTATATAAAAATGGCTTTCCGTTGATCTTCTATGATTTTTCAAATATAAGACTACATAACAAATTTCGCATCAACTTTGCCCTCCGCCTCGTAACACCTGGTGCAAATACAGGTTAGCAGAAGTAAATGAAGAAGAAATTACCTACAATCACAAACATTCTCTACCTCAAGCTGTATTGACAGCAATAAAACCTACATACAGAGATTTGTCAAGATTAGATCTACTAAAAAAAATGTCTTCACGGTAAAACCCAGAACGTGAACGAATCTTTCAACAATGTAGTGTGGAACCGAATCCCAAAAAATGTGTTTGTTGGAAGAGAGACTCTTGTATTAGGTGTTCATGATGCTGTTCTAACATTCAATGAAGGTTAACATTGGAAGGATCAAGGTTTTAAAGGAGTTAGGAATAAAAGACTGTGGCAAATACACCGTAAGCACATTGAAGAGTCTCGATGAAGTCAGGATGAGGAAGGCAGATCTGAAAGCAGAGTCAATGACTAAGGAAGCAAGAATAAACAAAAGGAGACAGTTATTAGGTGAGGAAGAGGAAATGGATGGTAGCTACTGTCCTGGAGGCTTCTAAAGGTAATATAAACTTATAATTATTTTGATTTTTTGTTTTCAGCTGTTTTTGAAAATTACCGGTTTTTAATATATATGTACCTTTTTCTCAGAAACTATAAATGCTACACACATGAAATTTTTACTGGTTATAAAGTAGCCTTTTAGAAGTATGTAGCTCTAGTTTTATCAAATTTCATCAATAAATAAATATTTAGAAAAATATTTTATCTTAAAATATAAAAATAAAAAATAAACACAAATACAAAAAATTTTTTCTTTAGTTGTATCAATTATTTTACAAAGATTTTAGAGTTATAAATACAATATTATATCCTACACCTTGTGTAAAAATTTCAACTTCCTAACTGTTATGAGTTCTGAGAAAAAGGTACATAAATTTACCTTATTTTAACATTGGGCCTAATGGACCGTTCAACTCCCCTTTAACACACCATTTGATTAAAATGCATTACACATGAAGATTCGAGAGGAAAACAGTATAAATGTTATTTTTGATCGCTGTGTATTTTCTGATAAATTTGAATATGACGTTTCGAAATCCAGTGTTCAGTTTCCTTTTCACGGTCCTAAAGCACGATTAGCCAAGCAATATGGTGGGTAGTGACGTTCACTTTTATCTAAACGGAATAACTTATACCACGTTACAGCATCATCAGTGCTAGAAAATATTACATTACGAAAGTGGGAAAGCAATTTTAGAAAATGCAACATTGTTACATCACATTATTCTTGCTTCAATTTGGCTGTGGTAACGAATTCCTCCAACACGAGCTTACTAAATCCTTTCCGACTCCCTAGTATTTATAGTTATCTACATTCTTAATCTTCCCATATTTAAACTGCCGTTCAAAAACTGGAATGGCTGCAAAAATCATCACCTCCGATCTAAAATGTATTATGTGTTTATAGTACTACGTAATAACATTCCACACATGGAAGAGTGGAAAGTGTTTCAATGTGGTGAAGAAGATTGTGTGGAGTTGGAACATTGGGAAAGAATCAAAAGTATTGATGTATAAATCTTATTTCCAACCAATTTTATTATATGGAGCAGAGACGTGGACGTGGACTAAAAATGATTTAAGCAGATTGCAAGCTGCAGAAAATGAGATATTTAAGAGGGATAGAGAAGACTACAAGAAGAGATAGAATAAGGAACGAAATAACCAGAGAAAGATTGAAGGTAGTTTCACTGCAAGAGACAATGGAAAGAAGAAGAATACAGTGGATGGGGCATGTGAAGAGGATGGGAGATAATAGAATGCCTAGAATAGCACTGGAGAAGGAGGAAAGAGGAAGAAGACCGAGAGGAAGATTGGGGGACCAAGTGTGGAAAGACATAGAGAGAAGGGGACTACAGAAAATGCAGGTGGAGGAAGAGGAGACCTGGAATGACAGACAAAAGTGGAGGAGGCTGTGTACGACCCGTTATAACGGAAACGTCAGATGATGATGATATGAAGTACTACGTAAAATGTTTCAAAATAAAAACCATCGTTTCTTTTCATAATTACACACCTATCAAATACAACGCAGAGTTAATCATAAAGAATTGTGGGATTAGTTTTGAAGATTTCGTTTATCATTTGTGTATGTTTAGTTTTGTAACGCTAATCTAAATTTTACATTTGTTTCATAATACTACCTTCAAACCTGGAAAGTTCAAATAAACGAAATTCAAACATGTAAAATAAAATGTTTTTGTTCAAATATACACACTTATTTGTTTATCTCATTCAGCTCGGCTTACATTTAAGTGTAATCTAACACCGACTTGAAACGTAACGCAAACTCATGAAACTTTATTTACTGATCAGTTATAAAGGAAACCAATCACGTTTTTATCGTGATTATCATTATCTTATTTCGTATCAATATCATAATCACATAAGTATCAACCAAACCACGACGTTCTAAGAATAGTTCAATTTGCTAAAAAAAATTTTTAGAACTATTTAATAAAAAATCATGAAATATTGGAGAGATATCCTAATTTATTGCACAGCCACTTACCGAAAGTGTATATGAATTAAGTCCCAAAACACTGTTCTTTAAACTTGAATCTAAAAGAGATCGGAAGATTTTTCAGTGACTATCACATATTTCAGGATTGTTTATAATGTTTAAAAACAATATGCCCATTGTGCCCCTATTTTCAGAGGGAAAAGGATGCAAATCCGCAGAAAACTTATAGTATCTTATATTTAAATTCTTGGTTCATAGGTATTTAAACATAACGTTTTGTATCATTGAGTTAAGGAGGTAAAACTATTCATATGGCTTCAAAGCCTTAAAATTGGATTGTCCACTTTAAGAGTGTAAACGAATCATTTTATAGCAATGTCACAACAGAATCTTAAAACATCGTTCAATAAAAAGAACTTGCTCGAGTGGAGTGTACGGACTCTCATTAGTATCTAACGAGACAGTTCTAAGTGGCATTTACGGACACGTGTAACGAGCCTCTTATCGTTACAAGAATTTATATTTATCCTTCTATTGCCTGTCACCTCAAAAGTGTATCAAGTATTAGCGATCCTGGTTTACAAGGAAGTTACAATAAATAAAAAGGAAACTCTCCACAGGCACTTGCCACTAAGAGGCCCTAGTTATTTTTGAAAATATTTCTTTTAATTTACGAGTGTTTTTGTTTTAATTTTATTTACAAGAATGTTACATTTTTATTTAAGTTTGCTCATTAGGTTTGTACATTGTGTATACATTTGGTTGTTTAGGTTACTTTATTGATGTATTACATTATGTATACCAATGTATATAATGTGTTATTGTAATATTTTCAAAAATAAATCATATTCTCTATTCTATTCTATATTACTCGCTTCGAAATAACATCCGAGCTTAATCGAACATCAAACTGAACACTAACGAGTAGCAATGTAAAAACCCCACTTGTAGCCCTACTGAGAGAGGACTAGTTCGGAGAACGATATCCAATTTAATATCCAACTCCAATAAGCGGAAACGATGATTTCAGCATAATGACCAAAGTTTCTGCTACATCGAATTAAGTTAGTACAAATCATATCTGTTTTTGCTTCTATTGACTGTGTTCCTTGCCGGAACGAACAATACTTGTGTTGACAGCGAGTATATTTGCTTTAGTAAACAATACAAATTGAAGTAACTTAAAAGTATGAAATTAAATCCTTTATACATAAGTATGCATTTTTCAAAAGTTTCTTGTTGAAGTATCCGTAAATTACAAGTAAATTGGGAAAACGGGCCTATACTATTTTAATTAAGTGATTCCGGTCAAACTATAACAGACTTTACAACATTTAAATCTACTACACTTGGTATTCAAATAAGAAAGTATTTGGTTTCCTAGTGTTTTATATACATTTTAAAGACGGGAAGCCTACTTCTGTCAAAAGACAAATAAGATGGGTTTTTAATAGACTTTAAATTTATAGTAACAGTTAGATAGTAACTTTGTCTTTTATATATACATTAAAGTATTGACCAATTATTACAATATGCTTTACATTCGGTAAAATTTATACTTAAAAGTACATGATTATTAAAGCTTTTTATGTTCTTATCTAGATGTTTCCTTTACTCTATGCTAAACTGCGGTTGCAGAAAAGGTTGATAGAGTAAGTGATGTTACTATCAAATTGAAAACAGTCGTTAAATTAATTAAACATATGGTTATACTGACATAAAACTATGTAGACACACAACAGTTAATTACATTTAACGTACTCTTTCAATTATATTACTTTTTGGCTGTAATGCAAATTGGAGAGACCAATATGGAATTTTGTGTGGTTTAATTACCAGTGGGCCGTAGTCTGTAGACATTTTGTAAATGAGAATAGACCTACTGTATATGTTACACAGGGATATTAAGAATGTTCTTGTACAATTTCAGTACAATCAGTTGAATAGTTTATGCGTGAAAGCGTAACAAACAAAATCACTTTCACATTTGTAATATTATTTAGGATGTAGTTCTCAGAAAACTTACTTCGGCCAAAAAGAGTCTGCTTCCAGCTCTTGCAATATTCCTTCGGCCTAAAATACTTACAGTGCCATAGTATAGTTTAACATTTTGTCAAAATTCATGTAATAAATTAAGGCTAAGAAGCCTACTTGGGTGAAAAAGCGTCTACTTCAGGCCGTTTAAATTCACTTCTAGACTAATACAATTAGAGTCTCAAATGTTTAGTAAGCCTGATCAAGACAATATATGGTAGGCGTTAGAAACCAACTTCGGACAAAACGAGTCTACTTTTCAGATCTTACAATTGTGACATTTCCAGTTCCATAGTGTGCTTTGCCTTTTAGCCCTGATTAATAAAATATACATTTATAATTAGGAATAAGAAGCCTACTACAGTAAACAAAAACATCTACTTCCAACATAAGGTGGAAATCCTTACAAACTTATGCAAACATTTCAAAATAATAACATATATTGTCGAATAACGCTAATTTTAAACCCGCCTTCAACACAGGTATTGCCCGTTCCGGCAGAGAACACAATAGGAAAAAAACCGATTTTATTTGTACCAACTTAATTAAGTCGTATTCAATGTAGCAGGAACTTTGGTCATTATACTGAACTCGGCGTTTCCGCTTATTGGATTTGGATATTAGATTGGATATCGTTCTCTGAACAAGTTCTCTCGCAGTAGGGTTTACATTGTCTACTCGGTAGTGTTCAGTTTGTCGCTCGATTACACTCGGATGTTATTTTAAAGTGAGAAATGTTTATTGCGACTTCTTTGTAAACTAGGATCGCTACTATTTGATACACTTTTGATCACGATCACGTCACGATAAATATAAATTCTTGTAACGATAAACATCTACGTGTTACATGTGTCCGTAAATGCCACTTAAAACTATAGTACTATTATTTATTATTACTAATCTGAAAGATATTCTTACTTGACTAGTATACAGTAAACACAAACTCAAAATAAATTAATATTTACAAACAACTAACCATTGTTTTGGTATATTATTTCGGTATTTATCAACCATATGTATGGTATCAGCATTCAAAATATCATAAGAGAAGGGATTTTTTGAATTAGCTTGTAATAAAAGATTATGCTATTCCTTCAATTTACGTAGATTAATGTAAACTAAGGGGTTGAATATGCAATTAAACCCCGTAGTTTGGTGCATCCAAGCCAACGAAACGAATTCGATAAATAATCTGTGAAAATTTAAAGCCTATTTATACAATTATTATTGAGACGCAATTATTCAAATTATAAACTAATAGTTAGATTTTCATTAAATTTTGACCCTAATGCAATCTAAATTTTGGTGACACCTCTTCTTTTTCTTTGTTATATTGGGAAGTATGTGATACTGATTTTAATTATAAATACTATCAATTAAAAATAATGTTATCAATATTTATGAACTCTAAAAAGGTTTCTTTCATATATGATGCTTTACTAATAAGCAATCCCGTATATTGAAAAAGTTTTGAATTACTGAGTTACACAAAAACGGGTACAATTAAAATGAATAGTCCAAGACTTTTAAAGGTTCCGAAATAAGTGAGTTTGTTTTTTTTTTACTTTAAACCACTAAATTATACAAAAAGAAAGAAACTTTTGGTCTTACAAATAAAAATGATACACAATTTTTATAATATTGTACAGACTGACCAAAAGACATTACATGTACTTACACATAAACAATACATACATATGGAATTACAACTACTATTACACTATACATCACTATGAGAAATAAAGGAAAAAAACTCCAAGGCAAAGCCTGTTTGGAGTGATAAATATCATAAAATTAACAGAAAACTTGCAGCATTACAACCAATACAGTAATATTTTTATCAAAACTTATTTATTTTAAATCTGAGTGAAGTTCGTGAAAACTCTACTAAATTAATACAAAAATCTTAACTATACATAAAATAATCAACTAAGCCTATATGTAAAAAAAAATACACTAATAGCATGCGTAAATAATATCTTGTTGGTTGATATCTAGTCAAACAAAGATATACAGTTGCCACAAATATGTAATGCGTCAGGTTACCTTATGTAATTCCTTAAGGCATATATACACGTTCTATAGTGTTGTTTGATTTATCAACTAGTAATTGGATAGATAATTATGCTCTTAGACTGCCTAATAAAGATGAGGATCTCATAAAGAAAATTGCAATAAAGATGGTTTTAGTTACAAAGGATGCGGCATTGAAAATTAAATGTTTGACAGCAAATGTTAGTAGATACTTCCAAACAAAACATTTGTGTTTTTTTTTCTTTTTAATCTTATCAGAAAACCCAAGAAGAGCGAGGGCGACTCTTCT
Source organism: Homalodisca vitripennis (assembly GCF_021130785.1). Classification (NCBI taxonomy): domain Eukaryota; kingdom Metazoa; phylum Arthropoda; class Insecta; order Hemiptera; family Cicadellidae; genus Homalodisca; species Homalodisca vitripennis. The sequence goes on from NC_060213.1 coordinate 1,731,860, forward strand.
ATTTGTTTATAACGAGACAGATCTGGAATGGCTTTAAGGACACGTGTTCTACTTTTGCAACAGTCTTAACGGGTCACAAACAAGAAATTACATTTATTATTGGATTCTTCGTCAACTGTCATCTCAAAAGTTTTCCAACTCAAATCGGTCCGAGTTTGCAGGAACTATGAAAGTTACATATCATACGAATTGTTGTTACAATAAAATGTCCCTCTCGAAATAATAGCGGACTTAATTAAACGATACACTGAATACTAATCAGTAAGGCAATGTAAAGCCTACTAGTCGTTCGAATATGATAGGGCTGATTTAGAGAACGATATACAATCCAATATCCAAGTTCAATAAGTAGAAATGTAGACTTCAGTATAATGACCTAAGTTTCTGCAACATTGAATGCTGCCTAATAAGTTCGTACAGATCAAGTTGGTCTAGAACTTAAGCAAGGTCTTTTTTTGGAAATAATACCTGCATTGATAGAGAGTTTACAGTAAAAAAATATTAATAATAAACTGGATAAACCTATATATTTTGTTAAAACTATAAGATAAAATATTAAGGGGTTGGGAGAAAAGTATAGTGAGTGCAGAAAACTAAATCAGTAGATCTGTGATTGAGAGTTTTAATCTTGGAGGCATTTGCCGGTTCGTTGGCTTGAAAAATAAACACTTTCCCGACTGGACATTTGGAACTGGCCTGTGCTAATATATAAACTCACCCTGTGTCTGTGTCCTTAATTTCCCTTTTTCCCCAAGGGAGGAAGAAAAAAAATTGAAAAACACAATTAAACCGAGTGCTTGATAATAATTAATTAGGAATATACTGATATATTACGATAGAATTTGGTGTCTTTTGTTCTTTTCATTAACATTATAATTCAAACCATAAATTGTAACAGAAACTAGTTCTAATGACAAATAGATCTTTGTATACGAGATCTCGTATTATATATTTTTGTATAAGCCACAATCTTTAAAATATGCTGTAAATGGATTCCGAAACATGGTTTCTTGAAAAATTAATTAAGTTAATACAATTACTAATAGTTTTTATATTTAAATGACCTAAGTATATATAATTTAGAAATGTTTCTATACTTTGCAAGTAAACGTGTCAACTTCTAACCTACATAATATTTGGGTAGAATTGTTATATATAGAAAGGAGATAAGATATTACTTACATTAACTAATTTATTAATAATTAATGTTTTATTTCATGTGTTTACGTTCAGATTTAAAGACATAGTTTGAATAGGACTACATATATTTATATATTAATGTACGTTACGTTTTAAAATAATGTAGTAATGACTTAACGAAACTGGGACATAAACATTATTTCTCCAGAGGATTCTTTTATCGAAACTTAATAGTTTAAACTAATAAAAATCTGTAAAAAAGAATTTAAGTCACATATTGTCTCCCCCCCCCACCCCCCCCCCCCCCCACCCCCCCCCCCCCCCACCCCCCCCCCCCCCCACCCCCCCCCCCCCCCACCCCCCCCCCCCCCCACCCCCCCCCAATAATTCAACAAGTCAAATTCCATTTCTCCTATTTTATACTCTAAGACGATACATCCTACGACTCAAGTTGTTTGAATAATCTCTCGTTTTCAAACCTAAATCTTGTAATCTCCTACTAGTTTTACTTAACTGTGTAAGCCGACACAAAGATCTCGAAGGTAACTTTAAAAAATAATGCCAAAGAAGTGTTTCTATTTCTCAAATACAACATGTAGAGAAACGAAACAGTTAGATAGGCGAAATTTTTTTTGAGTAAATATCGATTGTTGTATCAAAACCATCTTGGGAACTTGTCAACTTTTATTTTAATTGAGGTTACCACAGTTTGCCAATCTTTCCTTAAAGGAATTGAGTTATAACGAAGTTATGGTCAGTTGATTTCTTAGATATTTTTATTCAGGCAACTGATCCATATAAACTGTATTTGCAAATAATTATAAAAAATTAATCATAAATACAAGTGAACTGTATAACTGTTTGAAAACTATCACTCTGTCTCAGATAAAACTAATTTTTAAATTAGTTTTAGCTAATTTTAAAACGAATTTATCCCCACTGTCATTTACCAGATGATTCCAAAATATGCAATAAATTTGCATATAACAAGCCTGATATGTATCAGCTTCATCGGTCAAAAACCAACATATTATTTTAACCTTATTCTACAGTTAAAGTACGTATTTATTAAATATTTTCAATCGATACAAGATTAAATGATGTAAAAATTGTACATAAAACATTGAATGGATACCATCACCAATGTCTCCTTAAATCATTAAGTAATGTATGAATCTTAGTAAACATATTTTAACTCGCAGTACTATGAAGCTTTAACCTGGAGAACCTGGATATTTGATATTTTCTGAGAACTATTAATAAAATCCGGATATCTGGTAATAAAAGTGTTATAGTTACAATTCTTTTAATTGTAGCTACTCAATTTGTTTAAACTACTGAATAAAATATGAAATTAATTAAATATTCACTATACTGCTTTTATTAATAAAGCATTATAACATAAACATGTGAATGTTAGTTATAAATGGGGGCATTGACCTAAAATAATTAAAATTAACAAAAATAATAAAACAATATCAAATGTGATACTTTTATTTATGTATTTATTAATTTTTCAATTTTAATATTTTCTAGTGATAATAAATATTGAATGTGTCAATAAATATATGAATCACTGTTCAATAGCGTTAATACACACCAAACACATAAATTGTGTAATTGTGTTTTTTATATTTATTTTTGTGTAATTGTGTAATTTTGTAATTGTGTGTTTATGTATACACATAAATTATACACATATTTATAAACATAAATAATATTTATGTCAATATCTAGTAACGATATTTACGCCAATAATTATATAACAATTTCAACAATAACATTGGTTATTTTTATAAATATTTCTAAATCAAAAGCGTTACTGTTTTACAAAAATTTTATTTCTTAATGGAATCTGCAAAAACCATTGATTAAATGTTGCTATTTGCTCAGAACTCGAATCTATGAACTCTACAATCCATTTGACCTCTATGAGCTATGGCTTTGTAGTCACAGCCTTACCTTCACAGAATAGATCGCAAATGTTTGAAAATCAATCATATTTTCAATATCTCTCAATTTAGCCACTTATATATAATATGATAAATTCCGAGTAGGTCAAATTTAAAAAATGGAACACTCGGATAAACATCTGAGCAAGAACAGTTGTTTGGGTTTTATAAGTGATCCTCTCACTCTAGCAATAATAAATTATGTTATACTATTACGAACTTGAGTAACACGTTCGCTACCCAAAGGTTACTGTAGGAGTGTACGCTTTGTCAGCCAACATCAGACACTGCTTCCCACGGGATTCAAAGTGTTATTTGCTAATTAACTCATTTGATCTTGAATATTTTGTTTCTTTTAGTGCTTACAGTAAATCACACTTCACCAGATATAGTGTTAATAACTGAGTAAATCTAAATTTTCTTGTACAAAAAGTTCCTTTGACGTAAGATCTTTTTTTGTTTGTAAACCAAATTGGATCAATCTGATAAGTCGATTAAAAGACACAAGATGTGTGGAATTTTATGTTCCTGGCGAATTGAGAACGTATGCTAAAGTTGGTAGTGAAAAAGTTTTAGTATTTTACTTCACTAGGAGAGAAGAAAAGTTCTCGGACATAATAATGTACATAAAGTAGGAATTACAGAACACGACATATTTTATGAAAAAGGGAATTTTATATTACGAATACATTCCCTAAATTAACATCCAAGTTCCTCTCAACTGAAAGATATTGTTTGGATACTACTAAAATCTCTCCTGTGACCACCCTGAACGTAGTTTTAGGCCATGGAAGAAAACTCCAGTAATGAGTAAGTTAAGCAAATTAGTACAAAGTTAAAGAATATTTATTCAGTAGCTAATAACAAGCTGAGCTTACGTAGCAGCAACCAAGTGGCGTACATAGAACATTATTTCGGGGGAGTTGATTATTTAGATCGTAAAAAAAGTATTAAATACCCTCTAAACATAGAGGCTCATGGATTCTGAACTGGAAGTTTTTGAGCTTTAAGACCTCATAAATGAGTTCTAGCTTATAATCTAATAGGTGCAATTTTAATATATGTCTTTCAAAACTTCGGAGGGGGGAGTAGAGGCTTGATTGAGCATGGTTTAGACGTAGGATCCTTAAAACGTTCGGGTCTGTATTAATTGGATGGAACACATTATCAGAGTTGTATTTGAATTCATACGTGGAGCATATTTTATATAATTTCCCATTTAAAGTAACTTTCGACGTCTCTTGAACCTAAAATAAAGCGTAGAGAAAATGTCACTAACGTATTTTCTCTTTATAAGTCTTTTTAATCTTCCTAACAGTGGCCTTAGCGACTGGAAGTTTCAAGAGTTGAGGATAAAGTTACTGAGGTCTTTGCTTCAGTATAAGTAATGGAGCTATAAACTTGGTACAAACGCATTTCGCCACTAAGAAATTCTTTAAGTTCTACAAAATCCTTCTCAAATGCCTCTACGAATTTTCTGGTTAGATAAAAAAGAATATCTGTACATGTTCAACATCAAGCATAATTTATAATAATATAGGAGGATGAATATTGTATTATTATTATTATTATTTTGTGTAATAACTTTTTTGAAGTGAACTGCTTGATAACAATTTTAAGCTATTCGTGTCCTCCCGAAAAATATCCTTCCCATAACCAGTATGTAAAACCTCAGTGTATATGATGATAGAATGAAAATGAAATTGGACCTACTCAAATTGGTTGGAAAAACCTGCAGTAATGTATGACCGAATTAATGTATTTGTCAGTATACCCTGATATTTGCAGACTTACTTATGACCATAATACAACACGAGGCTTCATGACTCTAGAGGGTATTCAAAACTAGAGATCATGTTTAAATTTTGAATATTTTCGCACGAGGATACAAAAGAGTTATAACAAAATGCAAGAGACCTCACTTTGACACGTCTGTTGTGAATAATAATTGTGCAGTGAGACAGTAAGTATAGTGCACAGACAATTTAAAAAACACAGTCTCTCTTGTACAACTATCCTAACACGAATTGATGGTCAGGTCTAGTACTACCACTTATGGAACCTAACGAATTCTGTTGACTATTCATAGTTATAAACCTCAGTGAGACGTGTAGTTTTGAATTTAAGAAAAGGTAGGTTGCAGAAGTCTCACTAGAACACTGTTCTCAGCGCAAACTCATGGCCAGGCCAAGTATTACCAATGATGGAACCTAGCGAACCCCAACCAATTCTGCTGACTATTCATAGTTATAAACCTCAGTTAGACGTGTAGTTTTGATTTTAAAGAAAAGATAGGGACAGCGATCACAACGCCATCCGACGACCAGATTTGGAACTACCATTGTCGGAATATAGTTCATCACTAGCGCAATCTGTTGACTAGTTGTACTTACTAACTTTAGTGAAACGTCTGGGTTTGGATTGCCTTTGTTGGATTTTAGAACGTTGTTTTATTTACTCTTCATGTACGCGAGTAATTGGCTTAGTCTTTATTACTTATACGTTTAGTGACAACACAAGATGTAATGTTCCATAAAATATTTTTTCAACGGTAAAGATACACAATACAACTTTTCAGCAAATATTGTTCAAGATAAAGTTTATACGTTGCAGTATGAAATGTTTAATTATTGTTAGAAAACTATGTCTCTGTAAAATAACAATAAAATAGTTACATAAACAAATACATAAACTAAAATGTGACGTTTAAACCGTATAGTCCATTTAATCTCACGTCCGAATAGCTTCCTCGCTTTGTTTTAGCTGTTAAAATACTTAACAAGCTATAAAAACCTCGGACTGTAAACCAATTAAAATAAACTGTGGTTGATTCTGTCGCACGTAGCTAACTAAAACCACATCGGTCTACCACAAAATTGCGGTAGGCGGTCATCCCCATTGTACCAGTAATGATGTGTGTGTGTAAACCTTTACTACACGACATCTATGTTGACTTTAAAATATTGAACAATCATTCTCGTTTGTTTAGTTAGGTAAGCTCCCTTCAGACGAACATGACTTCAGATTTCAGGAGTCAAGTCTGCAACACCATCAGATTTCAGATGCTCGTAAGGGAAAGGTAAACTGGAGCTAAACTCAACATTGGTAACAGCAACAATATTTTCTTTACAATATCATTATGTTGGCAATAGTAGTAAGAGCGCTAGAAAGTGATCCTGTTTCCCAAAAGTAAGAAATGTGACACTAATTTTATTGATCCAGCATTTGGAATTCTGCGGTAAGGGTGACGTTTTCGTATTCATTACAGCGGCTTAGCAGTCCCTTCACATAAACCATAAATAAAAACCATATCAGCGTATGTTTCACTTTTAAATAAATATGACATTACTACTCCAATAATTTGATAATTACTACGGACAAAACAATACTTACACGGACTGAAACTCAATTACTATGACAAGAACAATACACACATGGACTGAAACTCAATTACTATGAACAGAACAATACGCACATGAACTTAAACTCAATTACTATGAACAGAACAATACGCACATGAACTGAAACTCAATTACTATGAACAGAACAATACGCACATGAACTGAAACTCAATTACTATGAACAGAACAATACACACATGAACTTAAACTTAATTAATGAACAGATACGCACATGAACATTACTATCAATACGCACTTGAACTGAAACTCAATTACTATGAACAGAACAATACGCACATGGACTGAAACTCAATTACTATAAACAGAGCAATACGCACATGAACTGAAACTCAATTACTATGAACAGAGCAATACGCACATGGACTGAAACTCAATTACTATGAACAGAGCAATACGCACACGGACTGAAACTCAATTACTATGAACAGAGCAATACGCACATGGACTTGAAACTCAATTACTATGAACAGAGCAAAACGCACATGGACTGAAACTCAATTACTATAAACAGAGCAATACGCACATGAACTGAAACTCAATTACTATAAACAGAGCAATACGCACATGAACTGAAACTCAATTACTATGAACAGAACAATACGCACATGAACTGAAACTCAATTACTTTGAACAGAACAATACGCACATGGACTGAAACTCAGTTTTTAGCTTTCAAAGTTATTTAAATTCTACAATTTAAATCATATTATGGTTATGTTTCTCGCAAAACATCGTTATGCGGCTTTAAATCAAATTAAATCGAGCCGTACAGTATGTCAGCAGTATATGAATGCACTGCTAAAATCAATCTACTATATGAAATAATTTTTTATTAAGAATTATATTTTTTTTGTATAAATGGATAATTGTCACTTGTGTAGTTATTGTCAGTAAAATTTAAAAGGTGTTTTGTATTGTAATGAATAAAAAAATTAATTTATTCAAACATCTATTTCCTGTGTGAGTACTTTATTTACACCGTTTTGTATAAGATAAAAATGTTGTACAAGTTCATTTTAAAAATTTTGATCTGTTTTTGTGAAATAACGATGTTATTATTGCCCAAAGATGAAAATATGTGTTTTTGCACACATTTTTTGCACTTTTTACTCACAATTTACTTAACCTCCAGTTCTATGACATGTTTTATTCAATTTATCATATTAAATACCATAATAAACTATTGACTTCGCCTCTTAATCTACGTTGCCAGAATTCATGGTGAGCTGAAAACCGGGCGAAATCTTTCGCTAGCCGTAACTCGCTAAGGTAGTATTCCGGGCCCTTGTTTATATAAACTGTTTCACTTTTTCACAATTAGAATGAGCAACCACAGTTTCTGCTTATCTTCGTGAATCGCTCTCTATAACTATTTTCGTTAGATAAATGAATAAATAAATATCACACAGGCTATAATGTGTAAACATCAATTTGCCCAATGATATTCGCAAAGCACATTATCACCCTCTGTGAAATAACATAAACATTTGTTAGATCTTAGAATATGACAACTAACTCACCATCATGACGACGATATGGTCAAACATTTATGCACTGATGTGACTCTGATGGCTCCAAATAACCACTCATTGAATGGCCGAGTAGCGTCTAGTACACAGTCTGTTCTACCAGAGAGCGCTAACAAAGCTAAATATATACATTTCAGGATCAGTAGAATTAAATATATTAATCCAAGAACTTATGGCTTGTAAAATATTTTCTTTTGGGAAATATTATATATCAATTATAATCTAGGTTGTCAGGCCAATCTGTTGAGGTAAGTGAAAATATTAAAACCTTACATTTAGGATTTTAAACATAAAATACTATTACATTTTTTTATAAGATAATTAGTGATACATGTAACAACTATTTTAGTGTTCTAAGAATTGTCTGGATTATTTTAGCGAACTGTAGTAAAATGTTTAAAATTAGTTTTATAGATGAATAATTGGTGAAACAACAATTAGTGATAGTGAAAAAACACACATTTCACGAGTAGGCTAATTCTTATGCAGGTTAACATTAGATAACGACGTGAAAAACTTGAACCAGTAACTGTTGAATTATATTTTAATTTAGAGAAAAATTAAATCATTTTTAAGGATCTAAAATATTTTCAATATATAACACTGCAATAGTCAAGAGATGTGAGCTATTTGTAAACTTTGGATCATATAGCATAGTAAATTTAATTTCCCTTACAAAATCACACTAATATTTTTATATATCCGTTTCAAATTAACGGCTATATAATTATCAAACTATAAACGAATGCAATCAACCTAAAATTGACAAAATAGTCACTTTTGGCAAAAATTATCTTGTGTTTGTAAAGAGCTGTACACAACACGGTTCAAAACAATATCTAATACTTCACTATACTTATAATAGCCTCTCTAAAATATAATGTAAAATATTATTTATCCGGAAAGTTTTCTTTTTCAGAGTACCTTTGATGGGTATATTTATTTTAGGAGGAATTGTTCTTACTAGTACCTCTACAAACAGAAGTTTAATATTTATTGAAATGTCTGAGCCAAAGGTCAATGTGTAGTATAACTTTAAATTTCGACCTAATAACAATATCTCTATGTTTTCACATATAATTTCGAAACAGCATGTACACACCTCTATATAAAAATTTACTGTTATCACATCAGGGCTTCCGACCTTTAAATGAACGATTGCTATGTTTAGTAGAGTATGCAGATATTACTAGAGATGTGAAACAGACTCAGGGATTCAAGTCTGGAATGAAATAACTTTGACAATTTCCGTGGAGATAAACCGAGATGACAGTTGCTGTCACCAATGTGGCTTTATCTCCGTTAGCGTCAAGTCGTTAAACCTTACAGGTTTGTCTGTAACATTTCTCATTATCTGGACATCTTGGAAAGTTTTTAATATTACTTGATGAGTAACAATTGGTTTTATAATTTCTTTACAGTATCCCAATATACGTTCCAAACGTTTTTGAAGTGTTTGGTAGATTCTAAACGTAATTATTTAATAAAATTTTTATGATTTCGCTACTACACCTTTTTTATATTTAATAATTGCAGTTTTAAAAAGTACAAATAAAATTCCACGCAAGTTCAGAGAACCTTATGACTCAAATTTGTTCCATTGTGTAAACATTTTGCTAAAGTTGAAATTATAGAACATAAACCTTTTTAAAACAAGTTTTATCGTTTTGTTTAAAATGTAACAATTAATTAATATAATGAATTATAATACTAATAAATACATCCAATAATTATTATTTTTGTGAACATAACAATACCCATAGATTTTAAGTTATGAAAATAATAAAGGTGAAGTTTTCATTATAAGAAATACTTTAACTGTAAAAATAAGTCTATAATGAGAAGGGAATTTTAAATAAGGAAAATGTAAAGGTTTTAACTGAAGTACGAAAATAAATAAATATTCCTGGCAGTCTAATAAAACAATGACGATATCTCTAGGGAATAGGGCAAATAAAGTTTATGTTTAATGTCACTACGCTATAGGAAAACAAACTCTGCTTTCCGTTATAAGAAAATATTTCTTAAATTTGCATTATCTGTGGAATCTCTTTCATAAAACTAATACTGTATGAAATTAAATTGAAATACCTTGCCTTCAAGTGTAACTGCTACTCAAACTGACTTGTTCTTATATGAATTAAAACTTAGTAAAATGGTACAACATAAAATTGACGGATCTGATAGATTACACAACTTACATAAAATCCAACCACATGAAAAATAATATACTGAGATAAAATATCTCCAATCATTTTACAATGAAATAACATGGTTATAAGAATAATTTTTAACCAGCTCAAAATAAAATTTAGTTTAAAAAACAGTCATGAATTATATCGGAAACAAAATATTCTTCCTCCCCGAGGTGAAATGTAATAAGAGATTCTTTGTTGGGATTCCCAGTTTATGGTTCCGTTTCCGTCTTGGTTCGTTTAAATGTAGCAATGCCATCTCGCAATTCAATTTCATTTTGAAAAAGTCTGACACATATTATTACTGTGGTAAGAATACTGTTATCGTTACGAAAGTTGTGTAGTATTAAATTATAAGTTAAGCACTCTTATATAAACATTGTGGTTAATAACCAAAATTGTAGAAAACATTTAGTTTATAGATAAAAATTAATTAAACATTATGTGACGATTTTTACTTCCCATTAATGCGCGCATATGTGTTTGTATCTACCATTGACCGGTACTAGATAAAATGTATTTCCTATATTCTTCCTGCCCGAGGTGAAATATAATAAGAGATTCTTTGTTGGGATTCCCAGTTTATGGTTCCGTTTCCGGTCTTGGTTCATGTTTAAATGTTCATATGAAAAACTTGTGGCATCTAAATAATGCAAGATTTAAGGCTTCAACTGAGATAATACTCTTTGAAATATTAATCATTCATATTACAATATAGATTACCTTGAAACTATTTGTGAATTAATTTTGAATGATTTGTTTGGTTCCAGTTTACCTTCCTCTTAGTGCTAACTCTGAAATCTGACGTTCTCACAGACAGGACTACTGGAAATGGAATCATGTTCGTCTGAAGTGGACGACGATGTCCAAAACACAGTGGACGACGTCATGTCCAAAACACAGTGGACGACGTCATGTCGACGACGAACAAGCTCAAAATGAACTCTTTGTGCCGTTTTGACATCAGACACGCGTACTAAAATATATAATGTATTCTAGGTGATGAATCAGTTTGGTCCTATTGTTTATCCATCCACACGGTATATCGAGACCGAACTGACCACTAGACTTTTAAATGCTGCATGAAGCTTCATTTCTATCCATGTAAAGTTCAGTTCCATTGATGGCGCACGTCACTTCGTAGGGTTTGACTGAGCGTTAAATAACAATTTTAGATTTTCTTATGGGTAACCTCCATGACCACGTTAAAACTGTCGAGGAAATAAAATCTGTAAATAAAATAAGTACAATCACATTATATTGTAACATTTGATACTTTTATTCAGAGTAAACATTAAAATAATAGAGAGGAAGTCAATGTTAAAATTCAGGTAAAATATTTTATTCCACCGCACTTTTGCGTTGTACTACCCTCCCTAGCTCACCGGAACTTTTATTATTTTACCTAACCTAAATAACGAAAATTAAATGCATCATGTGGCAAGACATATCGAGAATAATTACATCTGTAGATTTAAAATTTTGCATAAAACTGCACTGATACATAGACACGAATTTTACATGACCACTACATATTTTGTAGTGACAGTTACAAACATATATTTTTTTTAAATAACATTAATTTAATATATTTTAAATAGTTTATTTGCATTATTAATTGTGATATTGTTTAATTTATTTATATTCTTAATTGTTTACATATCAACCAGGATTATTTTGTATTATTAAATCTAAATTAAAAATTATTTAGGATTCCAGTACAGATGATTTGATATTAAAGTTGTGTTGATAAAACGATACTTCATTCAAATGATCAATCAACTCTGGAGTTTTGAGAACCGAACACAAGAAGTTAGGGAGATCAAGAATTAGTTAGGGAAGCAAGTTGGTTTATCTCTTCAACACAATAACGCGATCCATCCAACCTTGCTGCTAACTATAGAGATGTTGACTGAAGTTAGATACTGAGATATTAGCTAAGTTTAATTGCATTTACTTAAATCGATGTTCAATAACACTTGAACTGAGTTTAATTTTCTCCAATTCAGTCAAGTGGTTTGCTTGTAAAACTTGTTGAGTTTTGTACGCTCTTCAATAACTTTAATCAAGTATCTAAATTTCATTTCTGAAAGTTTTTTTCACTAAAATTTTATTCCAGTCATTAAGAAAAGGCGATAAAATTCAATTCTCTAGTTGTTTTTTTCATATTCTATCCAAGTAGAGACGGTGGCTAAGTGATTATTTTTTTTCAAATGGGGTCGCCTGATATTCTAGACGTTTTCACTGCTTAAGAAGAATAAAACGTAATCCAGAATGCCCAGTTCCACATTTCAACGCTTGTAATTAGGTCTGCATTAGTTAAGAACGATGATGTGAAAAAATTAAAGTCTACTTAGACAATATTGGTAGGACTACTTAAGATCCTAGATAGATAAGATCCTAGGAGCTCCAAGATAATGATTTGTCATTAAAGTACCGTGAAATCACATCTTATAAAATATCGCTATGACAAAATAATTTATGGAGCACATAATTAATTATAAGTCCCTTAAGTGTGTCCAGTATGTGTTGAACGAAAATGTATGTGATTAGTTACAAATTATACATACCACCATTTTGTGGTAAATTGAGATGAAAATATTTAATTGTATCCCTGCCCTCTTTTATTATAATATACATACTTAATAATATACATATTTTTTACCTTTGTCCCTATTTAAGATATATAGTGACCCACCATTGTACAACTTGTTGACGATGTGGATGGTAGTTTATTACAAAAAATACAGTTATTGTTTTTGTGTTCTGTTCAGTGAAGTAATCACCAGTATCCTACAATGAGTTCAAAGATTGTAAATTGAAACCTTTTGGTGTTTACAAAAGTATACTGAATAGTAATGGTTTCCACTGAATATTAATCAGTAGTCACTTAGTTTTCAATTAGTATTCACGACTTTCCACTTTCCAATTATAACAGTTACACTTTCCAATTATAATTTTCACTTATTTTCTACTAAATATTAATCAGTAGTCACTTATTTTTCAATAAAATATAAGTATACTCTCTAAAATTAGTCCCCAAAACTAAATACAGATTTAGACATCACGATTCATGTAAGTAGCCACTATATAATAAGTTACACAAACAGGTAAAGTAAATAACAGTTAAGTAAACATAGTTCTTAAAAGAGAATCTGCAATCATAAAGTAGATCATGAAACATCAAACACAAGATATAGTTGATGCCCAGCTCTTTGAGTGTGTCGCCAAATTTCATCAAAAGGCTACACAAAAAGAAGAAGGATTACTGCCCTAGAAATGAGTTGTATACTCAGACTGTCTTTGAAGTTTTTTTGATCAAACACAAGCTTTAATGCCTCACGAATGTTGAATTCAGAGAAATACTTCAAACATCTGATATCACCTGTATTATTGGACAGATCCCGCCCTCATTTGGCATATATTCCATAACGTAGTTACGCATAATTATTAAAGAACAAGGTTTGACCCAAAGGAATATTATCTAAAAGTAAGTAGATTTTTATAAAATACTATTCTTGTGGCACTGGTAGTGTAAGGTCCTACATATTACGGCATGATCCATGTTTGGAAAGACATTCTCTGGCATGAAGCCAGTGATGAAATTAAACCGTTTACATCAGTAAATACTGCAACTGCCGGCGTGTTGGTGTATCACTCGACAAGGATTAGGAATTTAATTATATTAGTCACGCCTTTCAAATGTAGCAGTGACTGAAACTAAAATATGCAAGTGTTGAGAATAAATTATGGTTGAAACAATGCAAAACAACCCAATATCAATCTTTTCAACTCTTTTCAACATCACTGTGTTTTCTATTAATTAACTATTTTCATAATAAAAATAAAGGGTGAATTTACCGTCGAGAAATTCTGGTAGCATAAAGTCTTTTTCCTTTAAAATTTGACATAATATATTCTGGTTTTGCGTTTTTTTCACATTTCTAGAAACTAGATAGGATTAAGCTACACCATGTATCACCTAAATATCTTCGCCTATAACTCATTTCATTCTTGAAACTTCCATTTGTACAGACAGATATATATTATTTAGAAATAGTTTTCTTTTACCTCAGCGGAAAATCAGCAATACTGTTATCCTGCTGAGTGATACGCTTAAATAACCCTCAAATTAAAGAGTCAAATTCTCATGAATAGTGGACTCACAACAACATTAAATTCACTCTTATTTATGTAGAAATAAAATTTAATGCATTCTAATGTCTACAGATAGCATCTTTCTTTAGATATATCTCAGATAATTAGATTACATCTTTTAATATGTTATATGTCAAAATATATAATTTTAACTTGTTTACAAATGTCTGAAGTATTTTAGTTGTCATCATGGTTAACCGTAATATCAATGTAAAACTGCTCACTAACGCTCAGCTAAATCCCATGGAGGGTCATGCGCCATCATCCAATTTGAAGTTGCTTATATATAAAGGAAGCTTCATGCAAAACGTCAAGTCTACGTCAGTTTGTTTCACGTGCGGATAGTCATATAGGGAGACAGACAAATATGCAATTTTTCCCATTCCTGGAGGGATAAACTTCGCAAACGCTCAGTTAATTACATTACACCATTGAAAGAAACTGGAGTTACTCAGTTTAACTTTGACGTAAAGGCTTAAGAGCTTAAAGAGATAAAGCTTTTAGTGACGTCACACTCTCACGCTACCATTACTGTCACTGCGTGTGTGACTAATCCTCTTAATTCCAACTTACGTCAAGAGCTCTTAAGTATTCATCATATGCAACCCACAATGTGAGGCCTATTCAAAGTCATTTTGATTATTTACTTAAGAGTACTGTATTACGTACTAAACTAGGTCCTTTATTTAACTGACTTACATCATTAATTCGACCGTGATACACTTTTTAAATCTAAGCTTAACGAATATTCTTAAGTATATATAATTTGAGTTTCCCTCTCAACTAGCATCTGTGAATAGTTTTGGGAGTTTCAAATTGACAAAATGAAATTCGTTGATAAATTGCGAGGATACAATATTCAAAGACAAATTTCCTTTTCCCTCTAAATACCAGTGTTATTTGACTCTGACGCGGATAAAAGCAATTTTAAAAACCCTTTTAAGATATTTAACCATATTTCCTGATAAGTATCTGAATTTAAAAAATTCTTCAAGTACAAAATCTTCTCACTTTGTTAAAATCCGCCATTTCAGAAAAATACGGAAATATATACTGCAAATTACCGTCATAAAAATAAAAATTAATCCCTTAAAAGTGTTAAATAAAGCAAAAATATAGGCTTTTCCCCATGACATTCTAAAATTTTTGAATCGTAAAATCATCCATAAGGAATTTTATTTCCGAAATTAATTTTTCTATTTTATTTAATTATGCTGTTTCCCACGGCTTCGCACGCTTTTCAAAGCTTTGCCCGTGTATGTGCACTTCTGGTTCAAGTGAATTATATTTCCAATATAGAGATTGCCTTATTGCTACAATCAAGAAAATCTGTTAAAAGAGTATGTATATAACCATTGTTCCATATATGTTCTTTATTATAAAGTGGTCAAACAAACAAGCTTAAGTTCAATCATAAATTTGTTTAGAAACAAATATACATAATAACTTAACGCCTTCAAATAGTGCTCGGCTATTTAATAACTGTCTCTTTATTGCAGTTTTTAATGTGCAGGCGCTTTGAAAACATCTTCTGCAGCGCCGCCAGGTGAAGAGTTCTATCAATGTGCATAACATATCAACCTTCCCAGTGGAAAAATACAGATACTTTCGAATTTTCTATATATATATATATTCATATAAGTGTATTTATGGCTTTCCGAAAGAAATATTTCAAGTTTTTAGTGTAAACATACTCATGATTTTTTATGCGTGAATAAAAAAACTCGTGTAATATATAGCAAATTAATAATATATAATAGCTGTATTGTGGTATTTGGGTTAATATTTTACTGAAAGAATATTAATATTAGTGTAAAAGGACCAAGGATTACTCAGTAGGGTGGAGTGGAAGGGATTTAAATCTCCGAGCTACATTCCTGTTTCGTCTTCCTTCAGAATAAGAATAATGACTTGCTACCGAAAATAATAATCAGCCCCACCTATCAATCACTTGTCCACAAGGAAATTTGAAAGGTAAAGAAATAACTTATGGTCAGTAGCCTAATAATCACTGAAACCAAAGATATTGAACCGAGGACCGGTTTAACTTTATTAGGAGCGGAGCAATTAAATCTCTGTCGTCTGTATCTCCACACGTTATCTCAAAAACAAACTCACCAATAGACATGAAATGTTGCATGAAGTTTCATTTATATAGAAGCAACATCGAGTTCGATGATGTTAAATATCACATTATGAGATTTGGCTGAATGTTAGCGAAAAGTTATACATTGTTTTTATGGGTAACTATGATAACAATGAGAAACTTAAATAATAGAAACTCTGTAAACATATTCAATACAATTACCTGACATATTTATATGTAATATGGTTAACAGATCCTGCATAATCATCCGTAAATATGTTGAAAAATATTTTTTCTAAAGACGTTAAACCTGGCATGAAACTTGATTTTTACAAAGATAAGAATGAGAAATATGATGGCAAATGTCCATAGGTGCAATTTGGATGATCGTGTCTAAAGCTTATTACTCAGTAGACTGGCACATTTCTTTTAGTCTGCCAGGGAGGTGTACAATATCTTCTTAATATGTCTCCAGGTTAGTCTGCAGGACATCCCAAGAATAAAATGAGGTTAGACTTGAAACTCTGTATTCAAGCTCAGCGCAGCCTGTTACACTACACGTGGTGTGGCATAATCCTACATAGTAATACAAGTAGTTGACCTATATAACTATGTGGGTGGATTATATACTGCTCCATCCTTCACTTAAGCCGCTGTAGCGTGGTGCCGCTTCTGGTTGCTAAACCACTGGCTTTGTGTGATAAATCCTGCAAATCTTGTTATTCTCTTCTATGGTTTACATAAAACAGACTGTGAACTTAAATCGTTGTTTAACTGTAAATAGTATAGAATTAAATATATCTATACTAAACTTTACGTTGTTCTGACAAATTACAGGAAATTTTACAACACATTTTAATTTAATGTGGTTTTTATTATTAAAACAAGTTAGTTATGAACCATTACAAATGTATTAGTAGGTAAATTTTACTCATTGTTACTTTATATATTTTAAATTTGTTTTAATTAAACTTTATGAATGCAACCTTGATTATTAAGTGTAAAATTATAT
Source organism: Homalodisca vitripennis (assembly GCF_021130785.1). Taxonomy (NCBI): domain Eukaryota; kingdom Metazoa; phylum Arthropoda; class Insecta; order Hemiptera; family Cicadellidae; genus Homalodisca; species Homalodisca vitripennis. Next base: position 1,749,354 of record NC_060213.1, read on the forward strand.
TGCTAAAATGTTCACTACTACTTAAACTTTAAGATGCGCTGTTCAGTTACGAAATTTTACTACGTTGTGATATACGCTTTACAAATAAAAATATTTTTATCTTGAAATATCTAATATTACAGGGGTCGTCTAGTGGTCATGTGCTAGTTTGGTCATACATATGTTATTTCTCGGTCTGTTCCACCTAAACCTGGGCTAATAAACTTTTCAAAGCTGAGCTAGTAGGGGTTGTATGGACATCCACACAAGCCATATTGAAACCTCGCTCCGTTTAAACATTCATTTATATATTTTCCCTTAACCGGAGATTTCATGAACTTGAATTTATTCAACTTGTTATCTATTCCGTACTCTACTTGACTTTTTTCATGGTAAAACTGTAGAAAACGTTGAGTCTTATTATTATATCTTTTAAGGACATGCTAACGTCATAATAAGGGGAAATGTGGATTCTGTTTGCAGATATTGTGTTTAAAATCCAACGTTACGTATACTAAAACGTGATTCAACCGATTTAAAACTTATAAAATACTTTTAAATTCTGCTTCATGTGCGTTCATAATCTATAAAAGAAACACTAAAACCCGTACAAATACATGCTTGTTTATTATAATTATATATCTTTTATATCTATATACATATATAAATGAATGTTTGCATGTATGTCCTTTATAGAATCGTAAACTATTTGACCGATTATTATGAAGATTTGTATGTATATGTATTTTTCCACGTAGAAGGTTTATATGCTATGCCCATTGATGTAACTCGCCACCTGGTGGCGCTACAAAAGATAGAAGTTTTCAAAGTGCCTGCACACAATAAACTGGAATTACGAGACTGTTACGTATATTAAATAGAAAACACTAATTGAAGGCGCTAATGTTATTATGTTTATTTGCATATGATTTAGATTTTTGGTTGAACTTAAAGCTTGAGTGTTTGATAGACCACTTTATATTAAAGTACATGTACGTTTACAATGGCTATAAACATACACAGATTTTCTTGATCGTAGCAACAAGGCAAACTATACATCGGGGTTGAAAATATAATTAACCTTAACCGGAAGTGCTCATACACGAGCAAAGCTTACTAAAAGCGTGCGGAGTCGCGGGAATCAGCTAGTTGTATATACAAATATATAAAACTTATACGCACTACCGGATTTCAACTTGCAGGGCGAGAATGTTAGCTTTATCTGCATCACTGAGCCTTTATTTATATATTATGTAATATAATCTATTATATCTTATGAAATGATAAAATTCTCCAAGTGGGGATGGCTGAGATTACATGGGTGATAGCATTAGGCTATCACGTGTATTTTTATTATCATTTAATTCTTGAATTAACTTTAATTTCTTCTCAATTTTATTTAAATTAAACTCGTTAAACTGTTTAAGTAACTGCAAACAATTAAATTATTTAATTACTTCATCAATAGCAATCATCTATAAAGTTTTGGGATAAAGACAACTCTTTTAGATGGTACATGTAAACGTTCTGGGTGAAAGGCATGAAATATAACCCGCTTTCGTATGATCTCGACAAGAAGCGAACTCTACCAAAACCTTACTCGTCCTGAATATCCTGTTACTCCAGCATCAAGCCCAAAACATCTTTTAACAGTGAATGAAATTAAATGTTTCTCAGCTTTTAATACCACGTAAGGAAACTGCAACAATATGTAAATAGGCTTCTGACAATGGCTTGCTCAGAGGCATCAAGTTATAAAACTACATTTATTAAGTACCAAGTAATTCCTATGTTTTCTTGATTGTATAATGGTATAGACATTCACCACCATTTCCAGGTTGAAGGCTTCTGCTGCAGCTGCTGCCTCAGGCTGCGCTGACAACTAGCTACTGTATAACGTGTATCATGGATCAGACTGTATTCAGTATTACAAAGATGTATGTCGTAAATCACGTTTAAAACCGAAATAACAATGGTAAACTGTGTATTGTTATCCTCAGTTTGGTAGATTGTATTCAGTTCGTGTGGTTAACCACTACAATGTGTGATTGTCTGTGTCTGAAGTACAGTCTAACTAGAAACTGGGACTGAGCAAGTACTGTACTAGTTACTATAAGTTCTCTCAGTTGATCTTGGTCATATTGTATGACTAATTTATGGATTTAAAGCATCTATAAATTAATTAGTCATTACTTTGAGAGGCCAATTAATTAAGATTTTATTACAGTGCATTTCATATTCTTGGTTTGTATGCTGTACATTAAATACATTTCAAGTCACTGGCGGTGATACATAATCTTTAGAGTTTAATACAATAATTTTATTCTGAATATACTATAAAAATATATTTAATACGCATGTTAAATATAGAAAATTTTAGTTACATTTACATAAAAGCTAAAAATAAAAAAATTTGCAGTAAAATATGCGCAATGTTATTGTTTACTTTATACCATACACATCCTGGCCTCAAAAGTCCAAAGGTAAAATGTAAACAGTAGCCAATTATCTAACGCATCTGTGATTTACAGATTAAAAGGCCCTCAGTAACTCAGACGTAGGTCTAAAGAAGATGACATTTTTCACCGACTATTACTTACCTAGGAAAGGTTGATTCTCGTGAGAATAATTATATAAAATAAGAAGATACATTAAAACTTTTCTTACTTTCTATATATTAAACACGTCTAATGTAAATCTGAAATATAAATGTATATAAATTATGGAGAAAAACTTGAATTGATTTACAGACTATAAATATTATTGTTATTGATAAAATGTTAAAAGTGATTTAAAAACTATGTAACTTAACTATAATTTTTTTATTTTTAAGGAATTCGTTCATTTTTTGTAGAAGAAGTGTTATGGCTTTTATATGAATGGAAATCAACATTATTTCTATAGTACCCTTTATGCATTGTTGGTTAAAGAACAAAGATACCATACCTAAATTAAATGTGTTTAAATGAAAGAACCTGCAACATTGTGGTATAAGTCATAGAGTCTAAGTTATATACATCTGCAAAATTTAACCTCTTTACTATTTAAATCGTAAAATATCTGTTTCCATTAAACCTTAACTACTTCTAGCTTTTAATTCCATCATTAAACATTTCACTGAATACCTGTCAAAAGGTTTTCTCAAGTAAGCTTTCTTAAAACATAGGCTCTCTAAGCTCGTTACCTCAACAATACAATCATTTTACAATGAAATGAATGATAAATCTCCGAGTGATATTCGATCATTGGTGACAATGAGAAATTATGAATGTTACTCTAAACTCATTGTGAAAAATGAATTCACAATATCTCGAGTTTGAAACGCTCTATTTTATAGACATTGGTGCAGTATGACGGCAGTTTTTATATGAACAAGGAATTGTTACTTTCGACTTTATTAGAATTTACATAATCGTAATTTTTTCAAAACTCTTTGGGCTACAATAAATATACCCCTTTTAAATTTTATTCCAATATTTCCTGAGATAAGGATTGGTTAGTGAAAGATTTAATCTTCATTAGAGCGACTTCTGAATCATCGAGGGCCTCATTTTATCTATAAATCAGAATTTATTCAAAACAATTTTATTGGTGTAAAGCGATCATTTTAAGAAAAAGTTTATTTTAATTTTGATAGCTATATTTGGACAAATGTTTGCATTCTAACCAAAATATGGAATTCTATTCTGGTATATACTAAATGTGCAATACTTTTGTACAGCAGGAAGATTTGTTTTGAAAACGTTGATCTGTAAAGAAACACATCTAGAGAGAAATATAAAAAATAACATATATAAGAACATTTCTTTTTTATATTCAATCCTCAATAGTCCATAATAAGAACCAGGTCAAAAAAACTAATGTCAAGCTTCTAAGCCTTTTATTAAGTACTGAATGATTGATAGTAGTTTATTCTTTTAGAATGAGGTGTATGAGATTCTTTATAGTAGGCTATAGTATTCATTCGAACTCGCTTCACTTGAGAGACAAATACAGAAATATTAGAATACAGAGTTAACTGAGGAGTGAACAATCCTGGCTATTTCTTTGCTGAAAACTCCAATCTCGTTGTCGGTTGGTATTACTTCCTACTGTATTTACTGTTGTAAAATGTCATTGCGATCTTTGTCTTTTACAGACAAGAGAATTTTATTTTTGGATAAATCATTTGCGCTTCTCAAAGAGTATTTTTCAAACAAGCTAATCACAGTTGAAGGTAATGTTTTTCGGAAAATAACTGGACATTCATAGTAAAAAGAGACAGTACTAGTTCAATGAATTATGCAGTGAAGTTACAAAAAGCACTATTTCTAAACTGTTACTTGTATAAAATGTTAACTATAGAGCAATCACTGCTACAAAATATTCAATATATACAACCACTTTTCTAGTGATAAAGTATATGATCAGCCAGATGTTTTTATAATTCTCTAATGAATTTAATTGAAAAATATTTCAGTATTTTATCAAGAAAGGGTTTTAACGTCGTTTTTATGGCTACGAACTGTATATCTGCCAGTGTATGAAATGTTTGTTACTTTTTCATAACTAAGAAATTCCTTTTCAATGATGAACAAATATTTATTATTTGTATTATATTTATATTTATTATTTTACTGGCTGACCTTTAGCGAATCCTGTCATTCATGGAGCTGAAACCAGTTTAATTTCTGTCTGCCCATCTGTCCGCACGATATCTCAAAAATGAACTGACATATAGACTTTAAATTGTACATGAAGTTTCACTTATATATGATGAACACTGAGTGCGATTATGATTAATGTTGCTCCTTGAAAATTTACTGAGCGTAAGTAACATTGATCATCTTGATAACCATGATGGCAACAAGAAAATAGTACGATAAGAATTTGTTAAACTCAATACACCCATAAGAAATTCAAACATATTAACACATGAGACCCAAACATTTCTACACATAAATCATTCTATAGTGACTTGGTGTGCAGAATTATTTATACTCATATATAAAACCCAATTTAATGAAAACTATTCTGGATGTATCTTGTGGCAAAATATTTGAAGAAAAATTCATATGTGGACTTTAAATATCACATAAAACTTAATTTCTACAAGAGCAAGCTCTATGATGAGTATTTTTCGTAGATATATTTTTTAACGATTGTCTACCAGTCTGTCTGTGCTCAGAACATCTAGAGACTTATATAAGCGTTAGATTCGAAATTTTGAGCGAGTTTTAGTATTTTTTTATGAGGCCTTTGGGAAACAAAAGTTTCATCGTTAGGCGACTTAAACAATGAAACAAAGAGAAACGTTTTTGTAATAACTTGTAGTTAAAAGTTTAACTTTTTCCTGAGTCTTCAATAGATATTCTTTGCCAATGACACCATTTTCAGCATATTAATAATCTAATACTGCTTCTTCAAATATAAAACGTTTGCTAACTCTAGTATATTTTAACTAAAACGTCTAATTGTCTTGGTAAAACATTTGCTTATTAATAATGAACGAATGGTTTGAAATAAATGTCATTACTTTAACACAATGGAATTTAAACACAGTTTTCATCCTTTTTAGCCAATTTATATATTGCACATTTTTAAATTTAACATTTAAATAAAATTGGGGCTCTGATAACCCTTTTAGGGACAGGTTACCATGCGGAAATTAATGTATTAAAATTAAACAATTGTTTGCTGTTATAGCTATTTTTATATAAACCCTGTATGATTTTCAAGGATATATCTTTTCCACCTTTTTTAATCTTCCAAAGGATGGGTTACAAATGTATTATTACTTATCATTAAGACGTAATCACAAATCTAGTAATTTTAAAGATAGGTGTTGTATTTTGTGTGCTATTTAGTCAAGTAATCACCGGTACCCTACAACATGTCCCAAGATTTTAAATTAATACCTTAAAAATGGTACATACGTATACTGAATAGTATTCGTTTCCACTGAATATTAATCAGTAGTAATCTAGTTTTCAAAAAAAATATAAGTTAAATCTCTAAATGTGTACACAAAACTAAATAAAAACAGATTTAGACATCACGGTTCTTATAATCTGCCACTATATAGGGCAGGTAAAACAGGTAAAATAAATAACATTTGAATAAATATAGTTCTTAAAAGAGAATCTGCAATCATAAAGTAGATCATGAAACTTCAAAATCGAAACTACTGCATTAAGAAAGAAGCTATAACGACAAAATCCCTCGTAAACTTTGTAGCTGGGCAAGTCGGTATAGTGGATACCCAGCTCTTTGACTGTGCCGCCAACTTTCATCAAAAGGTTACACAAGAAGAAGAGTTACCGCCCTAGAAATGAGTTGTATACTCAGACTGTCTTTGAAGTTTTTTTAATCAAAGACAAGCTTTAATGCCTTACGAATGTTGAGTATAGCTCCATTTGACCTTCCTCTTTAGTGCAGCTTCTGAAATCTGACGTGACTACTGGATTCTGGAGTCATGTTTGTCTGAACAGATCCAAAACACAGTCGCTGACCAACAAGCTCAAAATGAACTCTTTATGTCGTATTAACATCAGAGACACATAAACCAAAAGATATAGGGTAATCTAGGAGAAGAGTCTGTCTGTTTGTTTATCCATCTGCACGGTATATCGAAAACGAACTGCCCAGGAGACTTCACATGCTGCATCGTCACTTCGTAGGTTTTGGCTAAGCGTTAAATAACACTTTTTAGATTTTCTATAGGTGACATATATTACAACTGCCGAATAAATAAATTGCAAAATAAAATAAGTAAAATCATATTAGATTGTAACATTTGATATTTTTATTCAGAGGGAAAATAAAAATAATTGAGAGGAAGTCCATGTTAAAAGTAAGTGAAAAGATTTTATTTCACCGCACTTTTGCGCTGTACTACCCTCCCTAGCTCACCGAAACCTTTAACATTTGAACACAGTTATTGAATTTTTAGTTTAGCTCCAGTTCTTCTTTCTTTTATTGCGGCGTCTGGTATTTGGCGCTGTTTCAGACTTAACTACTGTAATCTGGAATCATTTTCGTCAGAAGAGGTCCAAAGAAAGTCGGAAACAAAGAAGCTCAAAACGAAACATTTACATTGTGTACCTGATGAGACTACCACTTCACCTATTTATAGATGTCGACATGTATAGTCGTATTCTTTTCTATGAAATTTAATGCATTTTACATAACTATAACTTGTTTACAAATTTATGTATTCTGAAGTATTTTCGTTATCATCATAGTTACCCATAAGATGAATGTAAAAATGCTCAATAACGCTCAGCTAAATCCCATGGAGGGTCATGCACTATCATCCAATTTGAAGTTGCTTATATATAAAGGAAGCTTCATGCAAAATTTAAAGTATAGGTCAGTTTGTTTCAAGTGCGGATAGTAATATAGGTAGACAGACAAATAAGCAACTGTTCCCATTCCTGGAGGGATAAACTTCGCAAACGCTCTGTTAATTACATTACACCATTGAAAGAAACTAGAGTTACTCAGTGTAACTTTGACATAAAGGCTTAGGAGATTAAAGAGATAAAGCTTTTAGTGACGTCACACTCTCACGCTACCATTACTGTCACTGCGTGTGTGACTAATCCTCTTAATTCCAACTTACGTCAAGAGCTCTTAAGTATTTAACATTTTCAACCCACAATGTGAGGTCTATTTAAGACATTTGGATTATTTACTTAAGAGTACAGTATTACGTACTAAACTAGGTCCTTTATTTAACTGACTTACATCATTAATTCGACCGTGATACACTTTTTAAACAGAAAAATATTCTCAATTAAATATAATTTAAGTTTTTATCTCAACTAGACTCTGTGCATAGTTTTGAGAGTTTAAAATTGAGACTAAAAGTGAAATTCTTTGACGTAACTGTGAGGATACAGTATTCAAAGGCTAATTTCCTTTCCCTCTAAATCCCAGTACCATTGCACTCTGACGCGGATAAAAGTAATTTTAAAAAACCTTTTAAGATATATTTTCTATACTTTCCTGATAAGTATCTGGATTTCAAAAATTGTACAGTACAGTACCAAAATCTTCCCACTTTGTTAAAATCCGTCATATCAGAAAAATCTAGGAATATATATAGGCCTACTGCAAATTAACGCCATAAAAATACAATATAAACCGATATAAAATGTGCCTTGTTGCTACGATTAAGAAAATCCGTCAAAAGAGTATGTTTACAGCCATTGTTTACATGTTCTTTATTATAGAGTGCTCTAACACTCAATCTTTAAATTCAACCAGAAATTTATTTTATAGAGGAATATACACAATAACTTAACGCCTTCAAATAGTGCTCGGCAATTTGATAACTGTATCGTAATTGCAGTTTTAACGTGCAGGCGTTTTGAAACTTTTATATTTTACATCGCTGCCTGGTGGAGAGTTATACCAATGTGCGTAACATATAAACCTTTTCCGTGAGAAAAAACAAACACAAACATCCTCTTTGATATATATATATATATATATATATATATATATATATATATATATATATATATATATATATATATATATATAAAGATAATAAATAAATAAATGTAGATAAGCTCTATCTTCAACATTTCAACGTAAAACTTTACATGAAACTTGATTTCTACAAAGATAGAATGAGAAATGTGATGTCAAATGCCCATCGAGTTTGGAGATCGTGTATGAAGCCTATTTATTAGTGGGGTGTAAAATATCTTCTCAGTATGTCTCCAGGTCATTTCGCAGGATATCTCAAGAATAAAATGAGGTTAAACTTGAAACTCTGTATTCAAGCTCACCGCAGCCTGTTACACTACAAGTGGTGTGGCATAATCCTACATAGTAATACAAGTAGTTGACTTGTATAACTATGTGGATGGATGTTATACTACTCCATCCATCACTTAAGCCACTATATCGTGGTGCCGCTTCTGGTTACTAAACCACTGGCTTTGTGTGATAAATCCTGCAAATCTTGTTATACAAGTAGTTGATCTGTATAACTATGTGGATGGATGTTATACTACTCCATCCATCACTTAAGCCACCATATCGTGGTGCCGCTTCTGGTTACTAAACCACTGGCTTTGTGTGATAAATCCTGCAAATCTTGTTATACAAGTAGTTGATCTGTATAACTATGTGGGTGGATGTTATACTACTCTCCTTCCATCACTTAAGCCACTATATCGTGGTGCCGCTTCTGGTTACTAAACCACTGGCTTTGTGTGATAAATCCTGCAAATCTTGTTATACAAGTAGTTGATCTGTATAACTATGTGGGTGGATGTTATACTACTCCATCCATCACTTAAGCCACTATATCGTGGTGCCGCTTCTGGTTACTAAACCACTGGCTTTGTGTGATAAATCCTGCAAATCTTGTTATACAAGTAGTTGATCTGTATAACTATGTGGGTGGATGTTATACTACTCCATCCATCACTTAAGCCACTATATCGTGGTGCCGCTTCTGGTTACTAAACCACTGGCTTTGTGTCATAAATCCTGCAAATCTTGTTATACAAGTAGTTGATCTGTATAACTATGTGGTTGGATGATATACTACTCCATCCATCACTTAAGCCACTATATCGTGGTGCCGCTTCTGGTTACTAAACCACTGGCTTTGTGTCATAAATCCTGCAAATCTTGTTACTCTCTTCTATGGTTTACATACAACCGACTGGTAACAGTAATCATTGTTTAACTGAAAATAGTAAAGTTTAATATACCTGTAGTAAACTTTACATTGATCAATGAAAACTACATTTTCAAGTAATGTGGTTTTTTATTAAAACTAGTTGATTATGAACCATTAGAAATGCTTAGTGTGTAAATTTTAATACAATAAAAAAATGTCAACTCTCTTAGACTAGTATTAATTAATGATGACAAATATTACTAGAGCTTAAATTTGAATGTTGTGTACTTGACGATTTTTTCAGTTATTTTATTGCATTTTAATATTTTTTCCATTATAATATGTTTGATGATTTTTTCACAGATAATAATTTTGTAAACTATTTCCTTTTACTTATTGTTACTTTATTTTATTTAAATTTGTTCTGGTTAAAGTTATGAATGCAAACTTTATTTCTAAGTGTAAAAGTTTGTTTCTAAACTTTTTTCTAATATTTAAATATTTAGATACGCTGTTTAGCTACTAAATTTTACTACATTGTGAGATAAGTTTTACAAATTAAATGTTTTATCTTGAAATATCCAATATTTATACAGGGGTCGTCTAGTGGTCCTGTACTAGTTTGGTCATACATGTACTGTACATGGTTGGTCTCGGTATGTTCCACCTACACCTAATAAACTTTTCAAAGCTGAGCTAGTAGGGGTTGTATGGACATCCACACAAGCCATATTGAAACCTCGCTCCGTTCAAATATTCATTTATATATTTTCCCTTAACCGGAGGTTTCGTGAACGTGAATTTATTCAACTTGTTATCTATTCCGTACTCTACTTGAATTTTTCACAGTAAAAACAGAAAGGTGGATTGTGTACAAAGCTGTTTTGTTTAAAATATAATGTTATGAGTACTAAAACGTAATTCAACCAATTTAAAATTTATATAATACTTATAAATTCTGCTTCATCCGTGGTTGCAGAGCGAGAATGTTAGAGCTTTTACCTACATCACTGAGCCTTTACTTATATATTATGTAATATAATATATTACATCTTATAAAACATCAACATTTTCTGAATGGAGGTGGATTATATTACAGGGGCAATAGCGTTAGGCTGTCACGTGTAATTTAATTATCATTTACTTTACATTCTTGAAGTGATTTTGTATTTCTTCTCAATGAAAGAAAATTAAACTAATGACACTGTATCAATGTCTGCGAAAAAGTTTTTAATGATTTATCAATCACAATCATCTATAAAGTGCTTGTGGCAAAGACAACTCTTTTAAATAGTACATGTAAAAGTTCTGGGTGAAATGTATGAGATATAACCCGCTTTCGTATCTTCTCAACAAGAAGCGACCCCTACTAAAACCTTATTCACCCTAAATATCCTGTTACTACAGTATCAAGCCCAAAACATTTTTTTGCAGTGAGTGAAATCAAATATTTATCAGCTTTTTGTCACAAGTAAGGAAACTACAATAATATGTAAATAGGATTATGTCAATGGAAGAATGGCTTCCTTAGAGGCAACGAGCTATTAGACTACATTTTTTAGGTACCGAGAAGTTTCTAGGGTTGCTTGGTTTTATAATGGTATAGAAATTCGCCAACACCAGCAGGATTAAAGCTTTAGTTGCATCTGTTTCCTCAGGCTGCTCTGACGCCCGACAGTCTGACGAGTATCATGGATCAGACTGTGCGGAATATTACAGAAATGTATAACGTAAATCACGTTATAAAACCGTTATAATAATGGTACACTGTCTGTTATAATCATCAATTAGGTAAATTGTACTCGGCTAGCGTGGTTTACCATTACAATGTGAGACGGTCGGTATCTGCAGTACAGTCTAACTAGAAACTGGGACAGAGTAAGTTCTGTAGCAGTTACTATAAATTCTCTCAGTCAATCTTGGCCATACTATATGATTAATTTATGGATTTAAAGCATCTATACTGATTACTTTCAGGGACCAATTAATTAAGACCAGGCTTTTATTACTGTGTGAATGAGGTAGAAGTAAATTACAGTGCATTTTCATATTCTTAGTTGGTATCCTGTAAATTAAATAAATTTCAAGTCACTGGCGGTGATACGTAAACTTTAGGTTTTAATACATTAATTTTATTCTGAATATACTATAAACATTTATTTCATAGGCAGGTTAAATGTAGAAAATTTTGATTAGGTTTACATGTAAGCTAAAAATAAATAAATTTGCAGTAAAATGTGCGTAATGTTATTGTTTACTTTATACCATACACATCCTGTCCTCAAGTCCAAAGGTAAAAAGTAAACAGTAACATTATCCTGCCAAAGTACTGCATTTTGCAAATACGAATTTTTTACCCTTTTGGGATCCGAAAGCTCGTAGAGCCTTGTCATCCTTTTGGGATCTGACTTTGTCTTTGAAAAATATGCGTGACCAATTACCTTGCGCATTTGTGGTTTACAGATAAAAGGTCCTCAATAATTCAGAAGTAGGTCTAAAGAAGATGAAATCTTTCACCGACTATCACTTATCCCAGAAAAGGTTCGATCTCAGGAGAATAATTATATAAAATAAGAAGATAAATTTTAAATGTTCTTACTTTGAATACACATTAATCACCTCTAATGTAAACTTTCAAATATAAATGTATATAATTTATGGATAAAAATTTGAATTGGTTTACGGACTATAAAAATTATTGTTATTAGTAACGTTTAAAAAGTGATGTAAAAACTATGTAAATTAATTTTTATTTTTATTTGTAATAAATTCGTGTAACATCTGTAGGGGAAGTATTATGGCTTTTATAGGAATTAAAATTATTTCTAACTATAGTACAATTTATGAATGATTTATGGAAGAATAAAGACACCATACCTAAATTAAATGTTTCTAAATTAAAGATCCTGCAACAGTGTGGTATAAGTATCAAAGTCTAAGTTATACATAACTGCAAACTTTTACCTCTTTACTTTTTAAATCTTAAAGCTATTTTTTGACATTAAACCCTAACTACTTCTAGCTTTTAGATTCATCGTCAAAAATGTAGCTGTATACCTGTCAAAAGGTTGTTTTCAGTGAGCTTTCTTGAACAAAAGCTCTCGAAACTCGTTAGCTCAATAATAAACAATCATTCTACATTGAGGTGAATGATAAATCATTTCCCCGAATGATATTCGTATTCTATCACTGGTAACATTGAGTAATGATGAATGTTACTCAGACTCCATTGTGAAAAATAAATTTATTATGTCTCGAGTTTGAAACGTTCTTTTTTAGCGAAATTTGGTGCAGTATGACTTGTCTGCAATACAGGTTTTATATAAACAATTGTTATTTTCGACTTCATTCGAATTTATATAATCGTAAATTTGTCAAGATTCTTTGGACTACAGTAAATACCAAAAACAATTATATTGTATTCCGATATCTCCTGATATAATAAATAAATAATATATAAATCCTGATATAATATATAAATCCAGAGTAATATTGGTTAGTGAAAGATTCCATCTTCCTTAGAGCGACTTCTGAATCATCGAGGGCCTAATTGTATCTGTAAATCAAACAAAGTTTGTCTTTAAATTTATTCAAAACAATTTTATTAGTGTAAAGCAATAATTTCGAGAAAAAGTTTCTGTAATGTTGATAACTGTATTTTGAAACATTTTCTTTGCATTCTAACAAAAATATGTCATTTCATACTTGTATATACTAAATATGCAATCATTATTTTGTAAGAAGGTTGTATTTTTATAAACCGTATATTCTTTTCTTTACCTTGATGTGTAAAGATATACATATAGAGATAAATATAAAAAATACATATATAATAAAATTGCTTATTTATATTCAATCCTCAATAGTCCATAATAACAATAAGGTCAAACAATTACTGACAAGCTTCTAAGTCTTTTATTAAGTCCAGAGTGACTGGCGATAGTTATTCTGTTGGAACGAGGTATGTAAGATTCTTTATAGTACAGTATTCATTAAACCTCGCTTCACTTACAAAACACAAATACAGAAATACCAGAATACAGAGTTAACTGATGAGTGAACCATCCTGGCTATTTCTTTGCTGAAAACACCAATTTTGTTGTCAGTTGATATTACTTCCTCCTGTCTTTACTGTTATAAAATGCCATTGTGATCTTTGTCTTTAACAGATGAGAGCATTTTAATTTTAGATAATTAATTTGTGCTTCTCGAAAAGTGCTTTTTAAAAAAGCTAATTACAGTTGAAGGTATTGTTATTCGGAAAATAACTGGACATTCATAGTTAAAAAGAGACAGTACTATTTCCAATGCCTTGTGCAGTGAAGTATCAGTTAGCAAAAGCACTATTTCTAAACTTTTACCTGTATAAAATGTTAAATATAGAGCAATAACTACTACAAAAAATTCAATATATCAAACCACTTTTCAAGTGATGAAATATATGACCAGCCAGCTTTTTCATAATTCTCTCAGGAATTGAATTGAAAAATATTTTAGTATTGTGTCAAGAAAGGTTATTTTAACGTCGTTTGTATAGGCTATTAAACTGTAAATCGGCCACAATATGAAATTTGTGTTATTATTTTAATAACTAAGAAATTCTTTTATTAACAATGAACTAATTTTTATTATTTTACTGGCTGAGCTTTAGCGAAGCCTCTCACTAATGGAGCTGAAACAAAATTAATTTCTTTCTGTATGTCTACTTTCCCATCTGTCAGCACGTTAAATCGAAAATAAACTGATCTATAGACTTGAAATTGTACATGAAGCTTCATTTATATATGAAAAACACTAAGTATCGATTATGATAAATGTTACTCCTTGGGAATTTGACTGAACATGAAGACATTGGGCATATGGGTAACCGTGACTGCAACAAGAAAATAGTACAATAATAATTGTTTAAACTCAATCACACATAAGAAATTCAAACATATTAACACATGAGGCCTATGTATTTCTACACATACATAATTGTGTAGTGACTTGGTGTGTAGAATTATTTAAGCACATATATGAAACCCAATTTAATGAAAACTAGTCTTGATTTATAATCAAGCAAGATATGACAAATTCATATGTAGACTTTAAATTTTACATAAAACTTGACTTTTAGAAGAACGAGCTCTATGATGAGTAGTTTCCGTGGATATGTTTTTTTACGAATGTCTGCCAAAGTCCAAGTCTATCTGTGTTCAAGACATCTCGAGAACCAAATAAGCTGTAGATTTTAAAATGTTGCATCCAACCTCAATTGATACCTGTTGTGACACGTGGTGACACTTCTTCCATGTAGACAGATCATAAAAAAAAAACCATTTTATACGGTAACCATTTCAAAGGATATTATGAAAGTTGTATTTTTTTAATATTTGAGATAAGTAAAATTTCCACTATATTGGAAATGTCAGCCATTTTGGATTTTTGCAAAACCCATTCCATAAAATGTCTTAATTTTTACGGAACCTCAAATCCAATGACATTTACTTTATAACTAATCGTTACGTGTACAAACCGACTAGATTTGACTAATCACCAGCGTAATCACTCTTTTGAAAATCACTCACAAGGTGTTTTTAATGAAAACTCACGTCACTTTTTAAATTTGAATAAGTGTATATTTATGGATTTCCTGATAATATATTTATCTTAAGTTTCCCTCTGGCTCTTTTCTTCATTCCCGTCAAATTAGCGATCGATTTGATACTAAGAGTATTATGTTGTTATGCAGTTGAAAAAGGTTCAGCTATTCTGGCAATTTTAAGACAGCATTGAAATATTCAGAGTTCTACAACGCACTGTCCCGATTTTAAGTGACATCTACACGAATAAATAAAATCTTTTATTATCTCAAGCGTTTCTCAGATACGATAACTTTCAGACCACCAGAGGAGTCCACACTTAATCTCCTCTCTACAGCCCGCGATCAGCACTGTTGCCAATTTTACGTGTATAAAAATTACTGATCCGTCTCAACATCCAGGAACAGCTGATGATCAGCAGTGATGTGGCAACATTCATTGCTTCAAATTTCATTGGACTGTTTTGGTGCGTGCTGCTCTAATACTTTTATTATTGGAAGACAAGTTATTTTTAATAACATTCAATGCAAATTATACAATGTAGAACGTTATTATTATACAACTAAAACTAAAAGAATATTTTTCATTGTGATTAAAATTTGACATACTATAAAAGTGAAATAAAATATTTTAAGTTTCTTGTTGACAACTTGAAGGACATGCCCTCTTGATACTTTGGTGGAGGCAGTTGTAATAACAAATATAAAGAAATATTTGTTAATATATTTTTTATAGTCTTCAGTTTAGAGGTCGAGAGCCAATCTGGAATGTATAACGTTGGTTTTCTTAAAAATTATAATAAAATATTCCTAACAAAGAAGTCGATTGCCAGCAACACCAGTTGTAGTAAAGGTCAAAATGGTAGGGTATATAAGGTATAAAAATATGAAACTGTAAAATAGGATTATATATTTCCTATTTTCATACACTCAAAATCCGATCGTCAGACACATAAATAATAGATATATTATCATCAGACGACTAGATAAGGAGATTGAAAGTCGTACTTTGAAGGTATGTTTATCGCTGGCTGACTCATTTTAGTTTTATTTGCTATTTCTTTTATATTAATAACAACTTGTGTTATGATATTCTGGTTCCAGTTCAAAAATGTCCTGACCTGTTTTATAAGCATTTTTTGAATATGGACATCCAAGTAGAGACACGTCTCTGGTCCCAGATCACTAATGTTTATCGATGACCTCTTGTTCGTGTAAGGGTGGACAAGTACAACCCAAGATATTCTGAGCTGATCTAGTGAGATACGGTGGAATGCAGAAATCGAGTTGTCCTACAGCAACTACCATAATCTTTATTGGGTGTCACTGAAACTCAAGCTTTGATGATCAATCATCTTCTGTTAAGGAAGCTTATACTTAGCTTAATCAGGTACCAACATAATATAAAACAAGTTCAAGGTTATGGTGAAATAAAAGAGATATACATTAAACAAAATGTTTGAAAGATGGACTCTTATAAATAAAAGTGTCTTAAAACAACTCCATAGATAAAGAAAACTATAATTGTGAAATTACCTTATTTGTTTATTCTCCACTTATAATATAAGCGCTGAGCTGGTTGTAAACATAATATAAAAAATTTAAAAACAAGTTCAAGGTTAGCGTAAAATAAAAGAGATATACATTAAATAAAATGTTTGAAAGATGGACTCTTATAAATAAAAGTGTCTTAAAACAACTCCTTAGATAAAGAAAACTATACTTGTGAAATTACCTTATTTGTTTATTCTCCACTTATAATGTGTTTCTTTGTTATGACAAAAGTAGTTAAAATCCATATTTAAAATATTTTACACCACACTAATCCTTACAACTATTTGAATATAAAATATTTTATGCATAGTTTATTATTGTTTTATGAACAACTTTAAAATCATATGATATCCTTAAAAACGCACGTTTTAAATTCCAGAATTATACGCAGAGCATAATTTTAATGAAGTAGACATAAGACAGTAGTTACTCTATGATATGTTTTAAAGTGTAATTTTGTATTCAACGTATATTTAGAATTATGTCAGTACAAACTATGGATATGATAAGCACCAGCCTCAACTGAGTTCATGATTTATATAGAAAAGAGGCTGAGAGTTTAGTCAAGTAGAGAGTAATGGTGGAGGGTCACCGTGCTTTTGGTCTTTACAGTCTGCGAGAGATTATATATTACCAGGATACTATGTTACTTTCTACCTCGTTCATACTGTGAGACCAAACTATGGTTCACAGCTTATACATTACAAGTATATTACGTTACTTTTTCCCTCATTCATTCTGTGGAACTCGTGGTGTGGCCTACTTCTACCTTGCTTACTGTTAAAACTATAAAAATCAAAAATCACTTTCATGTATCGCAGAAAGTTTTGTATCAAGCAAAATCCGAATTGGCTGAGCGTTAGCGAAGCCTATTACTCGAGGAGCTGGACAAACTTTGTTTCTGTCTGCCTTCCCTCTCCATATCTTAAAAATAACTTAATTATAGACATGAAAGTTTGCTCAGTCTATTATCACAACTAAATTCCATGATTCTGCATGTCACTCCACGTTGAAGTGTCAGTAAATATTTTTAAATTGGTCTTATAGGTAACCATGATAGCAACGAGAAAATAACAGAATAAAAATGTACAAACAACCTAAGTACAAGCATTTTATGTGTTAAATTGTGACATACAATTATTCGTAGAGAAGAAAACCATTTAGCTAAAGTCAATGTCAAAAGCTGGTCACAAAAGCTGAGTGACAACATCTGAGTTCAACACCTTCTTACTTCAATGCAGACTTACTGTGACCTGCATTATGTAGTTCATTTTTAATAATTAAGTTGTATTCAGTGTTATTACGTTTTATTAAGTGCATGCTTTAGAGTTAGTGAAGTTGACACACAACATGGTGGTTGTGATTCCTGACTCAGGCGTGTCACAACGCTCTGGTATGATTTGTGTATTTTAGCTTAGTTTGTGATTATGTGTTACATGTACTGCCCGTTCTCCTGTAGATTGACAGCAGATGAAACACCACACGGATATTGTTCATGCAACGCCATCCATACAATCCAGTTGAATGGAGCATCAACAGGAGGTGTCCTAGTGACACACGATAAACGTCCCGTCAGGTTCGGATCCTGTGTTGTCTAAGGCGATACTCTCGGAAGCGGAAGTTTGCCTTGGAGTTCACGGGTTCGATTCTCGCACCTGAATTTATGGCTTTTTGTAGCCTGGTGTAACACTTAAGAGAGTCACTGGTCTGTAGTAAATCCGGTGGGAGGATCCACCATTAATTATGGGTAATTGGCTTTCGTGGAAGTTGACGGGATCAGCTATGTTTTATATAAGTGTACCAGACCCAAAACACCAGTTGTGTATTTGTTGTCTTCACTACTACAAAATAAACACTGTATTTAAGTTTATTTTATTTTCTACGAGTCATATTTTACTCAGTCATTGTAGACATGAGCATAATAATAGGTTTTAAGACTTTAACCCACTGTTATTTCAGTTATTTGGGCCTGATAAGGTTTTCTTTGAGTACGAAAAGCCCCAAAAAATAAAAATTAATGATTATTGGAGTGTTTTTTTTTTTAACTTTTATACTACTTATACACTATAAGTACCGGGTCAAACGGTTAACTGAACCACACAGATTAATAAGCAATTTGTAATTAATCATAAACAATCCGTATATTGTATACTAAGTGAAAAGATCGAGTAATAAAAAATACTATTTGAAACCGGTTGCCTGTATAACATGTTACCTGTACAGGGATAACTACTAGAAAATATTTGACTTTATCAGTTTCGTGGAAGGTTTGTAACATGTCATTTCTGACAATGCTCACGGGCTATTTCGTTTCGAAAAATAAATAAGTTTCGGCCAGCAGTTCATAAGACTTTACCCAAAGCATGGCTAATGATGTAAATAATTACATTTACCTTCAATTAACTTTAAACCGGTTTATAAAATCCCAAATGACACTGTTCAAGATACTATTATAGTAGAACCAATGATTGTCTGACATGTCTGCAAAGTGCAGGAGTCAAACTTTTTTGGAATTAGAGGTATAAAGAAGCCAATAATATTGGGTTTTTAACAATCTTAAAACACTAAAATGGTTAAGATATTGTTGTAGAGAGATATAAAAACATGATGAACATAAAAATCTACCAAACTACCAACGATTTCGATGAATTTTTCCATATTTTGTTATTTCACTGACAACTACTGAAATTTAATTTAATTTCAAACAGTAGCCTTTATTTTACTAGAGTGATTCAATCCAAGAAATATTAGAGGGTGAGACCCATAGTTATGAATAGAGAAATTAAATTCAAATTATTCGTTTTTATTTTTTTCAGAAAGCAGGTCGTCCTGTATTTAAAACTATTATTACGCATAAAACTAACTATTTTGAACACTCTGTATGGAATGAATATGTAGAACTGTTCTTTTATACAATTATAATCTACTATGAAATATTATATGACAATAAATTAAGTCTTATATTCACGATGAATGTTGATTATCAGCATTATTACGAAGCCCCATAAAATAATATTATCTAAAAACTTCTAATATTGTGTAATTGAGGAGTAACGTAAACCAATAACGATCTTATATTACCCTAAAAACAGATAATAAAAGCTGAATAAGTGGTAAAATTTTCCACCATTTCAAAACGAATAAGCTGCTTGTTTATTTTCCAAACAAAAGGTTTTAGTGCAAACATCTCTTATTATCATACCTTAGAAGGTATTATCTTACTATATCAATTTTTTATGTAAAACTTTCCATGAATTTCAAGCTTGAGGGATGCAGTTAATTACCTAACGAATTACGTTTTAATTAACTTTTGATTCCCCTACGAACAAATATTTCTTCGTAAAACACGATTACACATAGAATGCAAACACTAGAGATAAAGTGTATGAATACCTAGCTGTTTTTTTAATTTCGCTCAGGAATCTTACTTTACAAGAAAGGAACTTAATTATTCATGGTTATTTGTATAATCGCTTCTATGAGAACTTAAACTCTAAAGCTGCCAAAATATGAAATTGCTGTTACTTTTCCATTAGTTATGAAATCAATTTTATTGAAACCTAAATTTATTTAGCATTTTATAGATCGAGCACAGAGCAAACTATTTCATATGGTAAATCCAGTAGATATTAAGAAAGTTACATGTTTACAATTTGAAATGTTCAAAATCTTCACAAAGCAAATGGCGGCTATTTTCGCCACATTATATCCACATAAATGTATCTACAAGTTCGTAATGCTTTATATAATTATAATATAAAGCATATATAGTAAGTAAGTAAGGTCATTTCTGCTAATTTCATAATAAAAATACCAATAATATCCACATTGTAAACTGACAAAATTTTTTAATATTCATAGTTGTACCAGCCCAATTACTCTGAAAATCATACAAACTGTGTAATCACTTCATCACTTTTATTGTCATGTAATTTTTTAATGTAGCATTTTTATTTATATTATCAAAATCTTCTTTCCAGCTTTCTGTCATCTGCATAAAATTAGCAATCGATTTAATAATAAGGGTACTATGTTGATGGCTAGTTGCGGAAGGCACAACTATAATAGTATTTGAGATTGCGGTGACATATTGAGAGCTCCAATACGCAATGTTCTGGCTTTGATTTACATCTAAATAAATTAAAGTCTTTATTAATTCAAGCGTTTCTCAGATACAAAATATTTCAGACCACCTCGTGTGTCAGAGCAGCCGGGACCAAATTAGTCAGATGATGACTGTTGTAGTTTCATCCCCCTCCAAACCCCGCACCAATTTTCTTCACTGTTGCCAATTTTCTGTTCATGAAAATTTACTGATCCGTTTCAAAATCAAGGAATAGCTGATGGCACACAGCGATATAGCAACATAACGGACCGATAATAAATATCATCGGACTGTTTTTTTTCGTGCTGTTCTGAGAATTACAGAGACAGCTATAACAAACAGTATATATATATATATATATATATACTGAGAATTACAATTACAGTACTGTAATTGGCTTCATTACTGTAAGACAGGTTATTTTCAATAGCGTTCAGTTCAGATTACACAATTTAGAATACCACAAATTGTACTAAAAGCGTTTGTTTTTAATCATTTAAAATTGAAAGCTAGATTTGTTTAAAACGATTACTTTAAGACGTATAAAATAAAATGTATTAAGTTTCTTTATGACAACTTTATAAGTAATACCCTCTTTGAGACTTTGATCTTTAGAAGAATCGAAGTTATTCAATCTGAAGCTGTTGTAGGTTCAACCTCTAAAACCTGAGTTCAACACCTACCTGAAGAGATCCAATAAATCGAAACTGCAAGTACATTCTGCAACAAATTATGAAAGTAGTAATCTTTTTGTTATTTATGTATTCTACATCCTTCAACACAATTCATCCAACAGGTTCAATAGAATATTGGTGGCCGAACATCGCCTACAGTCAGTCGGCTAAAAGTCGTTCAGAACTGTGCTTGCGTGGTTCTACGGACGAATGGCAACAGCCTGACTAGGGTCTAGAATATATCCACTATAAAAAATTATTACTAAATTAATCATTAGTTGCAGAATTTACTTATTGTTTCGGTCTTTTGGATCTCTTCAAGTAGGTCCTCAGATTAACTCTTGACAGATTCAGATGGAATAACTTCGGCTGTTTCGAAGCTCAGAATGGACGGTGAATAGTGTATAAATTATATAAACTATTGTCCTTCCCAGCTTTGGACTATGCCTAACCAGTGAACAGTTAACCTAATGGTAGATCTAATTGTCTAACCTAAATAGAGAGAGAGTTATACTCGTATATTGCAGAACAAAATATGCGAAACTTTTTGCTGCCATCTCCCTTAACACTTTCCAAACAAGAGGACAATAAGCACTGTTTAAGCACAGGACAAGCTTTTTCTTAAAATTGATAAGAAAACACTTTTTATGTTCCCTTAGAACAAGAAGCTTATAACACATAACACAGCTTAAGAAAACAAATAACACAGAAATCAGCCAGAATAGATTTGGTGAAGGTCAAAATTGAAAAGTATAAAAATAAGAAACGGTAATTTCTCTTGAATTATATTTGTACTAGTTTCTTCACATAAAAACCGATCGTCAGACATATAAATAATAGGTATATCACTGTCAGACACATAAATAATAGATATATCACTGTCAGACACATAAATAATTGGTATATCACTGTCAGACACATAAATAATAGATATATCACTGTCAGACACATAAATAATAGGTATATCACTGGCAGACAACTATATAAAGAGATTGAAAGTCGCAACTTTAAGGATCTATATATCGTTAGCTGACGTTGATTTAGTTTTTATTTGCGTATCTGAATATTTATAGTGTCATAAATATTTTAGTGTTAAAGATAAGAAAAGTATGAAATAAAAAAATTGTAGTTTAAAACTTTTTACCTTTTTGATAGCCTACCCTATTTTTAATGGCATCCAAACTAGCATGTGTGATGATTAATTTCTTTTTGGGGAAAATTTCACCTATCAATTCCAAGAAAAATCGACTCTCGACTCCTTGACTATAACAAAGTGCAGCTCCCGATCATCGGCGGTTAATTAGTTAAGAGACCTCTCCCCAGAATATGAGCCTCTCACTCAGATAATGAACTTCCTTGAGAGAAAGTCGCTTTAGGTCATACCCTTGTAAGCATCGCGTACGTGTCTTTTATTGGTACAATGGTAACGGTATTTTAACATGTGATCAAATCACCCAATATTAAAAATAAACCACATTGTAAAACATCTAGACATTAATAAAAATAAACATTTAGCCAGAGCAAATAATACGGTACTGGAATTATATCTCTGGATATAATTATTGAGAGAGCCTCAAGGTTCATACGCCATTGGTACAATTAATTATTATAACTAGTTAAAGTGTACTTATCTTACTTCAACAAACACACATTGGAATCCCATGATAGTAATTCGAATATATTACAGTCAACCTTTTAAAAAGACAACTAAGTACACTTTATAGCAGCTGCTAGGCAGTAATTAGCTACAGAATAATTAGTTACAAGACGGCGTTGACTATTTGTAGGAAAATATACAAGGGGTAATTATCAAACTGTTTACATCGTTATATTTTTAATCAACTTCCATTTACTTTGACATTTTCTCTTTAAGAATCTGACACTTGCTAATGCAAAATGTTGTTTTATTACCTATAATCAAACTTCTTTTTGTTTCATTTACTTAAAAACTTAAGGTGTTAGAAAATAGTAGTACTGATGCCATAAAGTTTTCCTAATTAACATCTCCTGTATTATGTAATAATAAAAGAGCGATCTATTATCAGACAATGGCAGACATTTCCGATTTGATCAAGTGAGACACGACGGAATGCAGGAATCGAGTTGTCTTAGAGCTACTATCACAGACTTTAATGACTGTCACCGAAACTTAATCTTTGATGACCGGTCACTTTCTGTTAAGGAGGTATTCTTATAATACTTATAAACGCGCGGTGGTACCAACAGGATACCACAGAATAAGCCCTGATTGTGAATATACGATTTAAAAATTTTAAAAAGATTTTAAGGATAGTGTGAAATAAAATAGCTGTGCGTCAAAAGAGAATATTTCATATGTTCATAACACTTAACATAACACAAAAATAATTCCTTAGGTACCGGGTGGCGCAGAGTGGACTCCCTGATTTTGATCGGTTAACTGTATAAAAACCATACAAGATTATTACAAAAGCTTTTTATTTCTGAAATCTATATACAATGTCATTTATTTTTTATTAAGTTTTAAAAAATGATATCGTCCAGGTGACGACCTTGACGAGCGATGCACATATTCAGCTGTTCAATGAAGTTTTCAAAAACTCTACGCAGCATATCTGGCGTTATTCCAGTGATAACATCAACAATTGCTTCCTTAAGGGCTTCCAAGGTCCTTGGTCGAACTTTGTAAACCTCATATTTGAGGTAACCCCAAAGAAAATAATCGCATGGGCTTAGCGGGGGAACGAGGGGGCCATGAAGCATCCCCTCGTAATGAGATCAAGCGGCCGGGAAACCGTTCTTGCAGAAGTTGGCGAGAGCGACGGGCGGTATGAGCCGTGGCACCATCCTGTTGAAACCAAAAGGCTTCCATATTATTTTCCTCACCATACTCTTCAATTCTGGGGAAGAAAAAGTTCTCCAACATCTCACAATAGCGTACAGTGTTCACAGTAACGATTTCACCTTCCGATTCAAAAATGTAGGGGCCAATTAGTATGCCTATGGAGGACACGGCACACCACACAGTCACTTTTGGTGAATGAAGAGGTTTTTGATGAAGAGTTTGTGGGTTTTCAGCTGCCCAGTAACGAAAATTGTGCTTATTTACTGTGCCCGACAGGTGAAAATGTGCCTCATCACTAGACCACAGAATAGTGCCGGGTTGTAAAGAAGCCAGTATTGCATTGCAAGCATCTGTACGTTTAACAAAATCTGCTGGCATCAATTCTTGAACAACCATCATCTTATACGGGTGTAAATGAAGGTCTGAGTGTAAAATTCACCTCACCGTTCTGGCCAACATTCCAAGAGCAGCAGCATGTTTCCGCGCAGAGCGCGATGGAGATTGTTCAATAGACGCTCTCACCGCCATTATGTTCTCTGGTGTCCTCACACTCTTTGGTTGTCCGACTGGTTTTCTAGGCAGTGCAGATCCTGTCGCCCATACACTTGTAATCCATTTCCTTATGGTTTTAGCATCAGGAACACTATCATGACGATTCAAACCAAACCGTCTACGAAATTCACGCTGGGTCGCCACCACACTAATCCTTATTTTTAAAGAACGTTTCGACTACAAAACCACGATGCTCGCCAGTCCACGGCATGGTGGCTACTAAAAATGGCGTCTTTCCCCCCACCAAATGAAACCACTCCCACTCCGCTAACTCGCGTGCGCGCTCTTCGGCGACTGATTGAAACTAGGGAGTCCACTCTGCCCCACCCTGTATAACATTTATGTAAAAAGAAACCTACTTGTAACATGAACTTGTTTTTTGAAGACTTTTGGAGCAATTGGAAACTTCTTTAAATATTTTCATTAATATTTATTAATATTTAATGTACTCGTTAATTGCATTTTAAAGTATATAACTCTATTATTGCAGTGGATAAAACAGTTTATAATACGCCATTTCGTACATAATTATGAATGTGAAATATTTTATATGTATTAATTGTTTTATCAAAAACTACAAAATCATATGAGCCCTTTAAATGCACAGATTTTAAGGTTCGGAATTATTATGGAATGCACCTTTTAAATGTATTAAGGATGAAAAAGATTTTACTCCCTTTCAATGTTATATGTAACAACACGGGGTTTGGCCGAGGTTTGTTAAATACTTTAATATTGACCGAAACATTGCAGAATAAACAAGCTGAGTAAGTGAATAACATATAGATGATTCACACAGTCAGTGATTCAAAAAGATAAAAAATGGTGGAGTCAGGTCAATGTTAAAAGTTGGGGACAAGATCTGATCTCTACACACTCTTGCGTTTTAGTACCCCCCCCCTTATCTTAATGAAAAAGATATGAAATTATCATATGGCAAGACACCTTCGTAAGATCTTCTGCAGAAATAAAACTTTGATGGAACTTTATTTCTAAATATACAAGAATAATTTCTGTAATAGTGCATGTCAAACTATGTAATTTGGATGAGCCATGGAAGCTACACAACCACTCGTTCGAATAGCATAATAATTTTTAGTTTACCAGGATGCAAAACCTTTTTTCTCTATAATATTTGTCTGTCTATTTGATAACAGGATGTCTCGATAACGTGGTGTGAAGTACTCTTAACTTGTCTGTTACGAGGAATAATTATAAATAAATTATAATAAAACAACTATCACACTAACGAAGGCAATTTCCTTAATTTTTCTTGATTTATTATTATAATCAATTAAATGCATAATGTAAAAATTTACGAAAGAGAGCAAATTCCAGCGCTTTATTAAGGTTTAACGGAATTGGCAACCAAAAAAGGACATTAACTTTTTCATAGCTTAACTAGTAAAAATTAAAACGAATTTTCGTAATATTTACACTGACGAGATTAGTTATTTAAATTATCATAAATAGACCCAGAGCATTTTTCCAGATTATTAAGAATTAGAATGCTCTAATATAGTTACATTGTGTTTCTTCTTCTATTTTTATCGTTATTTTTTGACAGCAGTTGGCGGGGAAGTCGATGTGACTATGACTTTTACGTTTCGACTTTCGTTACAAAATTTCGTACCCACACTGTATAGTGCGTTTTAAATTATAGCTGTAAAGTTTATTTTTAGAGAAAACAAAATTGTGTATAACATAAGTTACATAATGCAGTAACGATGTATAATCATTGAGTAATGTTTCACAAAATTATGTTTAAAACCTTCATATAAATTTATAAATTGTTCTTCCTCGTAAATCTCATTAAAATTCGATTTCATAATTATATTAGCATTAGTTGCTCTTTATATATTTGTGTGTGTGTGTGTGTGTGTGTGTGTGTGTGTGTGTGTTTATAAATAGAAAAATTAATAAAAACCAATTCATAAATCTTTACTGATTTACCACGTGTTTTCTTTCGGTTTCATAAAATGTGCGAAGAAAAGTGTCAGCCAACAAAAGGATTCCTTGAAGAAAAGAATAATTCATCCAAATATATTCCTTCAGTCCATGAAGCTTTCAGTCTAGTCCTTCATTTTCTTAACAAAAGAGCACCCGCCGGCATCAAATACAATTTGGAAAGATTTTATTATTTTCACTGCAATTGTGACCGATTTATAGATACAATATTTCATTTTTACCAGCACAAATAAATTATTTCCTTACCGTAATGTCGAATGAAATATTCTTTTTAGTACACTCATCTTCAAATGAAAGCTGTGTATAATCGAATAACCGCTATTTCCTCTGTTGTAGAGCCATGTTGTAGAGCCTTCTCTCTTTCCCTAGGACTGTATTATTTTGGATTTTAATTAAAACACAGTTTTGACACAATAAATTTCATTATTTTTTAAATATCTAATTTAAAATACGCATTCAATTTCAAATCTGAATGGTGTAGGTAAGATTATAAAATTTCATCTTCGAGCTTTTAAGGAAAAACAACATCGTCACTCCAAGTAACTGCAAGTAATGCTTCAGAAAATCGGCACTCAGTGTGGTGGCCTGCATACGTTCAGATTTTGAAATACATGACTGAAATTTATTGTAACATTATGCTATTAAATTTTACAAAAGAGTAATTTCATTTGCCTGGAAATATCATCTTATCAATTTATCAACACTTTTATCACAAATAAATGCTGGAAATAGTACGATAAACTAGGGAAGGATATATTATCACTTTTATGAAATCAATTATGTCGATAAGTCATGTGGAAAAGCAATAAGAGAATAAAATTGATGCAATCCTTCACGTAAAAGTCTAAGTCAGCCAATTAAATATTCCTAAAACATTCTGTCTTTCTTGTCACAAAGACTTTTAAGACGGGATCCCTCAATTTGCCTAACAAAGTCTCCCTCAGGGGTTCGTTGTTAAACAATTATTTTTTGTGTGTGTGTTCCCGATCACCTTGAGAGGAATACTTAGTGACCAATAAACCTCCTCTATCAGCTAAGGTTCTTGCAGTATATAGTCTATTTCGTTTCCGTTCTTTTATAAATATTCTCTTGATAGTTGAGGTTAAACTGATGGGAATTAGCGGCGAATCAATGTTTAGATTTATTTACGTACAATCTGCACATTTTATTTGGTTTCAAAATTAATATTGAAAAAAATTTATTTAAAGGGCTTGGTACATTGAGTCTGAAATTTACTTATCTTTTAATTCGAAGACGTAAACGTAAATTAATACCAAAACAAATATATAATATTATTATAAACAAAAAACCATGTTTTGAAATTCAATATATTTTAAACATCGTGTATCTTTAGGAATATTCATTTTTGACATATTTATCAAATACATTTAGTTTTATTTCTAGGTTGAAATAACTTTTATTTTGAATTTATGACAACGTTTTCAAAATTTAAGAAATAAATTTTCACTTTTTTCAACTGCTAATGACCGATTAATTTTTAAGTTTGTTCTCTTCTAAACAACCCTTAAATAACTGTTTAGACAGATGTGTTTTTTGACCGTATCTAACACTATCCTCACCACAGGGAGTCACTTCTGGCTGATTCATACCTTCCAGTTGAACTCACACTGAATATTCAAAAAACTGGAGTGTCACTTTCATCTAGGCAACCCCAGAGATATCCAGGAGCGGAACATCACTAAACGCAAATGACGAGAAATTGGGGTAAAAGGGTTGATAGATAGGTCTAGTCTATTACAGAGATGACTGTAGGAATGAGTGGAGCTCCGTTATCATTAAAGGCTGTTGCTACCTACAACATGACAGGGTAACTTCCACTACCCGCTTTGACTGGAGAAGTCTGTCAGTGCATCCCCCAATTTCCAAGGTGACATGACTGAGATTTAGACCTCCCCCATGGGACCTCGATATGAGGCAACCCCTCCCCAATCTGAAAACCCTCCGAAAGCAATCGGAAAGAAGTGCAATAAGAGAATATCTTCTGAATCTTTTCCTTTAATAACTGGAATAGTCATTATTGACTTACGCCCCAAGCTTAGCTGTTGTCTGTATTTTTCACAATATTTATCTATTTTCCCTGACAAAACTTGTACCGTTAGTTGGTTAATTCAATTTCATATAATGTAAATTTTGCAACCTAGTCAGCCAGTATAATTTAATATTATTTTTATCCAATGTTCCGGAACTAAATTATTGGGCGGAGTAACCTAATTGGCACGCGTACGAATATCTTCTTCTAACCCTTTGTAGCAGCCCAACTATGTGACCGAGCAGACCTCACGCGCTTTGTCCGTAAGTAAAATTTATCTTTTCGTATTATTACATTAGCCCTTTGATGCCAAACATATAAAAATGAATGTAACATAAAGTAAAGTTGTAAATAGTAAAGTAACGTACCCTTGAAGATCTTTTTATTTGCTTGATTGAATTAGATAAAAGTGGTGGCGTCGTCCTAGCACGTTGTTATAAATAGTAATTTGTATCATTAAATGGCTAATACCGTCGCGAATTCGTTTTAGGCGAGTATACGTGTCCCACGTGTCTCACGGCTCACAGGGCACATATTATTTGAGTAGATGGCTACCAGTTTCATAACTTCTACTCATCTTCTAGTAACCACCGACTAGAAATAACCCTTCTTAGACTACAGCGCCATTGCCGACACCCGGGTTGTGAGTCTATACATTGCGAAGGGAAGTAAAATCTTAATGTCTTATAAAGTAAAACATCGTAGGCATAATTCCATAGAACATTGGATATTTTAGGCCCACCTATAAGATATACATTTTTAGTTCTTATGTTCTAATTGGCAGCAACGTGGCATTACATACATTTCCTTTAACATCTAAAAGTGGTGCTTGTAAGTTTATTAAATTAAATTGGACTTATAAGTAAACTTTGCAATTCGAGTATTTTTTACTTCGACCTAAGAAGTCACCACCCCCATGTGTTATCGTCCAACGGTACAAACTATATCAATTGTTGTCGTTGTTCATTTAGGTTATTTTTATCCTCTTTTGAGTTATAGCATCATTTTTGGGGTACCGACCTAAATATTCTTTTTAATTGTTATTTAAATTACACAATACATAATTCCACATAGTGAGTGACCTCGGAGGCTGCCGAGAAATTGTTTCCCGTAGTGTGGTTTTTTACTTTAGCGTCAGAGCATATTTTAATATGCTCTGTTTGTGTGTCCAATTAAAAAACTCTAGTTACTTTTTTCAGTCCTCATCCACAGATTTGAAACGAGGCACAATAATAACCTACTAATTCCTATGTTCCCATCGAATATATTAAATAATCAATTCAATATCTTGGATTAAAGTTAACTAAATGCCTACCTGAAATAATTATATGTTTGCATAATTTACCTTGCTGTAGAATGTAACTTAATGCTTTAATTATTAAAAAGTGCTGCTGTATCAAGGAATATTTGACAGTCTTTTCTAGTTTTTAAACGCTGTAAATTCTCGTATTAATCCTTATTGAATATACATTTTTAGATTAACTCTCGGGGTCCGATAGTAACAGAGCTAGACTATCCTAGACCTAGTTTTAACAATAACTATGCAATGCATTTGTCTATGATCAATAAAAGATTTACTTCCACTAAGAGTCATGAGATTGTTAACATAACCATACATCTCTCTTTCAACCGTAAAGGTAAGGAAGGAAGCCTGGAGACTGTACAGGTTTATGATGCTTAGCGTGTCATACCTGTAATGCTCAGAGCGTGGAATTTTACAGCTTTTATGAGTACAGTGTTATAAAACAGGTACATTTAGTGAATCCTATAAGAAACCCCAATTTTTATTGCTCTGCTACTACTTTACAGTACCTATATGTGAAATGATATAGCTTTTATCACCGTAATGTTAGAAAACCAAAAACAAACAAATATAAACACGATGTTTCTAGAACCTATTTCCTTCTCCAAGTGTGAAAACCTTTAAACATTATATTACGCGTTCCATAATGTTATCAAATTAGAAACAACCCATAAACGTTTCGTGCCAATCTAACGCTAAAAACCCCGGACACAAAACACGAAAATACACAAAAAACTTATGCACGTGAGTTGAGTACCGATATTTCTTGGCTCCCAGTGTGTACCACGTGAGTCATCTGGTATGATACCATATAAGCCGGTGTTATTATGCATCTTCTATAATACTGTATTCCTAAATATTTATTTTGTTAAATTGTGGCTGATGGAATCTAAAAGACAAAATAGTTTAAGTTACTTAATTTTTTATTTGGTAACTTGATAGAGGTGGAATCAATTATGGGTTGCAATATAAAAAAATAAAAGATTTTTTATTCACTCAACGCAAAATGTATACTCATTTAAAGTATGACGTATATGTAATTTTATAATCGGGTCCAAAAAAAACGTGTGAAGATAAAAGTAGGAATCTGATAAATTATGTTCATGACGTGTAGCATCATAAAATAAAACTCTTTTATATAAAATTAATTTTTATACGAAAACAATTTAGAAAAATATTTTATCAAATTATTTGTAACTATAAATATAGTTTTTAAAGTACCAAATTAATAAAAACGACTAAAGCTACTACTCATGTACATACTGCAAACACGTCACAGTTTCATATTTAAAAGCGATGAATTTAACATAAAAATAACTTTTCAAAACCGATTGGACTACCTTAATGCATGCCTTATCATATGGTTCACAGTTTAATGTCTGAAGAGGAAAGCAGATACCAGTTTTCGAAAAGTCGCATTTCTGTTTTTGGAACACAAAACTCTGATTCAAATGTCCTTAGGAATCAAATTAGATGTTAATACCTATGAAAAAAGTGTGTGTTATTACTTATCAGTTACACTTTTCAATCAATGCCAACTGAAAAACAAATGAGGGATGAATTTTATAATCTATCTTAAAAATTATTTTGATTTCAAATGTTTTGATGTAAAATATCCAATAGAACCACATGGTAATATTTCCCTCTAAAAACTCAACATTGATGTTAATCAAACAAATCTAAATACTAATACTAAAGTGCTCTTTTACACAAGTAGGTGGGGTAGTCAAATGGCAATGTTTTATCATGTATTGTTTGCGTGATCAAACACCTTAAATTTGAACAACTTATAACTTGTAGTACAATGGTAAATATTCAATGATTACCATTAACAAAGATACTTGCTGTATGTCGAAATCTCTGTTTCATGTAAAAACTTTTGAATACTCATATAAAATGTGCCATTTTCCCTGTTTAATTTTTTCTGTCAGACGGTAAAGGCGTCTTAAGCAAAAAGAGTTTGGAATTTAAAACAAATGTTTGTTAAATACAATTACTGTTTTGTTACTGTATTATATTTTCAAGTTGTGTGTTAACCCTTTTAGTGCTACAAAACTAAATGAACATACTCGACCATATAACCAAAAAATATATTAGATACTAATTCTATAAATGTTATTCATATTCTGTAACATAATTATAGGAAACATGAACACTACTACCAACATTTTTTTATCAGTTTTCGAAGCCTCTATTTTATATTAAGTAAATTCCACTACTATAAATGTAATTATTTCATCAACAATATTATCCCCTATGGAGTGTACATATACTGACTGAAAGTGAATTTTCGGATTATGCTGGTACTTTGCAATTAAATTCTGTGTATTTCTGGTTTTCCCCAGGGAAAAGTAACAAGCGAACAGTAGCCAAGTGTACAGCAAACAGCCATTGCCCCAGTTACTTATCGATATCGGTCGGAATCGGTAGTGGATTTCTCCAGGGATCCCAACCATTCGATTGTTTTTGCTGGTTCTGATATCCACTGTAAAATATTTTAAATTTATAAATAAACTTTATACTCAGACGCTCATAGAACTGAAAATATTACTTAATAATAACATTTAATTGTACATGAAATCCGAACCAGGTGAATTTCTGTATATTTGTTGATGGTTTGGTTAAAACCAATTTTCAACTTGAAAATTTTTAGATATTCACCTATGCAAGGCTTCATATCAAAGAAAACCTCAAAATGGGTAAAGGAAATATAAATGATTCACACCCTAACCTCAATCACTATCTAAAGCTAACACATTAACTTATCATAATACCATGTCAGGATACTGGTTGTATGTAAATGTTGAGTTTAGCTCTAACTCACCTTCTGCTTAGTCCATCGTCTGCAATCAGGTCAAAATTAAATCTTTACATTTGTTCGATATCAGAGGTTTGGTGCAATTGTCCACCTGATGAGACAACTACTAT
Source organism: Homalodisca vitripennis (assembly GCF_021130785.1). Classification (NCBI taxonomy): domain Eukaryota; kingdom Metazoa; phylum Arthropoda; class Insecta; order Hemiptera; family Cicadellidae; genus Homalodisca; species Homalodisca vitripennis. The sequence goes on from NC_060213.1 coordinate 1,782,500, forward strand.
AATGACTCTTCACCTAGATTACACTATATTTTTAGTCTAGGTATCTCTGATGTCGGAACTATGTGAAGATTCATATTGACCTCCTTCGTTGCCGAGTTTTACCTCTTCAGACGAACATGACTTCAGATTCCAGGAGTCAAGTTTGTCAGATACCAGACGCTACACTAAGAAGAAGGTGAACTGGAGCTTAACACAAAATTCACATTGAATCAACCCTTCCCACCTTAGTTAGACTCAATGTATATTATCTCAGTTTCCCACCATATATATTTTAGTTGCACCACTACTATCATCATATATTATGTGCTGCACTACATTATAAAGTAAAAATATTAAATTAAATCTCAAATTTGATGTATATTTATATTGAACAACTTTGCTCCTTATTCAAATTCAGTTTATTATTCTCAAAGATATAGAAACTCAAATTACAGGTTTGTAATATATTGTGCTAAACTAACAATACATTTTTAGTTTTGACAATTTTTAGTTTTTGAGTCTTATAGTTAATTATTAAAGTATTAAACAAACTTTTCTCTCATATATACAAAGAACAGTATTATTCCGAGGCAAAATTACAGCCAACAGTCTGCATTGCAGGCGACTATGATTTATGTGTCGCTCTGGCCAAAGTTATATTTTATTGCTAAATATACTTTTAAAATCGCTTAAATGCATCCCTTCTAAACTTTTTACTAAACTTGTTGACAGGCTATTAAATTCACCCAGCTTAGAAGCTTTTGTGTGTAGAAATGTGACAGAGAACGCTTCGATACGTCATTTTATAACAGATTGCTTTAATGGAAACTGCTTTTTGCTTCTTGACAAATTTGTTTAAAATATTTCATAGAATTGCCAGATGCATTTTTTTATTTTTTTTCTAATCCGATAAATACATTCCAATGAAAAGCATTAAATTCCAATAACAGTGTGATGCCATACAATTCTTTAATTTCAAAAATTGTTGCTTTATAATACAGTTTTATTTTAACAATGATATACTTCAAAGAGTTTTTACCTGAGTTAACGGATAATATGTACAAATACCAGAGCAATGTTTTTTTTTTTTTTAATTTGTATTCCTTTCTAACAACGTAGGCTAACAGAATAACAACGAAATCTGCAAAGAACGTCAAGGCCTGCTAAATATCCCATTTGGGAGTCAATTACGAATTTCATATATGTCTTTGCAGCTTCCATTATATTCTTAATAAGTATGTTTGTTAGAAAACAACCACCCGGGCAGCAAGAAGGCATTTGCATTAACAGCGAAGATCAACAAAGGCCAAGCCCGTGGTCAGTAGCGTGCTCCGCCCTATATCTTTAGTACGAACGGTTTTATAGACTTGAAATTTTGTTTGGAGCTTCACTTCCACAAGCTGTTTTTGTATAAGTAACACTGAGCTCGATGTTGGGGCATGGCACTATATGGAATTTTGCTGTGCTTTAGTGAACATTTTTACATTGGTCTTTTGGGTAACTATGATGGTATCGAAAGATCGCATTAAACATACTCAATAAAATCATATGAAATTTTAAAAGGTGATTGAAATTTTGAATTTAATCTGAGCGTAGTCTTTTACTTGGTTTGTGTCCGTGATTCTGTTAATACTATCTAATATTATTACATTTTCAGTTGAATAAAATTTTAAATCCGAATTAAAAATGTATGCCGAATGATGAGACAGAAAAGATTTGTGATATCTTTATTTTGACTAGTTTAACTTTTTAATATATACAAGTTTAACGTGTACGCTCTGGATATTGAAATACGACATGTATTATAGAAGAGTACACGTATCCTTATACGTAAATACAAGTACAAGTAAATTTTAAAATTACATTTTTAGAAACACATACGCACACAATACTATAATCAGGTAAATAGTTCACAATAGCAAATGTATTTATAATCTTACAACATTAGTTCAGAATTATTTGTAGAAACCAGTCGTTATAGTAATAAATATTAAGTTCATGGACTGCGTAAAATAACAGGCAGTATTGGAACTGCCAGAAGGAGATGTGGATTATTATTTAATCTCCAGTCTGTATTGACAAGAGTTTATTGGCAAGGGTTGGGTAAAGTTTATTTTTCTTCTCACAGCCGGAATGTGGATAAATACTCGATTTAGATACAATACTGTATTTTCTTTGGAAAAGATTATCATTATGTTACTTTAAAATATAAACGTAAACCAAACTAAGATTATAAAAGCAACTTTTTTATATCATTAACAAGTCAGAAATCTTCAATTGTGATCAATGCTTATGGATTCGTGGAATATACAGGGTGTCCAAAAAGTCCCGGGTCGGTTAAATATTTTTAAAAATATTTTAAATAGAGCTACAAAACCTTACACAAAGTTACTGGACATAAAAATCTATTTTATCACATATTCAGTCATCCGCTACTTCCTCAGGGGGGCGGCCCGCTAGGAGTCAGAAGAAAATCTTAAACGTAAGCATAGGTTGATATGCATATCAAATTAAAGGTACCTATTAGTAGAGTACAGAGCCGCAAAACCCGACCTCAAACGGACAACCGAGTCAAAAATGACAGCTGTTCAAAGATGGCTAAGAGTTTGCAACTTAGGTTAATGTAACAAAAATACACTGCTGAGCTTTTTGATTTTAACTTTACTAACCCAAAACTGTTTACAATTTAATGAGTTATTCAAATGACCCTCAAACACCTCAATAAACATCTCATGTCCATTTTTTAATGTTAGGAAAGTTAAAGTAAAAAATCTCATTAGTGTATTTTGTTACATTAACCTAAGATGCAAACTCTAGCCATCTTTGAACGGCTGTCATTTTTGAATCAAACAAAATACACTGATGAGTTTTTTTACTTTAACTTTCCTAACATTAAAAAATGGACATGAGGTGTTTCTTGAGGTGTTTGAGGGTCATTTGAATAACTCATTAAATTGTAAACAGTTTTTGGGTTAGTAAAGTTAAAATCAAAAAGCTCAGCAGTGTATTTTGTTACATTAACCTAAGTTGCAAACTCTTAGCCATCTTTGAACAGCTGTCATTTTTGACTCAAACTCGGTTGTCCGTTTGAGGTCGGGATTGCGGCTCTGTACTCTACTAATAGATACCTTTAATTTGATATGCATATCAACCTATGCTTACATTTAAGATTTTCTTCTGACTCCTAGCGGGCCGCCCCCTGAGGAAGTAGCGGATGACTGAATATGTGATAAAATAGATTTTTATGTCCAGTAACTTTGTGTAAGGTTTTGTAGCTCTATTTTAAATATTTTGAAAAATATTCAACCGACCCGGGACTTTTTGGACACCCTGTATTTAGTTTAAGCATTAGTTCAAAATTCGTACGGAAAATTTATTCAGACTAGCTATAAGTGTAGATACTTCAAAAGCTATGTAAAATTAATTATAAATAAAAACCTTTAGTATAATTTATATAGTATTTAATACTAAACATGCACATTGTCAATGAACGATATTTACTAGAAACAAACTTCAAGAATAGACCACTTACGATGAGAGATAGATATATAATGTGAAAAAGGTTACTACAAATACAACAATCTTTATTCCTCGCCTATAAATGCAAAAACAATTTGAGAACTGTTTTATATTTTGGTTTTGTTATCATATTGTGTGCAAAACTTTTAGTTACTGTTTGGAAGGGTACTCTTTCACAGTTTAAATATTTAAATGAAACCTGTTATATAATCAGTTTTTTGCCTGAATACCAACTTGGTGATAGAGATGTGACCATTTGATATTACTTAGGGCAGTGCAACGTAAAATAAATTGAAAGAGGAGTAATAGGTAAAGGAGATAATGTAACCGTAATACTGGTGCTGCTATCTACTGATTACTAACCACGGTAAATTAGTGGCCACATTAAAAAAGATGATGACAAAGATTGGAATTTAACGAGAGTTTGAAAAATCATTATTTCCATTCTCGTATTTTCGTATTTTGATTAATTACTGAGACCCAATGTTTAATTCTATGGGTAAACTCAATTCTGAACCCATTGATAAACTTTTATAATGATAGGAACAACACATAGGGGTTAATAAGTTTCTTATTGACTGATTTAAAACTCAATCGTTCTTGTGTAGATAACAATTTATTAGACTAACTTTTATCCCTCATAGGACTGGAAAAATTTTTCTGTCCTCTCTCTGTCTATTTATATACTGTTCTGTCCTCTCTCTGTCTATGTATATACATATCTCAAACCGTGCTATAGACTTGTAATTTTCAAGTATTCTTTTTTATAGGCAAGTTTTTCTAACAGCGAAGCTGGTATTTTCCTAGAGTGAAACAGGAAAAAGGTTGGAAAAGCTTTGTCTTATTTCGCACAAAATTTGTGCAATGGCCTTTCCCGTAATTTTAAAGTGTTTAAAACAAGGGTCAAAGAATATATTTGCAGTATTGGATAAAAGCCTTAATGATCATGCAGTATTATATTTTTAAGATTTTTATTTTAAAATTTAGATAGCATACAACAGCACAAGATTAAACTATCTTGCTCTTATTACAATGGCTTTTATTATACATGCAGAGTTGTTCTGCAAAACAGACGTATCTGAGTTGGATTCGTACGCAATTTCGTACGTTTTAATCCTTTATGAGCTCTTCTGGATCGAGTGAATTATATTTCGACGTCAATGTTGAGTTTGCCTTTTTGCCACAATCAAGAAACATGTGTTAAACGTATATATTTATAGCCATTGCAATTAACTCCGTTCTTATTATTTTTATTCTATAATTGATTTTGCCTTTTTTCCATCAAGAAAATATACATACATACATAGCTCTGGGAACCCTGGTTCTTTTTAGATACAACTAAAGTAGGTTTCATAACAGTCATAAAATGTACTCGTATAGTAAAAATTAGATTACTTTTTATTTTATATCTGCACTGCTAGCAGTCACTCGCTGCTACGCATACAATTTAGTAGTCGTTGCACATGAATGGCCGCTATGTAGTTCGAATAAATTACATTTCAACCAATTTTGAGTTAGCTTTGTTACCTAAATCAAAAAATACGTAAAAAAGTGTATATTTATGGCCATTGTAATTTACCTCGATCTTATTATGTTTGTTCCGTAGTTGATTTTGCCTTGGTTCCCAATCAAGAAAATATATATCGCAGAACACAGAACCCTACTTCTATCAAAATAAATAGTTAACTTATTAGGTATACAAATATCTAATACTTAATATTTGTTGAATCTTTACAGTTAAAACTAAATTAACCCTTACTAACAACATTTTTGTTTCTTTTTTAGACTATTTTTTTAATGTGTTGAATATTTAGAGCTGAAATCAATACATCGCTCAGTTCAAAAGTACAGTCCAGCGAACTTCCATCTAGAGTGTTTCCTGACTTATTCAAAGAAAGTCTTCGGAGTTACATTCTGACAATCTTATGAGTTGGGACATTTTTATAAGGTAGATAGATGATTGTACTCCCCATAAATGTAAACGAAATGATAATAATGGTTAAATTAAATAATTAAATAAAAATATCTTTGTGTTGCCATAAAACAAAGTTTACACATAACAATTTATTACATTTGACATACTCTTCAACTAATATTTCCTAACTTTAGGAACAAAGACGTGATTTTGCGCTACTTTAAAGACCAATGTGAGGCGTAGGAGATGAGATTTTTAAATAAGAATAGGCCTATATTCAAACCAGGGACGGTAAGTACGTACTTGTACAAATTTTATTACAATTATTGCTTGAATATTTTACGCATGAAATAAAAAAAAGCAAACCAAGGTACTATCGGATTTACATTATTATTAGAATTAGGATGTAGGCGAGTATTATTATGGCTCCTTAGTTTGATTTGGTTGAGTTTCTTAGAGTCTATCTCTTTGGGGACAGAAAAATTTATTTTCTGTCCTAGGGATATCTATTGACCGAACTAAGTTAAAGATTTAAAATTCTTAACAAAACTTCATTTCTACACAAGCAAACCTTGCTTCTATCATGTAAGAGTTTGAGATGTGTCACATGTTCCTCCATGGACTATCTCAAACCCATTCTTAGCGGAGCCTGTTTCGCGACATGTAATATGATAAGAACTCCTTCATTGTTATAACAACACGTCTACTTACAATACTGTTCCACCACCTTATTTCATACCTTTATCTTTTATTATTATAAATATCGCTTAAATCTTATTCACATGGCGTAAATTACGTCCTGATACACCTGGATACATTCGAAACTGATTGAGTTTTCGATGTAAAATCTTCACCATACCTATTAAAATACTGTTTGGGACTTTTTGAAGGATAAAAATAATTCTATAATACAATATTCTATATATAAAAATATATATGTCACAAGATAGGTGTTGCAATTTGAAAATTTAAAGTTAGCCTCTTCTACCACCCCCCCCCCCTTTGAAAAGGGGAGTGAAATTTGTGTTCCCTCAAAAAAGCCAAAAAATTCATTTAATATAAGTATGGTAAAGGTTGTACATTTGATATCTCAATCCGTTTGGAATATAGTCAGGCGCATCAGGACTTAATTTACACACTTAGATGTAAGAGGTTGTTTGCCAATAACTTCTACTAGGATCGCCATCGTGTACTTGTGTTTCTTTCGAATTTACCTTTCAAATGACATGTCACAAGATAGTGGTAGTAATTTGAAAATATAAAGTGCCCCCCTTCTAAAGCCCTTTGAAAAAGGCGAGGAATACATTTATACTTCAAAAAGTTCATAAAAGTAATTTAATAGAAATGGTGAAGATTTTACATCAATATCTCAATCCGTTTGGAATTATCCCGGCATATCAGGACTTAATTTACACCTTGCATATGAGATATATGGTCTTAAATTTTTTGTTACAATAAGGCTACTAATAGCCTTTATAACACAATATTAAGACGAATTTTCTAAATTAAACATGTAGTGGTTATTTATAATATTTTAGACCATTTAATTTCATTGTGTTAGTGGTATATTAAATATGTATTTACTTCCCAGCTACAGTAACAAAAAGCACACAAAACACAGCAGCTACAGACCAGTCGCCTGGCTCGCGGCCAAGAGTCGGTTTTATAGCTCACATTCCCCCTCCCCACACCCAAACACAACGGTTGTGTTCTATTGGAGATATTCACAGAAGCTCTCAACAAGTCTGCTTTTGTTGCTGTACTTCTTCTTAGGTTGGGTACACTGTAAGAACAAATATCAACAATCTACTTTTTCCAATAATATATCATTCGAATTCCAGCAAATAATCTACTTAAGCTGATCAAATGCTTAAAATTGAATTCTTTACGATTTTAAAATCGAATTTAGAGCCTTTAGTGGAGGTTTACGATTTACACAGTGGACATTATAAAATAGTGTTCTTCGCTAACGTAAGGGAAAGCAAAATGAGAGTGTTTCGGAATTGATAAACTACGCAGGTTTTGCCAAACACAAAGCATTAAACCTAGAATGATGACGGCTAGACATGCCCTAGAAGAGTGATGGCAAAATCAGACTCAAACCATGCATAAAGTGAATATTTTATTACGCAAGAAAGCACATAACCTTTATTTTATAAAGACAATTTTTAAAATACGACGTTCCACACATAGAAAGAGGTTTATTGAAATTATATAGAATAAATATTCAAAACTGTCTTGAGCCCTTTTTGGGGTCTAATAACTCGAGCTAAATAATTAACAAACTACCGACAGATTTTAAAAAGGAGTTATTTCCATACTACTGTATATGCAGTTTACAGTTATTACCTCTTGGGCCTAAATTATTCCAAAGGTTATAGTCATATTATCATAGGTAAAGTAGAGTTATTTTAAGAACAATTTGTACATTTACAAAATCTAATCAACTTTCAAATCGTTATAGATTCCGTTTATATACCTGTATTTTAGAATTTCTTTATAATCATGCATATATGACACATTCTAAACTGGTTTAGATATTTTGTTGTTTGAAATTAGAAGCTTTAATAGTGACACTCCAAACTTTTGGTATTTTTAAATTCTTCATAATAGGGAGCACCTGTACGTTGTATTACTCAAAATAAATAATATAGAATGCCAAATGAATAAATCAGTACCTGTTTTTTTTACCTTTTAATGCCACTAAAATGCAATGAAAGATTTAAATACCATTAATTTACATTTTCTTAAAACTCAAAAAGTGATTTGGCTGAAAATAAATAATTTACTTAAAATATAAACGTAAGGGCTTCTTAGAACATTTTTTAATCAACATTTTTAATTCTTTGAATTTTCTTTTTGAAATAAAACTCTTTAGTCTGTTCACATATACATTAATAGACTGTTTGTATCGAAAACAGTAATTATAAAACATTTGGAGAAATACTTCAGTCAGAGTCGAACACTGACATGTGTTCGCTGAATTATTTAAATCGTAACCAAAAATTCCTAGAATATTTTGCAGTATTTACTTATGTCCTCTTGATTACATGGAACACAATTCATTAAAACTAATTTATTAAACAATGGAAGCACGTTTTGTTTCCGCGAAATGTAATTTATAGGACTTGTTTAACGCTTGTTTAATTAATCGTAATTGTAAGTGAGAATCCATTTTGGATGTTGTTGACGAGATGACAAATTCAAGAGCAGAGTCAATTTGCACTGTACAAGCATGGGTTTTGATTGTAATCGATAGAGAAATTTTCTTGAAGAAGAATTTCCATTCTTAGCCGCGCTAGTGTTGATGGAGGTTAAAAGGGATAAATTAAGAAGGGATATTTTTCGAAGGTCATATGTTCCTTAAAACCAATCGTTAGAACGTTCATAAATAGAAATCACCATCATCCACACTCCTCACAGTTTGGCGACAAGTGGTGACTCAGTCTCTATACCTAATTATCTGACTGTAGGTTTTAAGTGTGTAAAACTGAGAAAACTAATAAATTAAAAACGTTAAAGTTTGAAATGTTTAATACCTTTGATACCTTCCATATCGACCTCCCAAAAGTCTGACGATCCTATTCTACCATAGGGAAAATGTACGGATTTATATTGAATGAAAAATCCTGTGATTGAAATTTATAGGTTTTGTTGATAAAATGTGCCAATATTAAAATAGGTACTTTATTAGCAGAACACCATACTTAATTGAGTTTATTGAAGTTTGAAGGACGTAATTGGAACAACTGTAGGAGACAATCCATATGATAATACCATTAGAATTAAATTGGAATACTCCTTCGTGCGTTATTTATTCATCAATAAATTAATTATTTTATTTACGGTGCAGTTATGAAACTGAATAAAATAGTTGTCTTACTTTAGAAAACTGCCTTATGATCGCCTTTCTTGAATGGTACTTAAGAATGCAGAAAATGGTAAGGCTTATAAAGTCAGATATATTGTAAAGTATGGTGCTAAGAGGCTTAGTAAAAAATACTGCAAAATTAAACAATGCTATTAGGACCGTTGACTTCAAACAGCTTTCTCAACAAATTATTTTGTTCTTTTATCATCTTTTAAAGTCTGTCGGGATTGTTTAGATGGTGTTTTTATCATATATTGCTGTTATTTTACATTTTACACGGCTTAAAATTCAGTAATGTTAACGCTGATTATAACGAAATTGAGAGGTGTGGTGAGGTAGACGTGCCGTACCTCCCGTCTCAGTTAATCGGAAAGTGATTGTAACGAGTAGAGTTTGAAAGTGCTTAGAGTGAATCTTTTTTGCTAATTGTCATCGAACCTGCGGATGCTTTCAGCAATATTTTTTAAATCTCTAACACTGATGAATTTTTTTTAAATCTCTAACACTGAAGAAATCTCTAACACTGAAGAATTTTTTAATTCTCTAACACTGAAGAATAATTTTTAAAGTAAAGTAAAGAAAATTATTAACAAATTAAAATTGAATTTTGAAGATAAATTAAAATGAAGAATTGCCAGATCAGATTAGAGTGTGAAAGTTTTTTGAATTTTGAAAATTGAATAAAAAGCTGTAAGAACCTTGTACATTTTTGGAGTGACGAATATATTATAAGTTTGAATTTAAAAGTCCTCAAGAAGTTTTTATTTATATTTAATTCCGGTAATTATTTTTAAGAAGAAGTTTTATTTTAGTTAACAAAAGATGTTAAAAAATGTTAACAATGAAGAGTGCTGTAATATAGATAACTTAAAGAACTTTCCATTAGCGTTTAATGAGATTAAAAATCATCAGGAGTGAAGACCCAGAAATTTTAAATATTAGATTAAGTATTAACAATAGTGATAACAATGAAAAGTTTTTATTTAAGTAAGAAAGTTGTGATGTATAGGGCCAAGAACAATAGTAAAGGTAGAGTGTACCTGCCCTATCAACTTGTGGGCATGGTTTTTGCATATTACCATAATGCAAATGGACACTTTGATATATTTAAGACCACTAGAAAAATTAGTGAAATGTTCTACCCACCTAACTTAGCAAATGAAATTAAAGACAGAGTAAGTAAATGTGAACTATGTATTAAAGCAAAGCCTAGTAGAAAGTATTTTGGTAAGTTAGTGTCTAATGTAAGTGAGTAACCAATGGACAGACTTTATATTGATTATTTTGGTCCACTAGTAAGAAGCAAAATGCAGAACAACAATACTTTAATAATTATGGATGACCATAGCAAGTTTTGTATGGTTGTATGCAGTAAAAGATGCCAAAGGTACATCTGTAATTAAAATCCTGGACAATATTGTGTTTAAAAGCTTTGGATATTGTAAATATTTAGTCTCTGAACAGTGCAAAATGTTTTAAAAGTGTGGAACTCAAGAACTATTTGTTTAATAGGGGTGTGGTGCATCAGTTTATTACACCTTATGTGCCTAGGGCAAATAAATCAGAAAGACAATAATTAAGGACTTTTAAAACAAATTTTAAACATTTATTTTTCTGAAAACCAACAAAAAACGGGATACAGAGTTGACTAGTATTCAGCAAGCAATTAATTGGTAGTGTGTCTGAAGCAACAAAAATGAGCCCACATCAGTTAATGTTTGGTTTTCAACCTAATAATGCCTTTGAGTAATCAATGGTCATTAAATGAACTTGTGTTGTGACAATGATGTAAACTATGAAAAGGTTTGAACTAGCGATTAAACATTTAAAAAGGTCAATTAAAGCCAATAAGAAGAGGAAAGTATATAGTAATGAGAATCCAGAACATCCTTTTGAGGTTAATAAAGAATTATTTATCGAAACGCATGAACAAAGCAAGAAGTGTGATAAATTTCAGAGTAAATTAGCCATGAACTACAACCGGACCCTATAGGCTAATACACAAACTGAGTGAAGTAACCTATATAGTCCAAAGTGTGAAGAATTCAAAAATAATAAAAAAGGTCCATATTTCACAGTTGAAGTTACAGAGGTAAAGTATTGGTAACAAAAGGTTGTGCTGTTGTGTTTTGTTTATTATTGATTATAGATACCCGGAAGCCTACCTAATAAATAAAAGAGGAAGATGATTTATTATGTATAATGAAGAAAGTATAACAAATATTTGATTGCCAGGAAGTATAAATAATCCAATAATGAAGTACACAACAAAGATGGTTGAGAAAGTATATGTTTAATGGAAATGTAAATAAAATTATAATATAATGTGGACTTTGTGTATAGTAAAAATCAGAGTGATGTTAATTAAAAGTTACATAAACTAATTGCAGTGTGTGCACTAATCAATTTAAGGTAAATAAAAAAAGAAATAAAAACCCAATAAAGCAATAAGATATAATATAATTGGTGTACTTGTAAAATGATGAAAGTAAGAGGAAACTGTTTTATAACTTAGATTTTAAAAGAATAGTAAAAGTGTCTTGTAGCATGTAAAGTAACTGTTTTTGTAATAACAAATTTAGGATTATTGTAAAAATGTGCTGGATAATTGTTTGTAAAATAATATTTGTCCGTCAATAATGTAGAATATCTGATAAAGCTTACCTAATTAAAATCAAAATGTCTTTACTTACAGTGAATATAAAAGATTGATATGTAATCCAAATAGGCATAAGTCACACAGCACACTCACTAGATGGTTGATGTCGCGGAAGAAAAACAAGTACTTGTATTTACTTTATTCTAAAATGTAGTGCACATACTTAATACTTTGTAATTAATGCTCTTCCTCGAAGGAGTATAATATGGTTTAGAATCATCACGCACTACCGGCCGAATGAATGCAGGTGGATAGACTGGCTAGAAGAATTCCTGTGCCACCAGGAAATCGGACAATGGGCCAGCTGTTGCGTCCAGAGATAGAGCCAGGAGCGTACCGAGCAGCGCACCCAGGAGCGTACCGAGCGGGGCACTCGGGGGTGTCGGCACCCTACTATGGTTCCACTCAGCATCATCTGGAGCTTCGTTAGTTTTAAGATTGACAAAGATTGTATGTAAATAGTAAGGTGTGAATGTGTTTGTAGTTGAATGTGTTAAAAATTAACGAACAAGAAATTTTCTTTTAGTAGGACTCTTCCACGGTAATGCCAGTTTTGAGCGTGCGTGTGATGTACCGATTGTATTAAAATAATAATTCTGGGGTAACTGGATTTACCGGTGGAAGGAGTAGGCCCAGAAGAATGATAAGGACTGGATTGTAAAAGAGGCTGCTATCAGCGAGGCGCGCATCGCAGATGGCAGTGTTTGATAACGAAATTGAGAGGTGGGGTGAGGTAGACGTGCCGTACCTCCCGTCTCAGTTAATCGGAAGTGATTGTAACGAGTAGAGTTTGAAAGTGCTTAGAGTAAATCTTTTTTCTAATCGTCATCGAACCTGTGGATGCTTTCAGCAATATTTTTAAATCTCTAACACTGATGAATTTTTTAAATCCGTAACACTGAAGAATTTTTAATTCTCTAACACTGAAGAATAATTTTTAAAGTAAAGTAAAGAAAATTAGTAACAAAATTAAATTAAATTTTGAAGATAAATTAAAATGAAGAATTGCCAGATCAGATTAGAGTGTGAAAGTTTTTTGAATTTTGTAAATTGAATAAAATGTTGTAAGAACTTTGTACATTTTTGGAGTAACGAATATATTACAAGTTTGAATTTAAAAGTCATCAAGAAGTTTTTATATTAATTTAATTCCAGTAATTATTTTTAAGAAGAAGTTTTATTTTAGTTTGAACTTTATTTATTTCAGAAGATTTTCTTTTAAATTTAAACCTTCACAAAAGTTTTAAATTTCAAAGCTAACCCCTCATGTTCCAGTAAAACGGTACAACACATTTATAGTGAACCATGTGTGTAAGAAAACAATTTTATCAAATATATTACCAGCATTGGTATATTTTAAACACAGAATCAGTCCTGACATTTCAAATAAGATTGTATAACTCTATAACATAAAAGCTTGTAGTTTACTGTAAAAATGGGTTTCCTGAAAAAAAAGAGCAGAATTTCTAAGCACAAACCCTGCAGTAATATCACACATGTGAACATTGCAGTTGTGATGTGAATATGGATCATAGACAAACTTTCCTGTATGGTTTACTTCATATATTTATTTTCTTACCGCTCCTGAACTTACGTTTTACTGTGGTAAAGATTCTGTTTGTGTAGTAATTTTCTGATAGTTAGCTTTACAGCTAAGTTCACTTGATCAAAAAATTAATGTCTATGTGGTCCAAACCAATTCTCGAGAGCTCTTTAAACTTCAGTGTTCGAATTCAGAATATTTGTCTTTGCTAAATGAAGACTGCTGAGGGTTATCAGCATTCACTGACCTAAAGCTCAGTTTTTATAAAGATCTACGTAAAATTTAAAACTAAATCAGCAATTGTAGGAAAAGTCAATCATAACCTATCCTAAAACTGAGTTTTTTTTAATAATTACAGTATATTGTTAAAATTGATTTTGTACATACAATGGCATTCATAATTAATGTATAAATTACTATAATTAAGCAATAAATCGTTCTATATTTTATCATAATTAAACCTGAAATTATTGTAAGCTCTCGTGTGCTAAAGTTAATTAGAGCTACCTATTATTAAGAAAACTAATCACCGTAGAGTATAGCATTTGATTGCATTACTTACAGGATACAAATCTGTATTTAATATAATCAAAGTTATAGCCTAATTTAATTGCGTTATTATTTCAAATATACTAGAAACATTTCAATCGTATTCGCAAATGTGCCTGCTGTTATTTTATGTCCCTATTTTCTTTTTAAAAACCACCAATTTATATAATTCTAAACGGTATTGACCCGTTTTTCAACGGAATTTCTCCTTAATTTCTAAAATCAAGCATATTTCAATCATGACCACAACAATTTAGTATTTTAATTATCAGTAAATAAAATTGTGAATTATTTTACCACACAGGGTACTCTAATCTAATTTACGAACGTAATGTAATTAAGCTTTAAGTAGGTATTAATGGTGTTAATTAACTGTTAACTGTGAACGAAAGACTATTACCACTTTGTATTCTGTGGATGCGATTAGCAACGATCGTAGTAGTTTGACAGTCATCACGTAGCAATTCCACAGTGAAGTTATTGATGGCGTTAATTAGTTGTTAACCGCGACAGAAAGGTAATTACAAGTTGATCCCTGTATTAATGTTCTATTCTCAACGATTTTGAAGTCTGAGTCATCTTGTTACAAACCCACAGTGATGTTGTTAATTAACTGTTAACTGCGACATTATATTCGACTATCACGTTAATTTTTGGGCTCTTATTAGTAGCGATCATGATTTTATGAGAGTCGTCTTGTAACAATCGCACAGTGAAGGTTTTTATGGCGTTAATTAGGCTCTAAATGTAACAGAAAAGTCTTCAAAACATTGAACTCTGTGGTTGCCCATTAGCTGCATCTCTAGTTGTCTGATAATCAGCAATAAAAAAATACTATAGCGAAGGTGTTTATGGCGTTAATCAGCATCTAAATGTAACAAAAAAGTCTTCAAAACATTGAATTTCTGTGTTTGCCCATTAGCTGCATCTCTAGTTGTCTGATAATCAGCAGTTAAAAAGCCTATAGTGAAGGTGTTTATGGCGTTAATCAGCATCTAAATGTAACAAAAAAGTCTTCAAAACATTGAATTCTGTGGTTTGCCCATTAGCTGCATCTCTAGTTGTCTGATAATCAGCAGTTAAAAAGCCTATAGTGAAGGTGTGTATGTCGTTAATCAGCATCTAAATGTAACAAAAAAGTCTTCAAAACATTGAATTCTGTGTTTGCCCATTAGCTGCATCTCTAGTTGTCTGATAATCAGCAGTTAAAAAGCCTATAGTGAAGGTGTGTATGTCGTTAATCAGCATCTAAATGTAACAAAAAAGTCTTCAAAACATTGAATTCTGTGGTTGCCCATTAGCTGCATCTCTAGTTGTCTGATAATCAGCAGTTAAACAGCCTATAGTGAAGGTGTTTATGGCGTTAATCAGCATCTAAATGTAACAAAAAAGTCTTCAAAACATTGAATTCTGTGTTTGCCCATTAGCTGCATCTCTAGTTGTCTGATAATCAGCAGTTAAAAAGCCTATAGTGAAGGTGTGTATGTCGTTAATCAGCATCTAAATGTAACAAAAAAGTCTTCAAAACATTGAATTCTGTGGTTGCCCATTAGCTGCATCTCTAGTTGTCTGATAATCAGCAGTTAAACAGCCTATAGTGAAGGTGTTTATGGCGTTAATCAGCATCTAAATGTAACAAAAAAGTCTTCAAAACATTGAATTCTGTGTTTGCCCATTAGCTGCATCTCTAGTTGTCTGATAATCAGCAGTTAAAAAGCCTATAGTGAAGGTGTGTATGTCGTTAATCAGCATCTAAATGTAACAAAAAAGTCTTCAAAACATTGAATTCTGTGTTTGCCCATTAGCTGCATCTCTAGTTGTCTGATAATCAGCAGTTAAAAAGCCTATAGTGAAGGTGTGTATGTCGTTAATCAGCATCTAAATGTAACAAAAAAGTCTTCAAAACATTGAATTCTGTGGTTGCCCATTAGCTGCATCTCTAGTTGTCTGATAATCTGCAGTTAAACAGCCTATAGTGAAGGTGTTTATGGCGTTAATCAGCATCTAAATGTAACAAAAAAGTCTTCAAAACATTGAATTCTGTGTTTGCCCATTAGCTGCATCTCTAGTTGTCTGATAATCAGCAGTTAAAAAGCCTATAGTGAAGGTGTGTATGTCGTTAATCAGCATCTAAATGTAACAAAAAAGTCTTCAAAACATTGAATTCTGTGTTTGCCCATTAGCTGCATCTCTAGTTGTCTGATAATCAGCAGTTAAAAAGCCTATAGTGAAGGTGTGTATGTCGTTAATCAGCATCTAAATGTAACAAAAAAGTCTTCAAAACATTGAATTCTGTGGTTGCCCATTAGCTGCATCTCTAGTTGTCTGATAATCAGCAGTTAAACAGCCTATAGTGAAGGTGTTTATGGCGTTAATCAGCATCTAAATGTAACAAAAAAGTCTTCAAAACATTGAATTCTGTGTTTGCCCATTAGCTGCATCTCTAGTTGTCTGATAATCAGCAGTTAAAAAGCCTATAGTGAAGGTGTATGTCGTTAATCAGCATCTAAATGTAACAAAAAAGTCTTCAAAACATTGAATTCTGTGGTTGCCCATTAGCTGCATCTCTAGTTGTCTGATAATCAGCAGTTAAAAATCCTATAGTGAAGGTGTTTATGGCATTAATTAGCCTCTAGATGTAATAGAGTAATAGTCATGAAAACATTCAATCTTGTACTTGCCATTAGCTACAGTCCTAACTGATAGCGAATCAGCAGGTAAAAAGCCTATAGTAAAAGGTGTTGATTGCGTTAATTAACCGCTAAATGGAACAGAAAAGTCTTAAAAACATTGAATATCAGTGAGACTGTCAAAATATAATGATTGGCCGACGCTCTGAATGTAGTTATTGAGACAATCTACGACACTTAACCAAAACAGAACATAGTACAAAGAAACATTCTTCCACGTATGCATGGGTTAGAGAAGTCTAGTGTTTATACTTCCTCCTACTCCATGCGAAGGAACAGAACGAACTAACTTGAATCATATCAAATGGTTCAAGTATACTTAAAATAGTTTATATTGAGATACAGGAGCTTCCTTATTAAGGGCGAGTATTTTAAGAATGCTCCTCTTCATAAAAAATAAAACATAAAGCTGAAGGAATAGCGTTTTACAAGGCACAGAAAATAATATTTTTAAAAGATATTTTACAGATTTACTGATGATATAAAATTATATTATAACGGATTTTACATAATAAAACCTACAACTGTAATATATTATGTAAATATTTATCTGTATCATATTTATAGGCTCACCTCCTTGAGGATACATATATGAGGAATTCTTGTAATAATTCTGTAAAGTTTGAGATTGATACCAATAAACGTTAAAAAAATTGGCGTCCAATGACACAATGGCAGCGAAACTGTCAAGTAACATGATCATCGCTTTCAAGGAAGCTACGTTTCCTACAAAACAGTTAATAAGAAGGTAGAGAAGTCTTTATAGTGTATTTCAATTCTTCTTACTCCTGGTTGGTGAATAGGAAGAATGAGAGGTAGTCAACATTACAGATGCCAACGCTCCTCTCTCCTTTCGTTTAGTTCAAATAAAAAAATAAAGGAAAAAATAAACAAGAGAAAACAGAGTACTGTAAAAATAATAACTTTTTTCCAAATATGTTGTTAACGATTTACTAAACAAACAACAACACCATGTATTAAAATAATATCTTCTTATTTGTGGTTTAGTTACTAAGTACCACAGTGAAAAAGGACTCCTGGTTGGTGAATAGGAAGAATGAAAGGTAGTCAATATTACAGATACCAACGCCTCCTCTCTCCTTTCGTTTAGTTCAAATGAAAAAATAAAGGAAAAAAATAAACAAGAGAAAACAGAGTACTGTAAAAATAATTACTTTTTTCCAAATATGTTGTTAACGATTTACTAAACAAACATAACACCATGTATTAAAATAATATCTTCTTATTTGTGGTTTAGTTACTAAGTACCACAGTGAAAAAGGATGTTTTGAATTCATTATGATTTAGTTCCCAAAATTTCTAACGTGGGCTGCTAATAGGGCTTAAGGCAATGAACATATTTCTCAAATTTTAATAAAAACCTACTAAAGAATTAAACACTGTTTGAAGCAATAAGATAATATGAGGAATTAATAATATGTATGATGTGTGTTTATTTGAAAAACCCATAAAAGTAGCATTTCATGTTTGGAAACATCCAAGAATTGTTGCGTAATATTTAGAAAAATAAGGCATAAGGTAGTTTTTGTAAAACACCACAGACATGATGGCTATGAGACGCGGGGAGTGTAAATAACGGAGAAACTATTGTTATTGTTACCGAACAATGGAGTACTCTGGAAAAAGAGACAAAACCTTTTGTACTACGAATCCGACGTTAGAATAAATATCGTTGCCTGCATACAGGATAGCAAATATGTACAGATCAATACAAGTTCTCGTATTACCACACACAAGTCTATCTGTAATGGAAGATATATTTCATATCCTTCGTAAAAAAATGCATATCACAATCCCAGTCCCGGCATTGCATGTTCACAGTTTCTTTTTAAACACTTAATTTGTGACGAATGAATTTTGAACAATTTTTACTATACATGAGTCCGTTTTTATAACCACACTAGAAATGGACGGGCGGTTACAATAATCACACACTTTACTATATCATACACAAATCCGGACTAAGTCAGCATTTTGTTCCGGATGACCAAAAGTTAAATTCCTTAGAATCATTTCTTTTGTCCAAAACTTTTAAAATAATATTTAACATGATATATTCAGATATAACTATATAAAAAGCGAAGTATCAATTGTATCTGGGCGACCCTATAGATGTCCAGCAGCGGCAAATAACACTTAGAAGGGTGGGTTTAGTCTATTGTGGAGGATCACTGTTGGAGTGGGTGTTGTATGGTGTGGAGATCCCTTGTGTTAAAGGCTGTTGCTATCCTGGAAGATTCTGAAGCAGAGTTAGTATCCTCTTCTTCCAAGGTAACATAACTAATAGTGTCCAATAGTGTCATTTCATCTTCGGTAAATGTTTCTGATGACAAGTTACACACTAGTTGTTGGTTTTTGATAGGAAATTTGGTTTCTTGATGAAGAAATGGCTCATTGGAATTTAGAAGTAATTTAAATTTGTTTTCTAACTTTTCCTGTTTCTTTTTTGTATTTAAAATCAATACTATCCAGCATATTACAATTATTTTTCTTGAGTATAATGACTCTCCGGAAGCAAGTGCAAAGATTTTCCTTCATGTAGGACTACGTGTAATGAGAGGTTTCTCAGCTTCTTTTCTTAAGTGAACAACATTATCTATGTTTACTTTAACTTCTCAGAGACCAACCTTTTTAGAAGGAGAACCGATGCTGATGGCAAAAAGAAGTAGATGGTTAGTTCTTATAATTTTTTAATATTCGGGTTTAGGTGGCTACTTACAAAATATACTCGCATATGATATATCAGAAAATAGCACAGAACTCTCAATTTAGCTAGAATACAACGTAGCTTCATAGTATGCTTTATCGTTAATGGAGTTGTTCGCCATATTTATTAATATGTACATATTAACTTTCAATTTAAAGTGAGATAGTGCAGGTTAATCTGTGTAAACAAACAAACATTTATGATCTAAAAGCACTATAATCTAGATTCAAGTGCTGGGCAAATAATGCTTGAAGATATCAACAGCTGATGCAGTGATTGAACTCAAATAATATTACATCTCTGTAACTTTACTAAAACTGAAATTATTACCTTTTCCGTAACAGAGAGATTTATATCAATATTTTCCGTATATGATCTCGTAATTAAATGCACATAAGTAGTTAACATATTTAACACCATTCTGTGGGTTGAAGACCGCTCTTCAAATACAGAAAAAAACATTCCAGAATTTAACCATCTGCGTCAAAAAATATTTGACGCGGTAGTAGCCAAAATATTTAAATTATAGTCATAGAAATATTGCTATTGAGATATTCAGAAGAAACGCTTATTTGCAGGTTGTTTTTTGTAATTTGGAATAACAACTCAAATTTGTTATCAATCAATTGTTCAGTAATTATAAATAATATATTTACCTCTATGCTAAATAAAACATATACTTCTATACATCATAAGAGCAGTATAACAATAAATTTCAAATATATAATTTATTGATATTCAAATGGTTAGTATTTATAATTTATTATTATGACGTTATTTGAGATTACCTATACCTATGAGATTGTTAGATTGATTATATTCTAATATAATAAGTAACCTAAAACGTGCAGCTAATTCAGATCAAAACTTAACATTTAGTACAGGTTAATCTATAGTAATAACCTACACGTGACTTAACATACCTTCCGTAGGCGTTCTTAAGACAGTAACAAGAAAAGTTTTTTGTACAGTCATAAGGCGCAGTAATTGTTATCAGAGCTAATGTTGAATAATAAACTCCGCTTTGAGTAATTTTGTTTTCTTTTTACATACTTTATTTAATAAACCGAGGTACGAAAGAAAAGTCTTTTTACAAAAACACGAATAACAGATTTAACAAAATTCTTGCAAGTTGGCCAGGAAGGTCCGTAGAAAACATTTTGATACAATAATAGCCCGACCCAACTACCGAGTTTCATGAACTTTCTTTTTTAAATCGATCACCAGACAAGTAGTATAGTGGTCTCTTACTGTCCAATTAGAATTTTGCGAAAAATAAAACAAAAATTATAGAAATAAAATTGAATGAGATTAGTTAAAGTAGTAGTAAATTGACATAGCTTATAAATATTTTCATAAATATATTATATATATTTTATACTCAGCACAACAAATTAGATACATCAAATCAACAGTGTCTACACTAATATGATATCATGTGTTAGGAACGATGGAACCAAACATGCCAATCCTCCCGCATCTGTTGCGAGAGGAACGTGGGATCAAACATGTCATTCCTCCCGCATCTGTTGCGAGAGTAACGTGGGACAAGACATGCCATTAATCCCGCATCTGTTGCGAGAGGAAAGTGGGACCAAACATTCCATTGCTCCTCCATCTGTTACGAGAGGAACGTGGAACCAAAATTGCCAATCCTCCCGCATCTGTTGCGAGAGGAACGTGGGACCAAACATGCCATTCCTCCCGCATCTGTTGCGAGAGGAACGTGGGACAAGACATGCCATTCATCCCGCATCTGTTGCAAGAGGAACGTGGGATCAAACATGCCATTCCTCCCGCATCCGTTGCGAGAGGAACGTGGGACCAAACATGCCATTCCTCCCGCATCAGTTGATGTTATTAAGTCTGCCACCAAGAACGTAAAGCGTTTATTGAATAAAAGTATATGATTACGATTTAATATATTTCAAATATAAATATAAATAAATCCCAGACGAAATTTAAAAACTTCATTTCATGAAGGCTCTCGGAAGGTTTTCCAAGACACAATCAGTTACCCATTACAAACACATTAGTGCTGGTTGTTACCCTCAACGCCGTTTATTTTGTCATTATTGCTACTCTTCAAGATAAATTGCGAGTCTTGTTGATGATGGATACGTTTCTTCACTTTCTCATTTCCAATACTTGTGATAATGGTAAGATAATAATATCTTGAACCTACACTTTTATATAAAAATCTAAGGGTGTCTCTCTATGTGTCTGTGCATGTGTGCGTGCGTGCGTGCGTGCGTGTGTGTGTGTGTGTGTGTGTGTGTGTGTTTGTGTGTGTCAATCACGTTAAAACTAGTGGAACGATTATCCTGAAAATGAACGTGGACGTCTTAGGTTTTCTGGTTGGGTATCTAACTCATTTAAGCTATGTACAAATATTGTATATATAGCAAGTTATGTCTGCATCTGTCAAGAAATAAATAATTATTGTGTTCACAATTGTTCTCACAATATTCGTATACTAGTTATAACTTTGTACGCCCACTATCTGGAAACCATACGTGATATTAAGTAAAAACGTTGGAACAAACATAATTGTAAATGACCCGAGAACTCTAGAATACATTTCTTTGAGCTTTAATGCACTAAAACTGATATAATAATTCCTTTTCCATGCTTAGAATTACCGCCATCTTTAAATCTAAATACATTTTTATGTCTTATGCCATTTTTAGACATAGAACACTGAGGTATAAAGTTCTTTATAATAACATAATATGTGTAAAATGTATTAGAAGTGTATGTATGAGGATTAAAAGATTTGATCGAATGTGAATGGCCGTCATCTTGAATTTTTTCATTGGTGGACTTACTAAAGAACTCATCCAAGCTATATGGAAGTACTGTCTTTGCACCAAGTTAAAACTGGATATTTAATACATTAAGAAAGTTATCGTGTTAACAATCCCGCTTTATATTGCATAAGCCCACATACGCACGCACGCACACAAACATACATAAATCTTCGGATTATGGTGGTTTTGGATTCTGTGGGTCTATATCGGGGACAATCCAAAAATCCTCCCGGAAATTTTGTCATGATAGCGATTGCAATAGGCAAATTTATATGCAATCAACCTTAAAAACAAACGCGTTTGGAAAACTGAAGATAATTTTACTACAATCGGCTCTTAAGTCAGTCGCGATTGACGTGGGTAATATACCGTGTTAAGTCGAGAACTAAACACTGTCCCCTGAGCATACTGTAGTAAAGTGTTTCAGTAGGTCTGTCTTTCGTACATATTATATCCAGGTTACTTCCAAGATATTAATTGTCTAAAGTTTTACCTTTATAGAAACAAGACTAGGCATTAATTTTAAAATATTACATTTGAATTTATATGAGATTGTCTAACTTGTCAATCACTGTTAAAAAATTTGATTTGAGTGGAGAAGGATTCTAAATTGAATTTAGAAATGAAATTCACATCATAGTCTTGGGCGCTGGAGACACTTTGACAACGTTAACGTTCCAGTGACTTCACACTGTTATCATTACCATTATCATTAAGGCCACAGAGCTCGACTGCTACATTTGTATAATCAAAACTGCTTCTCCTAAGTCCTATCTCTTTTTCAAATAATTTCAAAACAAGTTACATCGTCCTATATTGTTTTGCCTATTTTCTTAAAATACAATATAAAAAACACAATAAAAGGTTATTGGACTTAGTTATTTGGTTAATGTATTCTCATATAAAAAAGTTTCGATGACCGGAAATAAAACCATGTTAAACGTATTACGTAACCATTTTGAGACCATTGCGTTTATATGTAAACTAAAAACATGGTGTCAATATTTTACAATGAGTAATAATTAGTAAGTTGTACATTTTTCTGATAACTTTCTTCAATGTACTTGAAGTTACATAATTAGTTGACTTGTGTGTGTCTGTAGATACACTTCTTTTCTTAATAACTCTTAGTAATTGCCTTATAAGATTGGTCAAGTACACAAAGATATGTTGAGATATACTTATTTATTAAAATCCTAGAGTTTTATAAAATGAAAGTGAGTGTAATGAATGTAAAGGATGAATAATATATATAGCCTGATTCTAATTCGATGTATCTCAAAGTCGTCAGTTATATTATCAATTAATAGCAACCAAGATAATATTCTACAATTTGATATAGACAATAAACCACTGACACTCCGGTCTTTGTTCTATTGTTTTGTTGTCGAAATCCAGCTTCCAATGTCGAGTTAAAACTTTTACTTCCCCTCTAATGATCTATACCTATAAAACCATTATGCCTTGTAAGGTATTAGTGATGACGTTGCGTGTCTCAAAATAATAGATTCAAACACTTTCTCACCTCAAAACGTATTGAAAATCCAAAGCACGTCACATCCTTTTTGTATGTGAGTAAAGCTGGTTAACATTAAGCTCTATTTTACATCAACCCATCAACAGATAGAGATTATTTCGGTGTTGAGAAAAATACTTTGTATTGTAATTAGGAAGCAATATAAACTTTTGCATGTTATTTGTGATGTTGCAGAATATCAATAGCTCAATATCAATTGTTTAAACTTGTTTTATGTAACAAAATTTGAAGGTAAATATTAAGATCAGCGACTACCGCTCCGATCGCCGTAAGGTTTTTCGTACTAACACAGGTTAACGTAATTTCACGAAAAAAAAATAGTCCCGATTATCACTAACATATAAAAACCAGTTTTACGGCAGTACAATGTTGGCAATACAAAACACATAAATAACAAGATTTTTCGACTATCAAACTAAAAACAATGGCCGACCATAGACGTTTTGATGAATTGACAGTAGTCACGTGACAAACAGGAAGGTTTCAGATTGCCGGGCGGATCACGTGACCTATAGTACGGCTTCGATGACCGCCAGATATAAACAAACAAACCCACAAGGAAAAGGAATAATTAGTGAAATTATTGACATGGCTTGCGATGGTTCTTGTCACACGCTATTCTTTGAAGCATGTTTATTTGATGAAAAGCGTGTTTATTAACGTGTTTTGTGCGCACAATGTGCTTCCAACGAAGACAAATTGTGTGAAGTGCGGAAAACTCGGTGAACTTGACAGATGACTTAAAGTTCAGGTGTATGGAAAGATTGTTACTTTGCAGAAGAAAGCCCGGAAAAAGTGTGGCTGGCGTGTTTCAGCTAAGGTCGGCACGTTCCTGGAGCGAAGTAAAGTTAATATTAACACATTGTGGCGTTTTATCATAACATATCTTTTCACATCACCTCCGAGGCACTTATTTGTTTAAAACTCATCTTCATCTCACAGACCCGACAATAGTGGACTACTACTCATTCATCCGGGAAGTCTACATTGACCATTTGAAAAGAAACAGCCAAACGGTTGGGCGGACCCGGCGCCGTAGTTGAGATCGATGAAGCCAAATTTGGCAAAAGAAAAATACAACAGAGGACGGATAGTAAAAGGACAGTGGGTGTTGGGGGGAATAGATCGGGAGACCCAAGCACACTTTCCTTATCCCAGTTAAAGACCGTACGGCGAAGACTCTGATACGGGTATATTAGAAACTTGGGTGTTGCCAGATCCACAATAATAACTGATTGCTGAAGGCCTACAATACCCTTTCACAGTATCAGTTTAATCACCTGACTGTGAATCACACAAAAGAACTTTGTTGACCCCTTAACATCCACCTGTACCAACACAATTGAACGGAAGTGGCGTGACGTCCGGTCAGAAGTCCCCAAATACGGTCGCAAGAGCAAGCACTTCGTCGGCTACCTCGCGGGGAGTACTTGTTTAAAACCAAGTACATCCCAGAGGAAAGGGTTCACGCTTTCCTCGAGGCAGTGGCTGCGTTGTACCCCCCAAAATACCATTAACACTTTCACTGCCGACAACGTAATTTGACGTCGCGCAAGGAGTTCTATAGACTGCCGACAACGTCATTTGACGGCGCCGACTTTTACAGTAATAAAAACTCATTTAAACGACTATGAAAATTCGGCATTGATAGTCATTCGCTAATTCGATGTTTTTGTTTCTTACTCTATGTATTATAATCTATGAAATGTTGTTGGCAGTCATCTGTAACATCGGAAAAAAAGTGGTTTGTTTACCGCTTCGCGTCGGGCGTCGGCTATTTGTTGTCGTTTTCTGCTACCGTAGTTCGTCGTCTGCGTCCGTTATTGTTTTGCTTGCTATTACGTTTGTTTATGATTGTTTTGTGAGTAAATACAATGAATCGTAACAGTATTGAAGACAATCAAGTTCTAGAAGAGTTACTCAGATGTTCAAGTGACAGTGAAAGTGATGATTTATTCCAAGATGACACAGATAAATGATCCCGATTTTACTACTGATGGACTTCTTGGAGATGCAAGTAAGTTTGTTGACATTGTATTTTTACTCAAATAACAAATATAAGCAAATTAGTAATAAAAACATTTATTCTTGTGTTTTTGTAAATAATTGGGTTTATTACAGAATTTTACAGTTTATTGTTTATTTTATTTTATTTATTTTTTATTTTTTATTTTTTATTATTCAAGACTTTCCACACTAAAAAAAATATTTCAGCATAAGTAAATTTTAATTGTAAACATGTGTAGCTATAGTGTTAGTAATGACAATTCTAAATACAGAAAAAAATAATAAAAAATATATTATGCTACAGACTAGTACATGGTGATGTTTTTTGGTCAACTTTTTATTTTTACAAAAAACGTTATGTTTTTTAAGTTTTCAACCAAGACTTTCTGTTTGAAAATATTTATGCATGAGCATCTGTGTAGAAAGAGGAAGAACTTAGCTTTAAAAAAATGTAAGTCCTATGGTTTTCTTATAATTAGTTAAAAATTATATATATTTAAAAAATCGTTAAAAATGGGCGGCAGTGTAAGAAAGTTGTCAAAATTAGGAGGCGGCAGTGAAAGTGTTAAGGTAATTTTTTTTAATTTTAATTGTTTTTATTTCAATTTTGTTTAATTTTAATTTTTTGTACTTTGGGATTTATACCGACCATACCCAGACATGAATCGTTATTTGAAATTTTGCTTCTACAGATTACTAGATTAGCGTAGAACAATATTTCGTCAATATAAAACAAGAATTGTCTTATCTCAAACCCCTCCCCATCCTCAGACAGAGGTCAAAGTCGAGCGGTCTAGTAGATAACGTGATTGCAGATAGAGCCTAAGCTTGCATATTCAAAACTCAGATCACGCGATGCTTGCCCGCTGCGCAGCGCTTTGCGCTGCTTGCTCTTTATAAAAAAAAATTAACTCGAGCTTGCAAAGTCCAAGCCCAGATCACGCCATGACTGCTTACACTCACAACACTCAGACAGAACTAACGCAGGTTTCATTACAGGCGCGTTTATCACTGATAAGAAAAGACGAGTTTATACTAGAATTAGTACATGGACTACTGCCCTACGAACTAATAACATCAAAAAACGAATAAATGCATTGTCAGTCAGGTTTTTCAAATTTTGTTTTTTCCAAAAATGTTTTTTGGGGGGGAGTAAACGGCTACGGCGATAATCGGGACTACTTTTTTTCGGTGAAATTACGTGCCCTGCGAACTAATAACACCAAAAAAACGGAATAAATGCACTGTCAGTCAGGTTTTTTTTTTAATTTTATTTTTTTCCAACAATTTTTTTGGTGGGGGGGATTAAACGGCTACGGCGATAATCGGGACTATTTTTTTCGGTGTGAAATTACGTTAACCTGTGTTAGAATGCAAAAAAATTACGGCGATCGGAGCGGTAGTCGCTGTTCTTAAGATTTGCCAATTTGAAATATAGGTGTTAATGCTAATACCATATCTTTATACAATTCCCTATATTGTCACTATTTGTATACTACTATAAATAAAGGAGGTTTAATTTTGTTTTTTTATTTAGCTTTTATTTTCGTAGCAAGCCTCATTTACCCACTAACATACCCGCCAAATATTCATCTAATAATAAATAATTTTAAATCGTCTAAAATATGTTCTCCTAACATGTCGTTTAGGAATCTGTTGTTGAGAAAAAGGAGAGCTACCTTTCCTTTATCGTCAGAGCGCTAGCGAAGTCAGTTACTCGAGGGGCTGAAAACAATCCATTTCTGTCTGCCTGTCTATTTATCCTTATTTTTGTTCGCACGATATTTCGAAAAGAACTAAATTATGATATTCAAGGTTTTAGTAAAGCTTCATTTCTATATAGGCAGCATTGAGGTATATGCCTGTGCATTTTACTCTATGGGATTGGACTGAGCGTTAGCGAATATTTTTACATATATGTTACATGTGAAATTTCATGGAATAAAAGGAAAAATTCACAGTGTGCAAAATCAATGCTATAAGTCTACGACAAGACTTTTTATCAACGCACTTTTCACTGTATTACCAATCCTAGTTCACTGGATGGTTTATTATTTGAACAGTGTATGAAACTTAAAGTTAGGAACAAAAATGTCTATAAATCACTAGGTAAGATATATTGAGAAAATCTTCATCTGCAGACACTACATTTTTCATGAAACTTCATTTCTATATAGACAAGAATGAGTTCTATGATGGTGTGTGTCTAACCCTGGAATTTAGCTTAGTGTAATTGAAGCCTATTACTCAGTAGGGTGGCACATTTTTCATTAGTCTGCATGGTGGATATAAAATTTTCTTTTCTGTATGACTGGCTGTCTGTCTTTCTGCAGGACATCTCGATAATGAAATGAGTTACCGGTTTTGGTTGCAAGCCTACATGAGGTATAGCTCGTTAGTAAAATCAGATATTTCACAAACGACACTTTTCTACACAATTATAACCCCAAACCTTTATATAAAGAAATGACACATAATAACACTGTTCAAATTACCACTCACCTCTTATGAGTAAATGAAGGGCCAGGCGCAGTGCAATTGAAGTGGAAGCATTGTATGGTACATTACGTCGCGCAATGACGTCACAGTTAACGACGTAATTGACACAATTGAATATACCTGGCATCCCATCGTACTGTGCATGGCCTTTTTGTGTATAATAAAAAACTACACAAGTCATATGCACGTTTGCCTTATATCCAATTATTTGCTATTATATTGCGTTGTAATCCAAATTTGGCAATATTCTTATAAGAGGAATTTTACAAGCATTAATGATATAGGTCTATAATTAGATTGGCCAATGAATATCTGCAACGTAACTGATAAAGACTGAGACAACTCGGAAGTCAATATACTTGTATGGATGTAGCAAACTCTATAAAATACAGTCGTCATGTTACGTAACTACTCAATAAACTATTATACAAAAAGTAATAGTACGTCAATTAATTAAAAACCTAAACTATGAAGTGAACGGAGGAGGTGTCTGGTATGCTTTCATATTTACCGTGCATGAGCACCTACACTCAAAATAAATAAAGTGAAAGGTTCTTTTAAAGTGTTGAAATTCAGAAGTTACAATTAATAAACACACCGTACGTGGTGAAAAGCCAAATTTCACTCAGAACAAGAAGCTGGCGTAATCAATTATAAGCATTTATTTTTCTTGAAAGGACCATTTCGATTGCACCCCGAAGGATAGAATTTTCAGAATAGGTAAGGTTGGATCCCGTGAGAAGTGATGGTGTTATATATCTCAGTCATATTACCTTGACAGAACGAAAGACTAACTTTGGTCCAGCCTCCACCAGTCAACGCTGGTAGCGAGAGGTATTCGCTCAGGTTTAAATTTGCGGCAGGCTTAAACTTGTGATAGCCCTAACCATTCCAGTACTACCACTCAGCAGTAGACTAGACCCATCAATCCACCCTTGCACCCAAACATCACGACGACATCCATGGGCTTGCCCTGATGAAAGTGACACATTGGGTTTCTGATGTGCCCAGTAAAGGTTTTACTGGAAGTAAGATAAACAAGTAAGGTCAGACAGTAGTGTTGGGTCAAGTAAAATGTCGCTTCTCACAATAAATGTTTCATTATAAATAGAAGCGAAGTGCTAATAATGTTTTTACAGTATCTCAAACAATTATTTCTGAAAATTCTATAAATATTGGTTCTGTTATCATGTAAAATAATACATCATGCTTGTGGAGCTCATAAACAGTAAATTATGCCATTATGATATTGGAACCGTTCATTAAGCTAATAGCAGATATTCTATATTTGCTTGTTTTGAACTTTTGTTAAACATAGACTAGCTAAGGTAAGTTAATTACTCAGATTTCGCCATTAGCTGTGTATTTATTGATTAAAGTTACAGTTGCATATTTCGAAACAATTATCGGTGTTTATAAAATAAACCGTCTTGTTTGTAATTTTAGCGCTTTATGTGTTAGTGCATCGTTTTCATATAGTATGAAGTAAATGTTATAGATATAAATTGAATCTATAATGTAGAGATTTAAATTAAATTTTAGTTTTTAAACATTATTCTAAAATTTTCTTTCAAAACATTAATTAGGCGCTTTACCGTACATGATAGCCTAAAATTTTAGCCAATTAAGATAAAAAATATTATTTTATATTCTACTATCGTGAAATAAATACAATAACGTAATATAAACATACAAATTGTGATTTTCAAATTCAAAAGTTATCATGCATGCACACAAAATTACTTTTTTCCCACTATTTCTACATCCAAGCAAATCAAGTTCATTTCCATTTGTTCCATTTTTCTTGATAACCTTGAACACACAAAGAATACACTGGGTTTGCTTAGAAATTAGAAATAAATTTCTCGTTAATGTTATGATAACAATCACAACTCAAGAAAAATGTCATTGGAGCTAATTAAGATATCGTAAAATGTCGACATTTTAACGCGGTCACTACCAAATGGGACAGCCTATCAAGGGTAGCTAGCAGGTGTGATGTGTTACCATATCAACCACTAAATCACTCGGTAATAAAAATTGCTACCTTTATTTACTATAGCTACAGTACTGATCACATTTAACTTTATGTTCTATAACAAAGGCACTGTTCAGTTAAATTGTAATCTGTAGTAAAGACGTGTTCTATTTAACACTGTGTACTGTAACAACAGTATAGATAACACTTCAAATTATATACTATAGCACGGTAATGTTGCCTTTTCACAATGAATGCTACATAATGTGTAGTATTACATTTAAAATGTTATAGTATAACATAGTATAGTATAACAGCAATAGTGTTGACATTTAACATTTGGGTACTATATACTATAGGAGAGCTAATGCTTCATTTAAAATTGCATACTATAGGGGTACTAATGTTACATTTAACATTGTAGGAGTACCAGTGTTACATTTACCATTGCATACTATAGGAGTAGTAATGTTAAACTTAACATTGCATACTATAGGGGTACTAATGTTACATTTAACATTGTAGGAGTATTAGTGCTATATTTAAGATTGCATGCTATACGAGTACTAATGCTACATTAAACATTGGATACTACAGGAGTACCAGTGTTACATTTACCATTGCATACTATAGGAGTAGTAATGTTAAACTTAACATAGCAGACTGTAGGAGTACTAATTTTACACTTAACATTGTAGGAGTACTAGTGCTATATTTAAGATTGCATGCTATAGGAGTACTAATGCTACATTAAACATTGGATACTACAGGAGTACCAGTGTTACATTTACCATTGCATACTATAGGAGTAGTAATGTTACACTTAACATAGCAGACTGTAGGAGAACTAATGTTACAATTACATTGTATACAATGGAAATGGTGCTATTGAAAATTAACCTATATCTATCATAACAGCATTCGTGTTGACGTAGCTATGGCGGGAAGGTTTTATTCAATGCGAATGTTTAGTACAGCTCCATTTCACCTTTCATTTTTGACACTTAAAATTGTATATAATAGCAACAAGGGATATACAACGAAATTCGTATCTCAAATGTGACGTCACACAATATCTACGTGTTGCGAGTCGACATGACACAGTTGCGATGGAGATTGACAATAAATTCCCACAATTTGTGGTGTCGTAAAGCGGTCCGAGTTTGGACAAATGATGCTATAAACTTGTCTAGAATCTTGTCATGTGTTATTGTCGTACACTTCAACACAGTATACGATACTATTTTACAATAAGTTTAAAATAAACTTCCAGTTAATGTACCAACACTTGAACCTAAATGAGTTTTATTTTGGAACGTACTATAATGTTAAATATAGTGTGGCCTTAATCACCAATATATCCAGGTTGTAACGGTTGGAGAAGCAAAAGTTGATGATTTAGATTTTAAGTTTTCGAGAAAAATATATTGAGTTAGTTGTATGCACCATCTACGATTTCTTCTAGAGCTGATCCATGTCAAGCTATTTTAAGTCTTATTTTAAAGACTTAATAAGTAATTATGTGTACAAAAATCATAAATAATTTAAGCAAACTATATTAAACCAACAAGTTTATGAAGTTTAGTAAGGAATGAATATTTCTATGAATTATCCTACAGTAACACATTTAATATTCAAGTTAAATGTGTACAGTACATATAGTAAGGTTTTGACAAGCATTGATAATTTATTCTATAAGATTAAATGAAAAATGTATTCCACTCGTGGCTATTATAGAAACATGAGCGTTTAGACGCTTATTTAGACGCTGTTTTTAGTCGCTGTTATTAGACGCTGTTTCACTTAGGTGCAAGGTTGCAATATATTCTTTTACATAGTGTACTTATATAAAATATCAGTCTAAGTTCTTAACAACAATTCTATATTGTTAACTTAATGTATATATACATATATATATATATATAATACATATATATATATATATATATATATATGTTTAGAACCTCAGCACTTGCTGTCCAGGAGCGATCGTGCGTACCTTGTTGGTCATCGCGCCTCATGCTGGTCCGGGCCTTGAACGTGTTGGTCCGGACCCGCAAGTTATGAGGCTCTGTATAGAGCGTGTAACATCCTGGACCAAGAAGTGCTGCTTGCCTGTAAAGTTCATTTGATTGTACAGTAGCTCGCCTAGCGTGAGTATAACGAACTAAATACTCTGTCTTCTAGATACAAGCTTCTCATAGACGCGAGCACCAATCACCACTTGTAGGCTTACGAAGTCAGGCTTCTAGTTGGTACATAATTACAGTCGTCTTATGTTGACAAACAGTTGTTACTGAATGGAAACGTTCTATAGTAGAGATAGATTACTTCATAATTTATAGAACAGCCAAGTTTTATAAAGACTGTGGATCATAACAGAATGGGAATATTCATTAGAAGAAGGTTTGAACAGGACAAGTTTTTACAGAAGAAGTTAAATTTCTTAGTTAGTAGAAATAATAACAAAATATTTTAACACTAAAAGTATTACCGTATTAGGAATTCATAAATGTTTATACCTAAGTCCAGTCTATAGGTAGACATCTTTCTAATGCTAGGATCATTAAAAAAGAATTAGCTTGTGTTACTCCATGTAATAAAAATGGCATTCTATAAATCTGACTTAGACATCACACTGTAAAGTGTGTTTCTGAGTTTTATATTTCTGTGGATTATACTATAAAATAAGTTTCATTGTGTGATTAAGTTTATGTTGATTAGTTAAAATTTTACTATTTAAACAATAACTATACCATCTACTTCTTGGTTAAACTTTTTTTTGTATAGTATATATTAGGAAAAGTCTTGTAATTGTTTTAATAAAAATACATTTCCATTCACCCTTAAGATTGCATTTAAATATTCAAGTAAAACCTCAATTGGAAGAAATATATACTCGTATAAAAAAAATTTAATTTATATTTCAAGTAAAATCTACACTTTATAAAATTGCAAATAAATTATTTTAAGTGATTTAAACATTATAGTAATTTAGCATAAACTTCCCTGGTACTATTTCTTGAAACTATGAAATATTATATGAGAGAATTACATATAAAGATTTAATTAAATTTTTAATGTTTTCGTAAAGCACAATTTTCTTACTTATAAGGAAACTTACTATTTATATTTAACATTCCTGTTCATAAAGCTAACCGTAATAGCGTCATGAAGGTAGGGAAAAATGATAATTATTAACGTAAATTTAGTTGTTCACTTTCTCAAACTTGAGTCAAAAGTAATAGTTTTTCCTATTACTATGACTCATTTTGGAAAAACATCTCATGACTCATTTTGGACTCATTTACTGTTGTGGTACATTTTGGAATTATGTAGAAAAATGAAGTTCCAACTAATCAAAGAGATGAAAGTTACATTGTGGAATTCATATTTTTAACATAAAATAGCATAGTGTAGTACATTGCATTATTATTTCGATGTTTCTTCTATAAAATTGATTGTGTTTAGCAGTGAACAATATAAAGGATGTCTGATTTCGAATCAGACAGAGTGCCATGAAGTTTACCAGCTCTACTTTTGTGCTTTTGTGTTATTCAGTGCACTACTTTCCTCTTCAAATGATTCATAACGTCTCAATAAAACCAGTCAAGTTAGTTAGTGGGTTGAGAAAAAGTGATTAGTCAGCTGTTTTAAGCATAAAAAAAACTTATAAAAGACTAATATTGGATCTTTATATGATATTTTTTAGAAATATTATAATACATGAAACACATCTAGACACAAATTACTCATACCACATGTGTAGATGATTGGCCTAATATTGGCAATTTTATTGTGTTTTTAGGTTATATCTAAAAACACAATAAAATATTAAGAATGTCTTTCAATGATATCGATTACTTATCTAAAATTTCTATTAAAATAATTATCAGTAAATAACGTCGACAAATAAGAGATTCCCTACAAAAAATCATTAACGGTTAAAACTAAATCTGTAAATCAGGTGTCATATTATTCAATAATAGCCTTTTCTTAAATGAGTAAAAACTATGAACAGTACTAAAACCGATTTCATAATAAATTTATATTGATATGAAGCCTCAAAAAGTGTTTGATAAAGTTATGTAATATAATAAACCTTTTTAACACTTTTGATTTTTTTTTCGTACGATGTACATTTCAAATTCGAAATATTCACCTTAAGGTACATCATCTAAAATTCTTAGAATTTGAAATCTACATCGTACGAATAATAAAATACATCAAAAGTGTTAAAATGTTTTATTATTTTATATAATAAATTTATAATTCACCCTATAATGTAACATGTGACATACGTATAAATTAAACTTATTTATTAGTCTGATTACCAAATGTGGAATTGAAGTATATTTAAAGTCATTTATCATTATTTATACGAATAAGTTGAGTATTATTTATCTCTTGTATTATAGCTAAGAGTAAGAAATTATCCATATTACAATATTGTGCTGCTGTAAATATTGGCATGTTGGACCTCGGTGACAACAATAACCTCTTGTTTCCTTTGGTTCTATCTCAATTGCAGATTTCTAACGGCAACACATTCAAATATATGGAGATGTAACTACATCATGCTTATCAGGCCAGCCTACTGGACTAAAATTAACGTTATACGGCAAAACAATATCTGAAAGACTACAGAAGACTAACTACGAGTTTCGAGGTATCGAATAAAAAACCAAGTTGCGAGGTATCGAAGAATAACGAGTTGCGAGGTATCGAAGAATAACGAGTTGCGAGGTATCGAAGAATAACGAGTTGCGAGGTATCGAAAAATACCGAGTTGCGAGGTATCGAAGAGTGCGAATAACAAGATGCGAGGTATCGAAGAATACCGAGTTGCGAGATATTCAATAAAAAACCGAGTTGCGAGGTATCGAAGAATAACGAGTTGCGAGGTATCGAAGTGTGCCGAGTTGCGAGGTATCGATGAATACCGAGTTGCGAGGTATTAAAGTATGCAAATAACGAGTTGTGAAATATCGAAAAATACCAAGTTGCAAGATATCGAATTATGCCGAGTTGCGAGGTATTGAAAAAAACCGAGTTGCGAGGTATCGAATAAAAAACCGAGTTGCGAGATATTAAAAAATATTGAGTTGCCAGGTATCGAAAAAACCAAGATGCGAGGTATCGAAATATGCCGAGTTGCGAGGTATCGAAGAATACCGAGTTGCGAGGTATCAAAAAAGCCGAGTTGCGAGGTATCGAATAAAAAATCGAGTTGCGAGGTATTGAAGAATATTGAGTTGCCAGGTATAAAAAAAAACCGAGTTGCGAGTTATCGAATAAAAAAACCGAGTTGCGAGGTATCAAATAAAAAACAGAGTTGTGAGGTATCGCAAAAAACCGAATAAACCACATATGCGCAAGGTAATTGGTCACGCATATTTTTCCAAGACAAAGTCAGATCCCAAAGTGGTGACCGGGCTCTACGAGCTTTTGGATCCAAAAAGGGTCGGACTTGCAAAATGCTGTACTTTGGCAGGATAATGTTACTGTTTACTTTTTACCTTTGGACTTGAGGATAGGATGTGTATGGTATAAAGTAAACAATAACATTACGCACATTTTACTGCCAATGTATTTATTTTTAGCTTACATGTAAACCTAATCAAAAATTTCTAAATTTAAACTGCCTATTAAATAAATGTTTATGGTATATTCAGAATAAAGTAATGTATTAAAACCTAAAGTTTATGTATCACCGCCAGTGACTTGAAATTTATTTTATTTACAGGATACCAACTAAGAATATGAAAATGCACTGTAATTTACTTCTACCTCATTCACACAGTACTAAAAGCCTGGTATTAATTACTTGGCCCCTGAAAGTAATCAGTATATATGCTTTAAATCCATAAATTAATCATATAGTATGGCCAAGATTGGCTGAGAGGATTTATAGTAACTGCTACAGAACTTACTCTGTCCCAGTTTCTAGTTAGACTGTACTGCAGATACCGACCGTCTCACATTCTAATGGTAAACTACGATAGCCGAGTACAAATAATTCCATGATACTCGTCAGACTGTTGGGCGTCAGTGCAGCCTGAGGAAACAGCTGCAACTAAAGCTTAAAACCTGAGAGTGGTGGCGAATTTATATACCATTATAAAAACCAAGCAACCCTAGAAACTTCTCGATACCTAAAAAAATTTAGTCTCATTACTCGTTGCCTCTAAGGAAGCCATTCTTCCATTGACATAATCCTATTTACATATTATTTTAGTTTCCTTACTTCTGACAAAAAGAAACGTTTGTTTTCACTCACTGTAAAAAAAATTTTTGGGCTTGATACTGTAGTAACAGGATATTTAGGGTGAATAAGGTTTTTTTTCGATATGATTCGAAAGCGGGTTATATCTCATACATTTCACCCAGAACCTTTACATGTACTATTTAAAACAGTTGTCTTTCCTACAAGCACTTTATAGATGATTGTGATTGATAAATCATTAAACACTTTTTCGCAGACACTGATACAGTGTATTAGTTTAATTTTCTTTAATTGAAAAGAAATACAAAATCACTTCAAGAATTTAAAGTAAATGATAATTAAATTACACGTGACAGCCTAACGCTATTGCCCATGTAATATAATCCACCTCCATTCAGAAATTGTTGATGTTTTATAAGATATAATATATTATATTACATAATATATAAGTAAAGGCTCAGTGATGTAGGTAAAAAACTAACATTCTCGCTCTGCAACCACGGATGAAGCAGAATTTATAAGTATTATATAAATTTTAAATTGGTTGAATTACGTTTTAGTACTCATAACATTATATTTTAAACAAAACAGCTTTTTACAGAATCCACCTTTCTGTTTTTTACTGTGTGAAAAATTCAAGTAGAGTACGGAATAGATAACAAGTTGAACGTCCATACAACCCCTACTAGCTCAGCTTTGAAAAGTTTATTAGGTGTAGGTGGAACAGACCGAGAAATAACATATGTATGACCAAACTAGAACAGGACCACTAGAAGACCCCTGTTTAAATATTGGATATTTCAAGATAAAACATTTAATTTGTAAAAATTATCTCACAATGTTGTAAACTTTAGTAGCTAAATAGCGTATCTAAATATTTAAATATTAGAAAAAATGTTAGAAATAAACTTTTACACTTAGAAATAATGTTTGCATTCATAACTTTAACCAAAAAAATTTTTAATAAAATAAAGTAACAATAAGTAAAAGGAAATAGTTTACAAAATTATTATCTGTGAAAAAATCATCAAACATATTATAATGGAAAAAATATTAAAATGCAATAAAATAACTGAAAAAATCGTCAAGTATACAACATTCAAATTTAAGCTCTAGTAATATTTGTCATCATTAATTAATACTAGTCTAAGAGAGTTGAAATTTTTTATGGTATTACATTTTACACAATAAGCATTTCTAATGGTTCATAATCAACTAGTTTTCAATAAAAAACCACATTACTTGAAAATGTAGTTTTCATTGATCAATGTAAAGTTTACTACAGGTATATTAAACTTTACTATTTTCAGTTAAACAATGATTACTGTTACCAGTCGGTTTTATGTAAACCATAGAAGAGAGTAACAAGATTTGCAGGATTTATGACACAAAGCCAGTGGTTTAGTAACCAGAAGCGGCACCACGATATAGTGGCTCAAGTGATGGATGGAGTAGTATAACATCCATCCACATAGTTATACAGATCAACTACTTGTGTAACAAGATTTGCAGGATTTATGACACAAAGCCAGTGGTTTATTAACCAGAAGCGGCACCACGATATAGTGGCTCAAGTGATGGATGGAGTAGTATAACATCCATCCACATAGTTATAAAGATCAACTACTTGCATTACAAGATTTGCAGGATTTATGACACAAAGCCAGTGGTTTAGTAACCAGAAGCGGCACCACGATATAGTGGCTCAAGTGATGGATGGAGTAGTATAACATCCATCCACATAGTTATAAAGATCAACTACTTGCATTACAAGATTTGCAGGATTTATGACACAAAGCCAGTGGTTTAGTAACCAGAAGCGGCACCACGATATAGTGGCTTAAGTGATGGATGGAGTAGTATAACATCCATCCACATAGTTATACAGATCAACTACTTGCATAACAAGATTTGTAGGATTTATGACACAAAGCCAGTGGTTTAGTAACCAGAAGCGGCACCACGATATAGTGGCTCAAGTGATGGATGGAGTAGTATAACATCCATCCACATAGTTATAAAGATCAACTACTTGCATTACAAGATTTGCAGGATTTATGACACAAAGCCAGTGGTTTAGTAACCAGAAGCGGGACCACGATATAGTGGCTCAAGTGATGGATGGAGTAGTATAACATCCATCCACATAGTTATACAGATCAACTACTTGTGTAACAAGATTTGCAGGATTTATGACACAAAGCCAGTGGTTTAGTAACCAGAAGCGGCACCACGATATAGTGGCTTAAGTGATGGATGGAGTAGTATAACATCCATCCACATAGTTATACAGATCAACTACTTGCATAACAAGATTTGCAGGATTTATGACACAAAGCCAGTGGTTTAGTAACCAGAAGCGGCACCACGATATAGTGGCTCAAGTGATGGATGGAGTAGTATAACATCCATCCACATAGTTATAAAGATCAACTACTTGCATTACAAGATTTGCAGGATTTATGACACAAAGCCAGTGGTTTAGTAACCAGAAGCGGCACCACGATATATTGGTTTAAGTAATGGAAGGAGTAGTATAACATCCATCCACATAGTTATACAGATCAACTACTTGCATAACAAGATTTGCAGGATTTATGACACAAAGCCAGTGGTTTAGTAACCAGAAGCGGCACCACGATATAGTGGCTCAAGTGATGGATGGAGTAGTATAACATCCATCCACATAGTTATAAAGATCAACTACTTGCATTACAAGATTTGCAGGATTTATGACACAAAGCCAGTGGTTTAGTAACCAGAAGCGGCACCACGATATAGTGGCTCAAGTGATGGATGGAGTAGTATAACATCCATCCACGTAGTTATAAAGATCAACTACTTGCATTACAAGATTTGCAGGATTTATGACACAAAGCCAGTGGTTTAGTAACCAGAAGCGGCACCACGATATATTGGTTTAAGTAATGGAAGGAGTAGTATAACATCCATTTACATAGTTATACAAGTCAACTACTTGTATTAAAATAAATAAATAAATAAGGCCTTTATTCTTGAGCGGATTTCAGTTTACAATCTGTTTTACAAATCGACTCACGTCAAACTAATCATAACAGTACAATTCGTATTTTAAAACTGTGACACCCAAATATTGCGTGCTGGTAATTTACATAGAAAATTCATACTTAAACAAGAATACATCATTAAGGTACCTATACAGTTTTAACTTCCTTTTTGAAAGTTTTCACAGACAAAGTCTTTATAACTGGTGGTAAGGCATTGTACTCCTGGGGTCCAAAGTACGAGAAGGACCTTTTTGTAGCCTCCAACCGCACACGCGGCAGTTGCAGCTTGTCGTCCTGTCGAGTGTGCCGTTCTCTTAGAGTCGCTCGCGCCACTAGTTTCCGTCTCAGGTAAGAGGGTTCACCAGTTACCAAAACCTTATGCACCAATGTCACAGTTTGGAGCCTACAAATATCTTGAACAGAGTGTAAATTTGCTCTTTTGCGATAAGGTGAGATGTGGTCAAATTTTTTTAGATTATAAACAAACCTCAGCGCACTGTTCTGTATCCGTGCAAGGATGACATTTGCCTCTTGAGTTAAGCAGCTACCAAAACACTGGAAGGGCGTAATATATTGATGGAAATACCAGAGAATTTACAATATGCAGCTTTGAAAGCATTGGAATTAACGCTCTGTATCTATTCAAAACTCTCAATTTACACATAGAATAGAATAGAATAGAATATATTTATTTCCATCTTTTTCATTTATGTTACATAATAAGATGACAACTTGGAAAAGGCAAATAACCACCATTTGCCAGTATTCGGTGGTTATTTTGGTAATTTAATTATAACATAATTACAACTTAAATTAGTAGTCTTCCATAATAAATTAACATTTTATTTTTTCGGCTTCTGTAGCGCATACCAACTAATAATAATAAAAATAAGTATGTAAGAGAACGAAAAAAAACCATATTTAATAATTGCACCTATTTTACAGTTACATCACCGTTAAAGAGAAAATAATTGAAGAGCATCACATTAAAGATATACAAAATTTATAACAATATAGATTAATACTAAATTAGATCGTAAGCTAGACAGTCAAAGTTAGGAAACAATATACAGTAAAAATGCCTAAATCGTCAATATTATTGAGCCAAATTTTAACCTTTTTGGAAAACAATTTAAAACTAGTAATTTGTTTTATATTATCAGGTAAAAGATTGAAGCATTTTGGACCTAAGTATACAAATGTTTTTACAAAGAATGATCTGTTTACCTTTGGTCTAACAAAAAAACGGCGGACTGTGCTTCGAGTTGAATAAAACAAATTTTCAGTTCCACTGTTGCCGCTCTTTTTGAAAAATGCTTGAAGAACTTTAAACACAAAAAGGTTTTTTATAGGTAAAATTTGCAGATGTTTGAAAAGATAGTCAGTGTGTTCACGCTGTTTTTTAAAAAGCATAATTCTAACAAAGTGTTTTTGGGTCACAAAAAGTTTATTAATTAAGTTATCATAAGCGCCACCCCAAAACTGCAGCCCATATTGAAGGCGGGAGTTTATCAACGCGTAATACAGTGATCTTAAGCAAGTTATGTCACAGATATGTCTTAAGAAATAGAATGTTCGAATTGATTTCCTGATTTCGGCGTGTAATTTATTTATATGACTTTTCCACGTTATTTTGTTGTCAATTAAAATTCCAAGGTATTTAATTTCGGGTGTTTGTTGAATAACTTCGCAGGTACAATTTTGTACACCTAAACAATTGTTGTGGTACTTAAACTCATAGTCAAATTCAAAACCAGTCAAATCAAAGTTTAAAATTTTTGTTTTTGATGCATTTATTACCATTGCATTCCTGTTACACCAATTGTTCAGTAAAGCTAAGTCATGAATTATCGACTCTTTAATTGTAGCCCAGTTTTCAGACGAATACAAGAATGCAATATCATCGGCAAATGCTATGATTTCTCCACGAAACTTTTCTAATAAGAGATCATTAATAAAGAAGGAAAAGAGATCTGCCGATAGAACTGAGCCTTGAGGACCGCCGATATTTACTAAATTTATGTCACTCAAAACGTTGCGTATCCGAACTTGTTGTTCTCTATTTTGAAGAAAGGTTAGAAAACCAATTTAGTGTAGGGCCTCTAATGCCGGTTACTTCTAGTTTTGTTAAAAGATAATCATGACGGACTAAGTCAAACGCTTTTCTGAAATCAATATATAAGCCTGTTACTTTTTTGCCAGAATTTAAATTTGTATAAAACCATATGCATAAGTTTTTCAATCGCGTCCTCTGTGCTTTTACCTTTTTTAAAACCGAATTGATTGTTAGAAAAAAAATTTTTTTGAATAAATAAAACTTAAAAATCTTGTTCTTATAAGTTTTTCCAGCAGTTTCGAGAAAATTGAGAGCAGTGTGATTGGCCTATACTGCTCTAACAATTCTGGATTTCCGCCCTTGAAAATTGGCACAACTATTGATTTCTTTAAAACCGTAGGGAACACTCCGGTAGCAAAGCTTATATTGATTAGTTTGGCTAAGGGGTCAGAAATGACATGATTTATTTTCTTTAAAAGAATTACATTAATGCTATCAAAGCCGGAAGACTTTTTGTTCTGAATACTTCGAATTGTACTTTCCACTTCATCTTTGTCTACAGGAAAAAGAAACATTGATTAATTTTGTCTTTGTAAATTAGTAAACGTTTCGTTACTTTGGCCTAGATTCTGATAAATAAATTTGGTGCTCGAAAAATAGTTGTTAAATTCATTTGCTATAACATCCTCACTTTCAATAGTGCGGCCATTTTGAAGAGTAATTTTACCAATTGGTTGCTTTTTGTTTCCTAATAAACTGTTTATCAAGCGCCACTGTTCCGCTGGACGGCCACCGCATTTGTGAAACAGCTCAGCATAGTACCGGTTTTTTCTCTCGTCGAGGTCAATTGTAAGTTTATTTTTAAAACGTGTGAAGTAGCTCCTGAGATTTTGATTGTAAGGGGAGCGTTTTAACTGATTGTAAAGCAAGTTTCTTCTTTCTAAACGATTAAGTAGCGCCTCATTCATCCAGGGACTAATCGCTCTAGCCTTAGCCAGTTTATTACTAATAGTTGTAACTTGCGTACTTAAATTTATGCAATCAGTAATTTTGCTGAGAAAATTTTGAAAACTAACATCGATATTGTTATTTTGTAGCAAACTATCCCACTTAACACTAAGAAGGTCGTCTACTAGTTTTTCGAAATTGGTAACCCTTTTTGAACTTAAAATATTTTTAATATCTCTTGTATTTACGTTGCGGTTTTTATCAGCCAAAAAAGACAATCCGATTGCACAGTGGTCCGTTAACCCAATATCAAAGATAGCAATTTCGAAGTTCTCAAAATTACGATATCTTAAAGAAATATGATCCAAACAAGTTTTCGAAAATTGTGTCACTCGCGTATGCTTATTTACAAGTTGAACAAAACCATTATTATTTAATGTTGATAAATAGTTTTTCTTTTTCTAAATCATTAGAATCATACGAAATATCAATATTGAAAATCACCTACAACCATAGAGTTACATCTAAGTGTCGGAAGCAAATTAGAGAATTCATCAAGGAAACGCTTAGAATTGAACGCCTGCAATCTATAAACTACCGCAAGAGAGAACGGAGTTTTGTTTACATTGAACTCAATCACTGTACAATCAGCCGTCTCTAGACGGCAGACGACACGGGCAGCTGGTATATTGGTGTTAACGTACACGAGTGACCCGCCCGCCCTGTATGTCTCATTACAACATGCAAAACAAGAGAACCCTGGGATCTGATAAAACTTAACTTCCGCCTCCGTTATCCAGATTTCACTCATAGCAATAAAGTTGATTCCTCCTGATTCAATCAAGTTTCTAAATATAGCTAAAAAAGTATTAAAGTTTTTTCTTATACTACGAATATTTACATGCACTAAACCTATGTCATTTTGTTTACTGTAAAAAGTACAATGATCTAAACTGTCAAAAAATAAGTTAGATGTTTCAGCTTCCATGATTAAGGTATCAAACTACAAATGTGACAGGAATAGCTTGATTGCCAGAAAAAGTAAATGTGTATAAAACCAATTTACAGAATAAAAACTCATTGGTGTAAGTGATAACGATTCAAAAGTAGTTAATATTTTGTCACTACTAGTTTTTAATGAATACAGCAAAATAAAATACAGTTTCTGTATAGTTATAAAATAGCTCTGAAAGAATAAAACTTAATTCTTGGAAACGACAGTGACTTCTTGTTAAGTACTACCAAAATATAAAACGTGCACAAACTATAATTCACAAGCATAATATTTCGCCATGCTTAAAAATAAATACTTTGCTATACATAGTAAAAGTAACTAACATTGCACGTTGAGAAATCAATTCAACATGTTTAAGAAAGTTTAGCTGATTGTCAATTATAACTCCCAGGACTTTAACAAAAACACGATCTTCCAAACAAATACCCT
This sequence comes from Homalodisca vitripennis, assembly GCF_021130785.1. NCBI lineage: Eukaryota > Metazoa > Arthropoda > Insecta > Hemiptera > Cicadellidae > Homalodisca > Homalodisca vitripennis. Next base: position 1,826,484 of record NC_060213.1, read on the forward strand.
CAACAGAAACAGAGAGAAGACTCCTGTTCATGGTCTCTTTAATGGATGGTGAGCAAAAATGCACCACAGAACACTTATCTGCATTCAACTTTAGGCCATGTCCCTCCGACCACTCTTTAACCCTACGCAGATCAGCATTGAAACACTGCACCGCTTCATGGACACCTGGAGGGGGATATGTTAGAAGCATCTGAGAGTCGTCCGCATAGGAGTAGAGTGAACACGAGGACAATGCAATTTCAAGATCAGCAGTATATAAAATGAACATAACAGGCACTAAAACATGACCCTTGAGGAACCCCTGTATCCTTCGACAGCGAGGAAGAGCAGTTTTCTTTTACCTTCGTCACCTGACTCCGTCCGCTCAAATATGAGCCAAACCATTTTATAGCGATTTCATTAAACCTATAGAAATTTAATTTGGCAAGAAACAGTTCATAATTCACTGAGTCGAACGCTTCAGAGAAATCAAGCGTCGCCAAAATACTTCCAAAACCTTTATCTTTCGCTACATGCAGCTCATCCATAATGTTTATCAAGGCGGAGGTAGTGCTGAAAGACTTCCTAAAACCAGACTGATGTACAGGAAGAATATTTTCAGCCTCAATGAAAGCTGTCAACTGATTCACCACTACCTTCTCAAGGATTTTTGACATGGCCGGAAGGATCGATATCGGCCTAAATTGGGAAATCACACTTGGATTCTTTATTTTGGGTATGGGCGTGACAAGACTTTGCTTCCAGCATGATGGAAAACACCCAGAAGCAAGGGACAGGTTAACCAAATGCGTAATAGCTCCCAAGCAATATGGGCTCATGGCTTTCACTAGCCTGATAGATATTCCATCAGTTCCCACAGCCACTGACGTAATGTTATTCATTATGCATTTGATCTCACCCTCAGTAACTGGCACAAAATTGAAACCATGCGCTAGATCCTCACAAACATTGTTTCTGTAGAAATCCAGTTTCTCGAGGCTAATCCTGCTTCCACCAACCCATGCCTGCAAAGTACCTGTTGAGGTCATCAGCTGAGAATCTTATATCGTCACTATTACGGTCATTTTCCAGCACTCCACCGGACCGTAAAACACACCAGAATGATTTAGAGTCCTTACAATTCAGCTTGTCGTGAAAGTAATTTCGTTTTGCTCTTCTGATGGCGCAGTTCAATTTATTTCGTGCCTTACAGTACAACGTTCTAGCAGCCGAAACATCACTATCATGCAGTCTGTGTTTGAAATAATTTTTTTCTTTTGTGAGCTCTCTTATCTCGTCACTCCGCCATGGGGCTTTCTTCTTGGTGACTCGCTTTCTTGTTAACGGTACGCAGGTGTCAAGCAGTTGGACAATGTAGGTAGTTAACAATTGACTAACTTCATCGACCGAGGTCTTTGTCTCAATATCATCCCAATCAATACATGACAATAAAGAAACATAAAGAGACACATCGAAATTGGAAAAATTTCGATTAGTTATAAATTTCTCCTTTGGCCTATAGTTGCCATACCTGAGATCACAATATACTAGGTGGTGGTCCGTAATTTGTTTACGTCTTGAATCAAGAATTTTGGACGTATCCACTAAACCAACTTTGTCTATGTCTAGACCTTTATTCACAACAATATGGTCGATCAATGTCGAAGAGCTCTCGGTGACACGAGTGGGCTCTGTTATGAGTTGTATCAACCCTAACGATTCATACAGGTTTTTCAGGAATCTACAATCGGCCTTACCAGTATCCATAAGATTTACATTAATGTCACCCAACAAAACAACATCATCAACATCCAACATCTGATCAATAAACAAAGAATACAAAATAGAACTCAGGGTGGAATATATAACACAGGGTGGTTTATATACCACGCACACACACAGCTTCTTGTTTCTCAAACTAAACTTGCCACAGATATATTCTAACCGACTATCAACATTGTTCAAATAAACCTGCGTCATTTGCAGATGATTTGCAACCAGGAGTGCCACTCCTCCACCAGCGGCTCCCGGGAGACCCTCAGCGCCCTGTCTGTCCTTGCGCCATAAAGAGTAGCCATCTACACTGAAACAATCTGAGGAAACATCTGGAGTCAACCACGTCTCCGAGAGACCAAGAATGTCAAATTTGAAATCATCAATAACCGCACACAGCTCCTGGAAACCTGTGTTCATTGATCTCACATTCAAGTGCCCCACTCTGGAAAACAACTCGCCCCTCTGATGCCGTTTCCCGACTCCTTATGCTGAAACAGAAGCCTGTGACACCTCAGGAACAGCTCTAAAGTCGCCAGGAACTGCGGAAACCGGCGAACATCCACCCGGAAAAGTTTTCTTCTCGTGCAAACACCTGAAAATAAAATTCCCGAACCAGAAATTTCCTGCCCTATTTAAGTGACGACCATCACGAGCAAGGTGATACCCCCTCACCAGGCGGTTCGCGTCAACATAAGTGACATTAAAATTAATGCACATAACTTCTAGCTGTTCATTAAAATTACAAAGTGGTAGTGGTGCAATGTCTCGCCTAGTTAAAACACTACTCAACATAATGTCAGAAATTGGAAAGTGTTTTTTTTGCGGTACTCAACAGGTCCGCCATGCTATGAAGTGCCGCGCGCTTCCCCCAACCGCCATTGTACCCAGGTCGTCCGTTATAACCATCAACAAGATTATTGGTGCCAACATGAATATAAATAATTTTTGGCTGGTCTGGCACATACTTCAAAAGCTTTTGCTTAATATGCTCAATTTTTGCACCTGGATTGATATCTAAGGTGGCCCCATTTTTCAAGCAGAGATTCCCAGCATATCGCAACAATGAGTCACCGATGACCAAGACATTCTTTAATGTCCCACCGCCAACCTGCCGATCAGTACCCCGCGACCGCTCAGGAGTACAACCCTCACTTACAAGTAATTGTTGGTGTTCACCGTTTGATCCCATCACAGAAACATGCATAGGGTGAAGCCGGCTTTTCGGTTGACTCTGTTAGTACATTTGCCCTCAGTCGTTTTATTCGCTTAAAAACTATTTCTAGACTGCGATTTCTGTTTAGTTTTTTCTCTCCATACACCTGATACATTTTTAATAACTCTAATATCATTTTCACATGTTATATTATTTGAACCATCTAAAACATGATAACGATTTCTACATAGCGGCCCAGGCCTCTTTTTTACACAGTATGTTTGGGATTTATGACTAGTAGTCTTATTTCGCTTTCGTTTGACAACATTCCATTCACTGGGATCTAAATTGTATGACTCATAGTTTTGGCTATTTTTACATTCAGGTTGTGTTTTACTTAAATCTACAGTTCTATTTACATTATTTACAGGCAATGATTCAACCTTGCTAGGGCTTGCACAACTCAGCAGGGGTAGCACTAAAGAACCATCAGACAGTCTGTCACTAGACTCCTCGTCAGCAGTAAAGTCCGGCGTAAAGAAGTTCCTGTACCAGTCCATGAAAAGAACATTGAGATGTGGGCCCTCAGTTACAAGTCTAGTGTTCACTAGCACAACTTATACCGCATTCAAAACTGTTCTTTTGTTGCATACAGCTAATTTCAGTAAAGTTACATTCTTCCACCCCCAACTTTGAGGCCGTTAACTTAGCAGATAAATTATTTGACTGGTTTAGGGAATCAAAATGATAAGCTGCTCCCTCAGCAACATCCACAAATAACAAACTCCAGTGCGTCCCTGAGTCGTCTTTCAGGGTCGCGACGTTGTTACTAACACAACAGAAAACATAATGCGAAGATGAAAGGGACACCTGCGACAGAACCGCCTTAGCATCATCTTCTGCCCCCAATTTTACCATCTGAACAAGAGTTGGGCCCAAAAATAAGATTTTACAAGGTAGATCAGAAAAGGCTTTTGCAAATGTTTCAAAGTATGAGTCTAGGACTCTATCGTCTACCCATCTATTCATCAGCCACGTCCCGGCTTCTGCCGATTTTAGTTGATTTTTCAATGTATTTACCAAAGAGGATAAATCTGCGTGCTTTCTGTTTAACTCATCAATGTTACAATTAAGTTGTTCAATTAACATATCTTTTTCGGACTGCAATGCATTTACACATGAATAATCATTCATAAGTTCATCTAACTTAGACCTAAGTTTACTAGAACTAGTTTTTAACATTAAGTTCTCACTTAAAATAGCGTCTTTCTCTTCTAAAATCACATCTTGAGCGTTCAAGGAGTCATTCAGCTCAGAACGTCTTTGAAATTTCTTCTCTTGGAGTTTTTTTTCCAAGGCACCAGTATGCAACTTTAAATGTTCATTTTCAGAAAGTAAGATTTGACTCAAAATATTTGAGTCATTCAGCTTTTTTAATAATTCGCAAAAATCAGTTTCGAGCTCATCAAAATCTACGTTGGGAAAATTTACTCGCAATCTTTTTAATTGCGTACGCATACGAGTAATCATATTACTATGTAGGATTATGCCACACCACTTGTAGTGTAACAGGCTGCGGTGAGCTTGAATACAGAGTTTCAAGTTTAACCTCATTTTATTCTTGACATATCTTGCGAAATGACCTGGAGACATACTGAGAAGATATTTTACACCCCATTAATAAATAGGCTTTATACACGATCTCCAAACTCGATGGGCATTTGACATCACATTTCTCATTCTATCTTTGTAGAAATCAAGTTTCATGTAAAGTTTTACGTTGAAATGTTGAAGATAGAGCTTATCTACATTTATTTATTTATTATCTTTATATATATATATATATATATATATATATATATATATATATCAAAGAGGATGTTTGTGTTTGTTTTTTCTCACGGAAAAGGTTCATATGTTACGCACATTGGTATAACTCGCCACCAGGCAGCGATGTAAAATATAAAAGCTTCAAAACGCCTGCACGTTAAAACTGCAATTACGATTCAGTTATCAAATTGCCGAGCACTATTTGAAGGCGTTAAGTTATTGTGTATATTCCTCTATAAAATAAATTTCTGGTTGAATTTAAAGATTGAGTGTTAGAGCACTCTATAATAAAGAACATGTAAACAATGGCTGTAAACATACTCTTTTGACGAATTTTCTTAATCGTAGCAACAAGGCACATTTTTATATCGGTTTATATTGTATTTTTATGGCGTTAATTTGCAGTAGTAAGCCTATATATTTTCCTAGATTTTTCTGATATGACGGATTTTAACAAAGTGGGAAGATTTTGTAATTGTACAATTTTTGAAATCCAGATACTTATCGGGAAAATATAGAAAATATATCTTAAAAGGTTTTTTTAAAATTACTTTTATCCACGTCAGAGTGCAATGGTACTGGGATTTAGAGGGAAAGGAAATTAGCCTTTGAATACTGTATCCTCACAGTTACGTCAAAGAATTTCACTTTTAAATGTCAATTTTAAACTCTCAAAACTATGCACAGAGGCTAGTTTAGATAAAAACTTAAATTATATTTAATTAAGAATATTGTTATGTTTAAAAAGTGTATCACGGTCGAATTAATTACATAGGTAAGTTAAATAAAGGACCTAGTCCAGTAGGACATACGGTACTCTTTAGTAAATAATACAAATGACTTGAATAAGTCAAACATTGTGGGATGCTAATGTTGAATACTTAAGAGCTCTTGACGCAAGTTGGAATTAAGTAGATTAGTCACACACGCAGTGACAGTAATGGTAGCGTGAGAGTGTGACGTCACTAAAAGCTTTATCTCTTTAATCTCCTAAGCCTTTAAGTCAAAGTTACACTGAGTAACTCTAGTTTCTTTTAATGCTGTAATGTAATTAAATGTTAGCGAAGTTTATCACGCAATTGACTGGAGAATGTTCATATTCTATCTGTCTATATGACAGTCCGAACGTGAAAAAAACTGACGTAGACTTGACGTTTTTCATGAAGCTTCCTTTATATATAAGTAACTTTAATTTGGATGATAGTGCATGACTCTCCATGGGGTTTACCTGAGCGTTATTGAGAATTTTTTTATTCATCTTATGGGTAACCATGATGACAGCGAAAATACTTCAGAATACATACATTTGTAAACAATTTACAGTTATGTAAAATGCATTAAACTTCATAGAAAAGAATACGGCTACACATGTCGACACCAGAGATAGGTGAAATAGGTGAAGTGGTTGTCTCATCAGGTACACAATGTAAATGTTTCGTTTTGAGCTTCTTTGTTTCCGACTTTCTTCGGACCTCTTCTGACGAAAATGATTCAGATTACTGTAGTTAAGTATGAAACAGCTCCAAATACCAGACGCCGCAATAAAAAGGAATATGAACTGGAGCTAAACTAAAAATTCAATAACTGTGTTCAAATGTTAAAGGTTTCGGTGAGCTAGGGAGGGTAGTACAGCGCAAAAGTGCGGGAAATAAAATCTTTTCACTGGCTTTTAACATGGACTTCCTGTCTATTATTTTTATTTTCCCTCTTAATAAAAATATCAAATGTCACAATCTAATATGATTTTACTTATTTTATTTGCAATTTATTTATTCGACAGTTTTATCGTTGTAATATATGTCACCCATAGAAAATCTAAAAAGTTTTATTTAACGCTTAGCCAAAACCTACGAAGTGACTATGCAGGTTGTGAAGTCTCCTGGGCAGTTCGTTTTCGATATACCATGCAGATGGATAAACAATAGGACAGACAGACTCTTCTCCTAGATTACCCTATATCTTTTAGTCTATGTGTCTCTGATGTTAAAACGACATAAAGAGTTCATTTTGAGCTTATTCGTCAGCGACTGTGTTTTGGATCTGTCCAGACAAACATGGCTCCAGAATCCAGTAGTCACGTCACATTTCAGAAGCTGCCCTAAAGAGGAAGGTGAAATGGAGCTATACTCAAACATTCGTAAGACAATAAAGTCTTTGGCAATAATAATTTGATTAAAAAAACTTCAAAGTCAGTCTGAGTATAAAACTCATTTCTAGGGCGGTACCTCTTCTTCTTGTGTAACCTTTTGATTGAAGTTGGCGGCACAGTCAAAGAGCTGGGTATCCACTATGCTGACTTGCCCAGCTACAAAGTTTACGAGGGACTTTTTCTTTATGCAGTAGTTTCGTGTTTGAAGTTTCATGATCTACTTTATGGTTTCAGATTCTCTTTTAAGAACTGTATTTATTCAAATGTTATTTATTGTACCTGTTTTACCTGCCCTATATAGTGGCAGATTATAAGAACCATGATGTCTAAATCTGTTTTTATTTAGTTTTGTGTACACATTTAGAGATGTAACTTATATTTTTTTTAAAAACTAGATTACTACTGATTAATATTCAGTGGAAAATAATACTATTCAGTATACGTATGTACCATTTTTAAGGTATTAATTTAAAATCTTGGAACGTGTTGTAGGGTACCGGTATAATTACTTGACTAAATAGCACACTAAATACAACACCTATCTATAAAATTACTGGTTTTGTGATTAAGTCTTAATGATAAGTAATAATACATTTGTAACCCATCCCTTGGAAGATTAAAAAAGGTGGAAAAGATATATCCTTGAAAATCATACAGGGTTTATATAAAAATAGCTATAACAGCAAACAATTGTTTAATTTTAATACATTAATTTCCGCATGGTAACCTGTCCCTAAAAGGCCCAAATCAGAGCTCCAATTTTATTTAAATGTTAAATTTAAAAATATGAAATATATAAATTGGCTAAAAAGGATGAAAACTGTGTTTAATTTCCATTGTGTTAAAGTAATGACATTTATTTCAAACCATTCGTTCATTATTAATAAGCAAATGTTTTACCAAGACAATTAGACGTTTTAGTTCAAATATACTAGAGTTAGCAAACGTTTTCTATTTGAAGAAGCAGTATGAGATTATTAATATGCTGAAAATGGTGTCATTGGCAAAGAATATCTATTGAAGACTCAGGAAAAATTTAAACTTTTAACTACAAGGTATTAAAAAAACGTTTCTCTTTGTTTCATTGTTTAAGTCGCCTAACGATGAAACCTTTGTTTCCCTAAGGCCTCATAAAAAAAATACTAAAACTCGCTCAAAATTTCGAATATAACGCTTATATAAGTCTCTAGATGTTCTGGTAGAAAATCGTTAAAAAATACATCTTTGAAAAATACTCATCATAGAGCTTGCTCTTGTAAAAATTAAGTTTTTGTGATATATAAAGTCCACATATGAATTTTTCTTCAAATATTTTGCCACAAGATACATCCAGAATAGTTTTCATTAAATTGGGTTTTATATATGAGTATAAATAATTCTGCACACCAAGTCACTGTAGAATGATTTATGTGTAGAAATGTTTGGGTCTCATGTGTTAGTATGTTTGAATTTCTTATGGGTGTATTGAGTTTAACAAATTCTTATCGTACTATTTTCTTGTTGCCATCATAGTTATCAAGATGATCAATGTTACTTACGCTCAGTAAATTTTCAAGGAGCAACATTAATCATAATTGCACTCAGTGTTCATCATATATAAGTGAAACTTCGTGTACAATTTAAAGTCTATATGTCAGTTCATTTTTGAGATATCGTGCGGACAGATGAGCAGAAATTAAACTGGTTTCAGCTCCATGAATGGCAGGTTTCGCTAAAGGTCAGCCAGTAAAATAATAAATGTAAATATAATACAAATAATAAATATTTGTTCATCATTGAAAAGGAATTTCTTAGTTATGAAAAAGTAACAAACATTTCATACACCGGCAGATATACAGTTCGTAGTCACAAAAACGACGTTAAAACCCTTTCTTGATAAAACACTGAAATATTTTTCAATTAAATTCATTAGAGAATTATAAAAACATCTGGCTGGTCATATACTTTATCACTAGAAAAGTGGTTGTATATATTGAATATTTTCTAGCAGTAATTGCTCTATAGTTAACATTTTATACAAGTAATAGTTTAGAAATAGTGCTTTTTGTAACTTCACTGCATAATTCATTGAACTAGTACTGTCTCTTTTTACTATGAATGTCCAGTTATTTTCCGAAAAAACATTTCCTTCAACTGTGATTAGCTTGTTTGAAAAATACTCTTTGAGAAGCGCAAATGATTTATCCAAAAATAAAATTCTCTTGTCTGTAAAAGACAAAGATCACAATGACATTTTACAACAGTAAATACAGTAGGAAGTAATACCAACCGACAACGAGATTGGGTTTTCAGCAAAGAAATAGCCAGGATGGTTCACTCCTCAGTTAACTCTGTATTCTAATATTTCTGTATTTGTCTCTCAAGTGAAGCAAGGTCGGATGAATACTATACTACAAAGAATCTCATACACTTCCTTCTAAAAGAATAAACTACTATTAATCATTCCCAACTTAAATTGAGGACTGAATATAAAAAAGAAATGTTCTTATATATGTTATTTTTTATATTTCTCTCTATATGTGTTTCCTTACACATCAACGTTTTCAAAACACAATCTTCCTGCTATACAAAACTATTGGACATTTAGTATATACCAGAATAAAATTCCATATTTTGGTTAGAATGCGAAAATTTTCCCAAATATAGTTATCAACAATAAAATAAACTTTTTCTTAAAATAATCGCTTTACACCAATAAAATTGTTTTGAATAAATTCTGATTTATATATATATATATATATATATATATATATTATATATATATCATGAGGCCCTCGATGATTTAGAAGTTGCTCTAATGAAGATTAAATCTTTCACTAACCAATCCTTATCTCAGGAAATATTGGAATAAAATTTAAAAGGGGTAGGCCTATTTATTGTAGCCTAAAGAGTTTTGAAAAAATTACGATTATGTAAATTCTAATAAAGTCGAAAGTAACAATTCCTTAAACATAAACATATAAAAACTGCCGTCATACTGCACCAATGTCTATAAAATAGAGCGTTTCAAACTCGAGATATTGTGAATTCATTTTTCACAATGAGTTTAGAGTAACATTCATAATTTATCATTGTCACCAATGATCGAATATCACTCGGAGGTTTATCATTCATTTCATTGTAAAATTATTGTATTATTGAGGTAACTAGCTTATAGAGCCTATGTTTTAAGAAAGCTTACTTGAGAAAACCTTTTGACAGGTATTCAGTGAAATGTTTAATGATGGAATTAAAAGCTAGAAGTAGTTAAGGTAATGGAAACAGATATTTTACGATTTAAATAGTAAATAGGTTAAATTTTGCAGATGTAAATAACTTAGACTCTATGACTTATACCACAATGTTGCAGGTTCTTTCATTTAAACACATTTAATTTAGGTATGGTATCTTTGTTTCTTTAACCAGCAATGCATAAAGGGTACTATAGAAATAATGTTGATTTCCATTCATATAAAAGCCATAACACTTATTCTACAAAAAAATGAACGAATTCCTTTAAAAATAAAAAAAATATAGTTTGCGCATATTTTACTGCAAATCTTTTTATTTTTAGCTTTTATGCAAATGTAACTAAAATTTTCTATATTTAACATGCTTATTAAATATATGTTTATAGTATATTCGGAATAAAATTATCGTATTAAACTCTAAAGATTATGTATCACCGCCAGTGACTTGAAATTTATTTAATGTACAGCATACAAACCAAGAATATGAAATGCACTGTAATAAAATCTTAAATAATAGGACTCTCAAAGTAATGACTAATTTATGGATGCTTTAAATCCATAAATTAGTCATACAATATGACCAAGATCAACTGAGAGAACTTATAGTAACTAGTACAGTACTTGCTCAGTCCCAGTTTCTAGTTAGACTGTACTTCAGATACAGACAATCACACATTGTAGTGGTTAACCACACTAGCTGAATACAATCTACCAAACTGAGGATAACAATACACAGGTTACCATTGTTATTTCGGTTTTACACGTGATTTACGACATACATGCTGTAAAATTGAATACAGTGTGATCCATGATAAACATCATACAGTAGTTAGTTGTCAGCGCAGCCTGAGGCAGCAGCTGCAGCAGAAGCCTTCAATCTGCAAATGGTGGTGATGTCTATACCATTATACAATCAAGAAAACATAGGAATTACTTGGTACCTAATAATTGTAGTTTTATAACTCGATGCCTCTGAGCAAGCCATTGCCATAAGCCTATTTACATATTGTTGCAGTTTCCTTACGTGGTATAAAAAGCTGAGAAACATTTAATTTCATTCATTGTCAAAAGATGTTTTGGGCTTCATACTTGAGTAACAGGATATTCAGGGCGAGTAAGGTTTTGGTAGAGTTCGTTTTCTAAATTGTTTTCGTATATAAAAATTAATTTGATATAAAAGAGTTTTATTTTATGATGCTACACGTCATGAACATACTTTATCAAATTCCTACTTTTTTCTTCACACGTTTTTTTGGACCCGATTATAAAATTACATATACGTCCTACTTTAAATGAATATACATTTTGCGTTCTGTGAATAAAAAATCTTTTATTTTTTTATATTGCAACCCATAAAATTGATTCCCCCTCTATCAAGTTACCAAATCAAAAATTAAGTAACTTAAACTATTTTGTCTTTTAGTTCAGCCGAAATTTAACAAAATAAATATTTAGGAATACAGTATTATAGAAGATGCATAATAACACCGGCTTATATGGTATAATACCAGATGACTCACGTGGTACACACTGGCAGCCAAGAAATATCCTAACTCAACTAACGTGCATAAGTTGTTTTGTGTATTTTCGTGTTTTGTGTCCGGGGTTTTAGCGTTAGATTGACACGAAACGTTTATGGCTTGCTTCTAATTTGACAACATTATGGAACGTGTAATATAATGTTTAAAGGTTTTCACACTTGGAGAAGGAAATAGGTCCTAGAAACATCGTGTTTATATTTTTTTATTTTTGGTTTTCTAACATTACGGTGATAAAAGCTATAACATTTCACATATACTGTAAAGTAGTAGCAGAGCAATAAAAATTGGGGTTTCTTATAGGATTCACTAAATGCACCTGTTTTATAACACTGTACTCATAAAAGCTGTAAAATTCCACGCTCTGAGCATTACAGGTATGGCACGCTAAGCATCATAAACGTATACAGTCTCCAGGCTTCCTTCCTTACCTTTATGGTTGAAAGAGAGATGTATGGTTATGTTAACAATCTCATGACTCTTAGTGGAAGTAAATCTTTTATTGATCATAGACAACTGCATTGCATATTTATTGTTAAAATTAGGTCTAGGATAGTCTAGCTCTGTTACTATCGGACCCCGAGAGTTAATCTAAAAATGTATATTCAATAAGGATTAATACGAGAATTTACAGCGTTTAAAAACTGGAAAAGACTGTCAAATATTCCTTGATACAGCAGCACTTTTTAATAATTAAAGCATTAAGTTACATTCTACAGCAAGTTAAATTATGCAAACATATAATTATTTCAGTTAGGCATTTAGTTAACTTTAATCCAAGATATTGAATTGATTATTTAATATATTCGATGGGAACATAGGTAAGTATTTATTATTATTATAAGTAAGTTATTATTGTGCCAGGTTTCAAATCTGTGGTTAAGGACTGCAAAAAGTAACTAGAGTTTTTTTAATTGGGCACACAAACAGAGCATATTAAAATGGACGGTAAAGTAAAAAAACCACACGACGGGAAACAATTTCTTGGCAGCCTCCCAGGTCACTCACTATGCGGATTTATGCATTGTGTAATTATTAAAATAACCATTAAGAAGAATATTTTGGGCGGTACCCCAGAGAATGATGCTATAACTCAAAAGAGGATAAAAATAACCTATGAAATATACTATACTATATGAAAATAGATAAATATTGTGAAAAATACAGACAACAGCTAAGCTTGGAGCGTAAGTCAATAATGACTATTCCAGTTATTAAAGGAAAAGATTCAGAAGATATTCTCTTATTGCACTTCTTTCCGATTGCTTTCGGAGGGTTTTCAGATTGGGGAGGGGTTGCCTTACATCGAGGTCCCATGGGGGAGGTTTAAATCTCAGTCATGTCACCTTTAAAATTGGGGGATGCACTGACAGACTTCTCCAGTCAAAGCGGGTAGTGGAAGTTACCCTGTCATGTTGTAGGTAGCAACAGCCTTTAATGATAACGGAGCTCCACTCATTCCTACAGTCATCTCTGTAATAGACTAGACCTATCTATCAACCCTTTCACACCAATTTCTCGTCATTTGCGTTTAGTGATGTTCCGCTCCTGGATATCCCTGGGGTTGCCTAGATGAAAGTGACACACCAGGTTTTTGAATATTCAGTGCGAGTTCAACTGGAAGGTATGAGTCAGCCAGAAGTGACTCCCTGTGGCGAGGATAGTGTTAGATACGGTCAAAAAACACATCTGTCTACACAGTTATTTAAGGGTTGTTTAGAAGAGAAGAAACAAAAATTAATTGGTCTTTAACAGTTGAAAAAAGTGAATAGTGATTTCTTAAATTTTGAAATCGTTGTCATAAATTTAAAATAAAAGTTATGTCAACCTAGAAATAAAAATAAATGTATTTGATAAATATGTAAAAAATGAATATTCCTAAAGATACACGATGTTTAAATATATTGAATTTCAAAACATGGGTTTTTGTTTATAATAATATATAATATTTGTTCTTGGCATTAATTTACGTTTACGTCTTCGAATTAAAAAATAAGTAAATTTAAGACTCAATATATGAAGTCCTTTAAATAATTTATTTTCAATATTAATTTTGAAACCAAATAAAATGTGCAGATTGTACGTAAATAAATCTAAACATTGATTCGCCGCTAATTCCCATCAGTTTAACCTCAACTATCAAGAGAATACTTATAAAAGAATGGAAACTAAATAGACTATTTACTGCAAGAACCTTAGCTGTCATTGGAGGTTCATTGGTCACTATGTATTCCTCTTAAGGTGTTTGGGAACACAAAGAAAAGAATTGTTTAACAACAAACCCCTGAGGGAGATTTTGTTAGGCGAATTGAGGGATCCCGTCTTAAAAGTCTTTGTGACATGAAAGACAAAAATGTTTGAGGGAGATCGAATTGGCTAACTTAGACTTTTACATGAAGGATTGAACCAAGTTGATTCTCTTATTGCTTTTCCATATAATTTATCGACATTAATTGATTTCATAAAAGTGGTAATATATCCTTCCCTAGTGTACTGTACGAACATGACTTCATTGCTTTATATAAAAATTATTTCCAGCATTTATTTGTGTCAAGTGTTGATAAATTGTTAAGGTGATATTTCCAGGCAAATAAAATTACTCTTTTGTTAAAAATTACTAGCATAATTTTACAAACATTTCAGTCACGTATTTCAAAATCTGAACGTATTTAGGCCACCACAGTGAGTGCCGATTTTCTGAAGCATTTCTTGGAATGAAGATCTTGTTTTTCCCTAAAAGCTCGAAGATGAAATTTTAAAATCTTACCTACACCATTCAGATTTGAAATAGAATGTATGTTTTAAATCTAACTTAACTGGATATTTAGGAATTAATAAAATTTCTTGTATCAAAATTGTGATTTAATTAAAATCCAAAATAATATAGTCCTAGGCAAAGAGATAAATGGTTCTACAGCACAGGAAATAGCGGTTATACGATTATACACAGCTTTCATATGAAGATAAGAGTACTGAAAGGAATATTGCATTCGAAAATACGATAAGGAAATGATTGTCTTTGTGCTGGTATAAAATATGATGAAATATAGTATCTATGAATCGGCCACAATTGTATTATAAGCAGTGAAAATCTTTCCAAATTGTATTTGATGCCGGCGGGTGCTCTTTTGTTAAGAAAATGAAGGACTAGGCTGAAAGCTTCGTGGTCTGAAGGAATATATTTGGATGAATTATTCTTTTCTTCAAGGAATCCTTTTGTTGGCTGACACTTTTCTTCGCACATTTTATGAAACCGAAAGAAAAACATGTGGTAAATCAGTAAAGATTTATGAATTGGTTTTTAAAATTTTTCTATTTATAAACAAACACACACACATATAATATATAAAGAGCAAGAAATGCTAATATAATTATGGAATCTAATTTTAATGAGCTTCACGAGGAACAACAATTTATAAATTTATATGAAGGTTTTAAACATAATTTTGTGAAACATTACTCAATGATTGTACATCATTACTGCAGTATGTAACTTATGTTATACACAATTTTGCTTTCTCTACAAACAAACTTTACAGCTATAATTTAAAACGCACTATACAGTGTGGGTACGAAATTTTGTAACGAAAGTAGAAATGTAAAAGTCATAGTCACATCGACTTCCCCTCCAACTGATGTCAAAAAATAACGATAAAAATAGAAGGAGAAACACAATGTAACTATTTTAGAGCATTCTAATTCTAAATAATCTGGAAAAATGCTCTGCGTCTATTTATGATAATTTAAATAACTAATCTCGTCAGTGTAAATATTACGAAAATTCGTTTTAATTTTTACTAGTTAAGATAATGTTAAGTTAATGTCCTTTTTGGTGCCAATTCCGTTAAACCTTAATAAAGCGCTGGCATTTGCTCTCTTTCGTAAATTTTTACATTATGTATTTAATTGATTATAGTAATAAATCAAGAAAAAATCTGAAAATTGTCTTCGTTACTGTAATAGTTATTCTATTATAATTTATTTATAATTATTCCTCGTAAGAGACAAGTTAACAGTACTTTATACCACGTATTGAGATGTCGTGTAATCAAATAGACAGACAAATATTATACAGATAAAAAGTTTTTGCATCCTGGTAAACTAAAAATTATTATGCTAATCGAAGGAGTGGTTGTGTAGCTTCCATGGCTCATCCAAATTACATAGTTTGACATGTACTATCACAGATGTTATTCTTGTATATTTAGAAATAAAATTCGATCAAAGATCTTACCAAGGTGTCTTGCCATATGATAATTTCATATATTTTTCATGAAGATTAGGGGGGTTACTAAAACGCAAGAGTGTGTTGAGATCAAATCTTGTCACCAACTTTTAACATTGCCCTGACTCCATCATTTTTTATCTTTTTACTGTATGAATCATCTATATGTTATTAATTTACTCAGCTTGTTTATTCTGCAATTTTTTCGATCAATATTGAAGTATTTAACAAACCTGGGCCAAACCCAAACATTTAAAAGGTGTATCCATAATAATTCCGAACTTAAAAATCTGTGCATTTAAAGGGCTCATATGATTTTGTAGTTTTTGATAAAATAATTAAAACATATAAAATATTTCACTTTCATAATTATTTACGAATTGGCGTATTATAAACGGTTTTATCCACTGCAAGAATTGAGTTATATACTTTAAAATGCAATGAACGAGTTCATTAAATATTAATAAATATTAATGAAAATATTTAAAGAAGTTTCCAATTGCCTCAAAATTCTTCAAAAAACAAGTTCATGTTACAAGTAGGGTTCTTTTTACATAAATGTTGTACCTAAGGAATTTGTTTTAGACACTTTTATTTTTAAGTGTTATGAACATATCAAATATTCTCTTTTGACGCACAGCTATTTTATTTCACACTATCCTTAAAATCTTTTTAAAATTTTTAAATCGTATATTCACAATCAGGGCTTATTCTGTGGTATCCTGTTGGTACCGCGCGATTTATAAGTATTATAAGAATACCTCCTTAACAGAAGGTGACCGATCATACAAGATTAAGTTTCGGTGACAGTCATTAAAGTCTGTGATAGTAGCTCTAAGACAACTAGATTCCTGCATTCCGTCGTGTCTCACTTGATCAAATCGGAAATGTCTCCCATTGTTTGATAATAGATCGCTCTTTTATTATTGCATCATACAGGAGATGTTAATTAGGAAAAACTTTAGGCATCAGTACTACTATTTTCTAACACCTTAAGTTTTTAAGTAAATAAAACAAAAAGAAGTTTGATTATAAGTAATAAAACAACATTTTGCATTAGCAAGTGTCAGATTCTTGAAGAGAAAATGTCAAAGTAAATGGAAGTTCATTAAAAATATAACGATGTAAACAGTTTGATAATTACCCCTTGTATATTTTCCTACAAATAGTCAACGCCGTCTTGTAACTAATTATTCTGTAGCTAATTACTGCCTAGTAGCAGTGTAAAGTGTACTTAGTTGTTTTTTTAAAAGGTTGACTGTAATATATTCGAAATACTATCATGGGAATCCAATGTGTGTTTGTTAAAGTAAGATAAGTACACTTTAACTAGTTATAATAATTAATTGTACCAATAGCGTATGAACCTTGAGGCTCTCTCAATAATTATATCCAGAGAGATAATTCCAGTACCGTATTATTTGCTCTGGTTAAATTTTTATTCTTATTAATGTCTAGATGTTTTACAATGTGGTTTATTTTCAATATTGGGTGATTCGAACACATGTTAAAATACCGTTAACATTGTACCAATAAAAGACATGTACGCGATGCTTACAAGGGTATGACACAAAGCGACTTTCTCTCAAGGAAGTTCAGTACCTGAGTGAGAGGCTCATATTCTGGGGAGAGGTCTCTTAACTAATTACCCGCCGATGATCGGGAACTTTGTTATATTCAAGGAGTTGAGAGTCGATTTTTCTTGGAATTGATAGTGAAATTTTCCACAAAAAGAAATTAATCATCACACATGCTAGTTTGGATGCCATTAAAAAGAGAGTATCAAAAAGTTAAAAAGTTTTAAACTACAATTTTTTTATTTCATACTTTTCATATCTTTTACACACTAAAATATGACCGTCAGATACGTAAATAAAAACTGAATCAACGTCAGCTAACGATATATAGATCCTTAAAGTTGCGACTTTCAATCTCTTTATACAGTTGTCTGACAGTGATATACCTATTATTTATGTGTCTGACAGTGATATATCTATTATTTATGTGTCTGACAGTGATATACCTATTATTTATGTCTGACGATCAGTTTTTATGTGAAGAAACTAGTACAAATATAATCCAAGAGAAATTATCGTATCTTATTTTTATACTTTTCTATTTTGACCTTCACCAAATCTATTCTGGCTGATTTCTGTGTTATTCTTTTTCTTAAACTGTGTTATGTGTTATAAGCTTCTTGTCCTAAGAGAACAAAAACAGTGTTTTCTTATCAATTTTAAGAAAAAGCTTGTCCTGTGCTTAAACAGTGCTTATTGTCCTCTTGTTTGGAGTGTTAAGGGAGATGGCAGCAAAAAATTTCGCATATTTTGTTCTGCAATATACTAGTATAACTCTCTCTCTATTTAGGTTAGACAATTAGGTCTACCATTAGGTTAACTGTTCACTGGTTAGGCATAGTCCAAAGCTGGGAAGGAAAATAGTTTATATAATTTATACACTATTCACCGTCCATTCTGAGCTTCGAAACAGCCGAAGTTATTCTATCTGAATCTGTCAAGAGTTAATCTGAGAACCTACTTGAAGAGATTCAAAAGACCGCAACAATAAGTAAATTCTGCAACTAATGATGGAATTAGTAATAATTTTTTAGTGGATATATTCTAAATCCTAGTCAGGCTGTTGCCATACGTCCGTAAAACCACGCAAGCACAGTTCTGAACAATTTTTCGCCGACTGACTGTAGGTGATGTTCGGCCACCAGTACTGTATTGAGCCCGTTGGATGAATTGTGTTGAAGGATATAAAATATATCCACAGCGAAAATATTACTACTTTCATAATTTGGTACAGGATGTACTTGCAGTTTCGATTTATTGGATCTCTTCAGGTAGGTGTTGAACTCAGGTTTTAGAGGTTGAACCTACAACAGCTTCAGATTGAATAACTTCGATTCTTCTAAAGCTCAAAGTCTCAAAGAGGGTATTACCTCTAATGTTGTCATAAAGAAACCTAATACATTTTATTTTGTACGTCTTAAAGTAATCGTTTTAAACAAATCTAGCTCTTAATTTTAAATGAATATAAACAAACGCTTTTAGTACAATTTTTGGTATTTTAAATTGTATACTCTGAACTGTACGCTATTGAAAATAACCTGTCTTACAATAATAAACCTCTCAGAGCATCACGTATAAAAAACAGTCCGGTGATATTTATTATCGGTCCGTTATGTTGCCATATCGCTGTGCCATCAGCTATTCCTTGATTTTGAAACGGATCAGTAAATTTTCATGAACAGAAAATTGGCAACAGTGGATGGTGCGGGGTGTAGAGGGGGGATGAAACTACAACAGTCATCATCTGAATATTTTGGTGTCGGCTGCTCTGACACACAAGGTGATCTGAAATATTTCATATCTGAGAAACGCTTGAATTAATAAAGACTTTTAGAATTATTTAGATGTCAATAAAAACCAGAACATTAGGTGTTGGAGCTCTCAATATGTCACCGCAATCTCAAATACTATTATAGTTGTGCCTTCCGCAACTAGCCATCAACATAGCACCCTTATTATTAAATCGATTGCTAAGTTGATGCAGATGACAGAAAGCTGGAAAGAAAGTTTACGATAATATAAATACAAATGCTACATTAAAAAATTACATGGCAATAAAAGTGATGAAGTGATTACACAGTTTGTATGATTTTCAGAGTAATTGGGCTGGTACAACTATGAATTGAACAAACATAGTCAGTTTAAAATGTGAATATTATTGGTATTTTTATTATGAAATTAGCAGAAAAGACCTTACTTACTTACTATATATGCTTTATATTATAATTATATAAAGCATTACGAACTTGTAGATACATGTATGTGGATATAATGTGGCGAAAATAGCCGCCATTTGCTTTTTGAATATTTTGAACATTTCAAATTGTAAACATGTAACTTTCTTAATATCTACTGGATTTACCATATGAACTTGTTTGCTCTGTGCTCGATCTATGTAATTTTAAATAAATACATTTCAATAAAATTGATTTCGCACTAATGAAAAAGTAACAGCATTTTGATATTTTGGCAGCTTTACAGTTTAAGGGCTCATAGAAGCGATAATAAAAATAACCATGAATAATTAAACTCCGTTCTTGTAAAGTAAGATTCCTGTGAAAAATTAAATAACAGCTGGGTGTTCATACACTTTATCTCTAGTGTTTGCATTCTGTGTGTAATCGAGTTTTACAAAGAAATATTTGTTCGTAGGGCAATCAAAAGTTAATTAAAACGCAATTCGATAGGTAATTAACTGCATCCCCCAAGCTTGAAATTCGTGGAAGTATTTACATGAAAAACTGATATAGTAATATAATCTCTTATTATCTTACCGTATAAGGTATGATAATAAGAAATGTTTGCATTAAACCTTTTGTGTTTGGAAAATAAACAAGCAGCTTATTCGTTTTGAAATGTTGGCAAATTTTACCACTTTTTTCAGCTCTTATCATCTGTTTTTAGGATAACATAAGATGGTTATTGGTTTACGTTAGGCATCAATTACACAATATTAAAAATTTAATATCACGTTAAGAGAATATTATTATATAATGGGGTCTTCGTTATAATGTTGATAATCAACATTCATCGAGATTAGTACATTACTCAAGTAAGTAAGCATTTTATTTAATATGATTTGTGAATATAAGACTTGATTTATTGTCATATAATATTTCATAGTAGATTATAATTGTATAAAAGAATAGTTCTACATATTCATTCCATACAGAGTGTTCAAAATAGTTAGTTTTATGCGTAATAATAGTTTTAGATACAGGACGAACTGCTTTCTGAAAAAAATAAAAACGAATAATTTGCATTTAATCTCTTTATTCATAACTATGGGTCTCACCCTCTAAGATTTCTTGGATTGAATCACTCTAGTAAAATAAAGGCTACTGTTTGAAATTAAATTAAATTTTAGTTGTCAGTGAAATAACAAAACATGGAACAATTGTTAAAACCCAATATTATTGGCTTCTTTATACCTCTAATTCCTAAATAGTTTAACTCCTGCACTTTGCAGACATGGCAGACAATCATTGGTTCTACTACAATAGTATCTTGTTTAACAGTATAATTTGGGATTTTATAAACCGGTTTAAAGTTAATTGAAGGTAAATGTAATTATTTACATCATTAACCATGCTTTGAGTAGAGTCTTATGAACTGGTGACGGAAACTTATTTATTTTTGAAAAGGAAATACCCTGTGAGCACTGTTAGAAATGATATGTTACAAACCATCGACGAAAATGATATAGTCAAATATTTTCCAGTAGTTATCCCTCTACAGGTAACAGGTTCTACAGGTAACCGGTTTCAAATAGTAATTTTTATCAGTCGATCTTGTAACTTAGTACACAATATATGTGTGTATGTATGTTTATGATTAATTACAAAGTGCTTATTAATCTGTGTGGTTCAGTTAACCCTTTGACCCGCTACTTATAGTGTATAAGTAGTATAAAAGTAAAAAAAAAACAAAAAAAAAAAAAAAAAAAACTCCTATAATCATTAAATTTTATTTTGTGGACTTTTCGTGCTCAAGGAACACATCATCAGACCCAAATAACTAAAAAAACATTGGGTTAAAGTCGTAAAACCTATTATTATGCTCATGACTACAATGACTGAGTAAAATATGACTCGTAGAAAATAAAATAAACTTAAATACAGTGTTTATTTTTAGTAGTGAAGACACAAAATACACAACTGGTGTTTTGGGTCTAGTACACTTATATCAAACATAGCTGATCCCGTCAACTTCCACCCAAGCCAACCATCCATAATTAATGGTGGATCCTCCCACCGGATTTACTACAGACCAGTGACTCTCTTAAGTGTTACACCAGTCTAAAGAAAGCCATAAATTCAGGTGCGAGAATCGAACCCGTGAACTCCAAGGCAAACTCCCGCTTCCGAGAGTAGCGCCTTACACAACACAGCCATCCTGACTAGATGTTTATCATGTGTCACTAGGATACCTACTGATGATGCTCCATTCAACTGGATTGTATGGATGGCGTTGCATGAACAATATCCGTGTGGTGTTTCATCTGCTGTCAATCTACAGGAGAACGGGCAGTGCATGTAACACATAATCACAAACTAAGCTAAAATACACAAATCATACCAGAGCGTTGTGACACGCATGAGTCGGGAATCACAACCACCATGTTGTGTGTCAACTTCACTAACTCTAAAGCATGCACTTAATAAAACGTAATAACACTGAATACAACTTAATTATTAAAAATGAACTCCATAATGCAGGTCACAGTAAGTCTGCATTGAAGTAAGAAGGTGTTGAACTCAGATGTTGTCACTCAGCTTTTGTGACCAGCTTTTGACATTTACTTTAGCTAAATGGTTTTCTTCTCTACGAATAATTGTATGTCACAATTTAACACATAAAATGCTTGGTCTTAGGTTGTTTGTACATTTATATTCTGTTATTTTCTCGTTGCTATCATGGTTACCTATAAGACCAATTTAAAAATATTTACTGACACTTCAACGTGGAGTGACATGCAGAATCATGGAATTTAGTTGTGATAATAGACTGAGCAAACTTTCATGTCTATAATTAAGTTATTTTTAAGATATGGAGAGGGAAGGCAGACAGAAACAAAGTTTGTCCAGCTCCTCGAGTAATAGGCTTAGCTAACGCTCAGCCAATTCGGATTTTGCTTGATACAAAACTTTCTGCGATACATGAAAGTGATTTTTGTTTTTTATAGTTTTAACAGTAAGCAAGGTAGAAGTAGGCCACACCACGAGATCCACAGAATGAATGAGGGAACAAGTAACGTAATATACTGGTAATGTATAAGCTGTGAGCCATAGTTTGGTCTCACAGTATGAACGAGGTAGAAAGTAAAATAGTATCCTGGTAATATATAATCTCTCGCAGACTGTAAAGACCAAAAGCACGGTGACCCTCCACCATTACTCTCTACTTGACTAAACTCTCAGCCTCTTTTCTATATAAATCATGAACTCAGTTGAGGCTGGTGCTTATCATATCCATAGTTTGTACTGACATAATTCTAAATATACGTTGAATACAAAATTACACTTTGAAACATATCATAGAGTAACTACTGTCTTATGTCTACTTCATTAAAATTATGTTCTGCGTATAATTCTGGAATTTAAAACGTGCGTTTTTAAGGATATCATATGATTTTAAATTTGTTCGTAAAACAATAATAAACTATGCGTAACATATTTTATATTCAAATAGTTGTAAGGATTGGCGTGGTGTAAAATATTTTAAATGTGGATTTTAACTACTTTTGTCATAACAAAGAAACAAATTGTAAGTGGAGAATAAACAAATAAGGTAATTTCACAAATATAGTTTTCTTTATCTAAGGAATTGTTTTAAGACACTTTTTATTTATAAGAGTCCATCTTTCAAACATTTTATTTAATGTATACCTCTTTTATTTTACACTAACCTTGAACTTGCTTTTAAATGTTTTATATTATGTTTACAACCAGCTCAGCACTATACGATACTGTAGGATACTATAGTATTATGTTTGTACCACATTTAAGCTAAGGATAAGCTTCCTTAACAGAAGGTGACTGATCATCAAAGCTTGAGTTTCAGTGATACCCAATAAAGATTATGATAGTTGCTGTAGGACAACTCGAGTTCTGCATTCTACCGTGTCTCACTAGATCAGCTCGGAATATCTTGGGTTGTACTCGTTACACGAACAAAAGGACATCGATAATCATTACTGATGTGGGATCAGAAACGTAACATTACTTGGAAATCCAGATTCCAAAAATGCTTAATAAAACAGGTCAGGACATTTGTGAACTGGAACTAGAATATCATCAACGTGTATTCATGCACATTGTTATTAATATAGAAAAAAATAGCAAATAAAACTAAAATGAGTCAGCCAGCGATATACATACCCTTAAATTACGACTTTTAATCTCTGTATCTAGTCATCTGATGTTAATATGTCTATTATGTATGTATCTGACGATCGGATTTCGAGTATATGAAAATAGGAATGACATACTTCTATTTTACTGCTTCATATTTTTATACCTTATATACCCTACCATTTTGACCTTTACTACAACTGGTGTTGCTGGCAATCGACTTCTTTGTTAGGAATATTTTATTATAATTTTCAAGAAAACCAAGGTTATACATTCCAGATTGGCTTTCCACCTCTACAATGAAGAGTATAAAGAAATATGATAAAAAATATTTTCTCATCTTTTGGTCCGGCGATGTATAAGTACAACTGTCTTCACCAGTGTATCAAGAGGGCATGTCCCTCTAGTTCCCAACAAGAAACTTAAAATATTTTATTTCACTTGTATAGTGTTTTAAATTTTAATCACAATGAAAAATATTCTTTTAGTTTTAGTTGTATAATAATAACGTTCTACATTGTATAATTTGCATTGAACTTTATTAAAAATAACTTGTCTTACGATAATAAAAGTCTTAGAGGAGCACGCAACAAAACAGTCCACAGAAATTTGAAGCGTTGAGTATTACCACATCATCGCTGATCATCAGCTGTTCCTGGATGTTGAGACGGGTGAGTAATTTTTATACACGTAAAATTGGCTGCAGTGCTGAGCGTGGGCTATAGAGAGGAGATTAGAATTGAATAGTCACCATCTAGACTGCTCTGGTGTTAGGAAAGTGCGTTGTAGAACTGTGAATATTTCAATGCTGTCTTACAATTTCCAGTACGACTGAGCCTTTTTCAACTGCATAACAACATATTGCCCTTAGTATCAAATCTAATTTGATCTAATTTGACGCGGATGAAAAAATAGCTAGATGAAAACTTAGGATAAATATATTATCAGGAAATCCATAAATATACACTTATTCAAATTTAAAAAGTGACGTGAGTTTTCATTAAAAAATCCTTTGTGTGGTTTTCAGAAGAGTAATTGCGCTAGTGATAAACTGGCAATTAATAAAATCTAGTCGGATTTTAAATGTAACAGTTAGTTGTAACGTGCATCGTACTGGATTTGAGGTTACGTAAAAATTAAAAAAAAAAATAGAATAGAGTTTGTAAAATCCCAAAAAAATGCCTTTCATTTGCAATATAATTGAAATTTAGCTAATTTGAAAATTTTAAATTCTAATTTATTTATTCTTTATATGCTTATATTTGAAATGGTTAAAATATGAAATGAATTTTTTTATGATATATGTACAAGGAAGAAATGTCACCACATGTCTCAACAGGCTTCGCTGAGGTTGCATTCAACATTTCACACAAACACACACACACACACACACACACACACACACACACACACACACAGCTCATTTTATTCTCGAGATTTCCTGAGCACAGACTGGTAGACAATCATTACAAAAAAACATATCTACGCAAATTACTCATCATAGAGCTTGTTCTTGTAGAAATGAAGTTTTATGTCAAATTTAAAGCCCATATATGAGTTTCTTGCTTTAAATATCTTTCCAAATTATTGGGTTTCACGTATTTGCTTAAATAGTTCTACACGCCCAGCCACTGCACAATAATGTATGTGTAGAAATACATAGGCCTCATGTGTTAATATATTTGAATTTGTTATGTGTGTATTGAGTTTAAACAATTATTCTTATTGTACTATTTTCTTGTTGACATCATGATTATCAAGACCAGTGTTATCAACGCTCAGTAAATTCCCAAGCATTAACATTTATCATTATCAAACTTAGTGTTCTTCATATATAAATGAAGCTTCATGTACAGTTTCAAGTCTATAGATAAGTTTATGTTCGAGATATCGTTCGGACAGATGGGCAGACAGAAATGAAATTTGGTTAAACTCCGTGAATGACAGGATTCGCTAAAGCTCAGCCAGTAAAATAATAAATATTTGTTTATTGTTCATAAAAAGAATTTCTTAGTTATTAAAAAATAACAAAGATTTCATATACTGACAGATTTACAGTTTAATAGCCCATACAAACGACGTTAAAATAACCTATCTTGACACAATACTAAAATATTTTTCAAACTGATGGCTGGTCATATATTTTGTCACTGGAAAAGTGGTGTTATATATTGAATATTTTGTAGCCGTTATTGCTCTATATTTAACATTTTATACATTAGAAATAGTGCTTTTTGTAAACTGATACTTCACTGCACAATACATTGGAATAGTAAGTACAGTCTCTTTTTAACTATACATGTCGAGTTCTCTGCCGAGTAACAATACCTTCAACTGTAATTCGCTTTTTTGAAAAGCACTCTTCAAGAAGCACAAATTAATTATCTAAAAATAAAATGCTCTTGTCTGTGAAAGACTAAGATCACAATGGCATTTTATAACAGTAAGGACAGGAGGAAGTAATACCAACTCACAACGAAATTGGAGTTTTCAGCAAATAAATAGCGAAGAAGGTTCACTCCTCGAGTTAGCTCTGTATTCTGATATTTCTGTATTTGTGTCTATTTAGTGAAGCGAGGTTTAATGAATACTAGACTATAAAGAATCTCACATACCTCATTCCAACAGAATAAACTATCGCCAATCACTCTGGACTTAATAAAAGACTTAGAAGCTTGACAGTAATTGTTTGACCTGAGTGTTATTATTGACTATTGAGGATTCAATATAAATAAGCAATTTTATTATATATGTATTTTTTATATTTATCTCTATGTGTTCGTTAACGCATCAACGTTTTAAAAACAAAATCTTCTTGCTATATCGAATAATGATTGCATATTTTGTATATACCAGTATGTAATGACATATTTTGGTTAGAATGCAAAGAAAATGTTTCAAAATACAGTTATCAACATTACAGAAACTTTTTCTCGAAATGATATCTTTACACTAATAAAATTGTTTTGAATAAATTTAAGACAAGCTTTGTTCGATTTACAGATGCAATTAGGCTTTCGATGATTCAGAAGTCGCTCTAAGGAAGATTAAATCTTTTACTAACCCTCTCTTATCTCTAGAAATATTGGTAGTTACTGTTTAAGTGGGGTAATTATTGTAGTCCAATGAATCTTGAAAAATTAACGACTATCGAAATTGGAATTAAGCAGAAAATAACAATTTATAGTTTATATAAAACCTGCTGTATTGCAGAGAAGTCATACTGCACCAATTTCGCTAAAAAGATCGTTTCAAACTCGAGACATAGTTAATTTCTTTTTCACAATGAGTTTGAGTAACATTCGTCATTGTTACCAGTGATCGAATATCACTCGGGGCTATGGTTTATCATTCACCTCCATGTAAGATTGTTTATTATTGAGCTGATGAGCTTAGAGAGCCTATGTATCGAGAAAGCTCACCGAAAAAAAAAAAACCTTTTGACAAGTATACAGCTACATTTTAACGATGAAACTAAAAGCTAGAAGTAGTTAAAGTTGAATGTCAACATTTACAATGGTTAAAGTTTGCAGTTGTGCATGACTTATACTTTACGACATACCACACTGTTGCAGGTTATTTAATTTAGAAACATTTAATTGATGTATGGTGTCTTTATTCTTTCATAAAACAAGCATAAATGGTACTATAGAAATCATTTTAATTCTCAATCCTATAAAAGCCATAATACTTGCTCTCTATAAATTGAACGAATCCCTTAAAAATTAAAAAATGGACTTAATATGCATAGTTAAAAAATAAAAATATTTATAGTCCGTAAACCAATTCAAATTTTTATCCTTCATATATATATATATATATATATATATATATATATATATATATATATATACATTTATATTTGAAATTTTCATTAGGGGTGATTAATGTGTATTCAAAGTAAGAACATTTTAAATTTATCTTCTTATTTTATATAATTATTCTCCTTTCTCGAATCCTTTCCTATGATAAGTAATCGGTGAAAGATTTCATCTTCTTTAGACCTACTTTTGAATTACTGAGGGCCCTTTATCTGTAAACCACATATGCGCAAGGTAATTGGTCACGCATATTTTTCAAAGACAAAATCTGATCCCAAAAGGGTAACCAGACTCTACGAGTTTTCGGATCCCAAAAGGGTAAAAAAGTCTTATTTGCAAAAATGCAGTGCTTTGGCAGGATAATGTTACTGTTTACTTTTTACCTTTGGTTTTGAGGACAGGATGTGTATGGTATAAAGTAAACAATAACATTACGGACATTTTACTGCAAATTTATATATTTTTAGCTTACATGTAAACCTAGTAAAAATGTCTACATTTAACCTACCTATTAAATAAATGTTTATAGTATATTCAGAATAAAAGTAACGTATTAAAACCTAAAGTTTATGTATCACCGCCAGTGACTTGAAATTTATTTTATTTACAGGATACCAACTAAGAATATGAAAATGCACTGTAATTTACTTCTACCTTATTCACACAGTAATAAAAGCCTGGTCTTAATTAATTGGTCCCTGAAAGTAATTAGTATAAATGCTTTAAATCCATAAACTAATCATATAGTACGGCCAAGATTGACTGAGAGAATGCATAGTAACTAATACAGAACTTCCTCTGCCCCAGTTTTCTAGTTAGACTGTACTATAGACACAGACCGTCTCACATTGTAATGGTAAACCACGATAGCTGGATACAATTGACCAATTTGATGATTACAACAGACAGTGTACCATTATAAATACGGTTTATAACGTGATTTACGTTATACATTTCTGTAATATTCCGCACATTCTGATCCATGATACTCGTCAGACTGTCGGGCGTCAGAGCAGCCTGAGGAAAACAGCTGCAACTAAAGCTTAAAACCTGCTGGTGTTGGCGAATTTCTATACCATTATAAAACCAAGAAACCCTAGAAACTTCTCGGTACCTAAAAAATGTAGTCTTCATATCTCGTTGCCTCTAAGGAAGCCATTCTTCCATTGACATAATCCTATTTACAAATTATTGTAGTTAGATTCCTTACTTGTGACAAAAAGCTGATAAATATTTCATTTCACTCACTGCAAAAAAATGTTTTGGACTTGATACTGGAGTAACAGGAAATTTAGGGTGAATAAGGTTTTAATAGGGGTCGCTTCTTGTCAAGGTGATACGAAAGCAGGTTATATCTCATACATTTGACCCAGAACTTTTTACATGTACCATCTAAAAGCGTTGTCTTTGCCACAGCACTTTATAGATGATTGTGATTGATAAAATATTAAAACTTTAGTTTTTCGCAGACACTTAAACAGTGTAATTAGTTTTATTTTTTTTTAGTTGAGAAGAAATACAAAATCACTTCAAGAATTTAAAGTAAATGATAATTAAATTACTCGCGACAGCCTAACGCTATTACCCCTGTAATATAATCCACCTCCCTTCATAAAATGTTGATATTTTATAATATGTAATATATTATATTACATAATATATAGGTAAAGGATCAGTGATGTAGGTAAAAGCTCTAACATTCTCCCCCCTGCAACCAGGGATGAAGCAGAATTTATAAGTACTTTATAAGTTTTAAATTAATTGAATTACGTTTTAGTACTCATAACATAATATTTTAAACACAACAGCTTTGTAAAGAATCCACCTTTCTCCTTATTATGCCGTAAAGCACGCCCTTAAAACACATAATAATATTTAAGGCTCCATTTTTGTACAGTTTTACTGTGAAAAATTCAAGTAGAGTACAGAATAGATAACAAGTTGAATAAATTCAAGTTCACGAAACCTCCGGTTAAGGGAAAATATATAAATGAATGTTTAAACGGAGCGAGGTTTCAATATGGCTTGTGTGGATGTCCATACAACCCCTACTAGCTCAGCTTTGAAAAGTTTATTAGCCCAGGTTTAGGTGGAACAGACCGAGAAATAACATATGTATGACCAAACTAGCACATGACTACTAGACGACCCCTGTAATATTAGATATTTCAAGATACAAATATTTTTATTTGTAAAGCGTATATAACAATGTAGTAAAATTTCGTAACTGAACAGCGCATCTTAAAGTTTAAATAGTAGTGAACATTTTAGCAATATAATTTTACACTTAATAATCAAGGTTGCATTCATAAAGTTTAATTAAAACAAATTTAAAATATATAAAGTAACAATGAGTAAAATTTACCTACTAATACATTTGTAATGGTTCATAATTAACTTGTTTTAATAATAAAAACCACATTAAACTAAAATGTGTTGTAAGATTTCCTGTAATTTGTCAGAACAACGTAAAGTTTAGTATAGATATATTTAATTATATACTATTTACAGTTAAACAACGATTTAAGTTCACAGTCTGTTTTATGTAAACCATACAAGAGAATAACAAGATTTGCAGGATTTATCACACAAAGCCAGTGGTTTACTAACCAGAAGCGGCACCACGTTAAGCTGGTTTAAGTGATAGATGGAGTAGTATATCATCCACCCACATAGTTATATAAGTTAACTACTTGTATTACAATGTAGGATTATGCCACACCATATTTATTGTAACAGGCTGCGCTAAGATTGAATACAGAGTTTTAAGTCTAACCTCATTATATTCTTGAGATGTCCGGCGGAATGACCTGGTGACATACTGGGAAGATATTTTACACCTCCCTGCAGACTAGAATAAATTTTCCAGCATACTGAGTAATAGGCTTCAGACATGATCATCCAAACGCCATCAATGGACATTTGATATCATATTTCTCTTTCTCTCTTTGTAGAAATCAAGTTTAATTCAAAGTTTTACGTCTATATAAAACATAGTTTTCGACCTATTACATATAATTATGCAGGATCTGTTAACCATATCACATATAAATAAGTCAGGTAATTCTATTGAATTTGTTTACAGATTCTCTATTACTTAAGTTTCTCTTTGTCATCATAGTTACCCATAAAAACAATGCATATCTTTTCGCTAACATTCAGCCAAATCTCATAATGTGATATTTAACATCATCGAACTCGATGTTTTCTTCTATATAAATGAAACTTCATTCAACATTTCATGTCTATTGGTGAGTTTGTTTTTGAGATAACGTGTGCAGATACAGACGACAGAGATTTAATTGCTCCGCTCCTAATAAAGTTAAACCGGTCCTCGGTTCAATATCTTTGGTTCCAGTGATTATTAGGCTACTGACCATAAGTTATATCTTTACCTTTCAAATTTCCTTGTGGACACGTGATTGATAGGTGGGGCTGATTATTATTTTCGGTAGCAAGCCATTATTATTATTCTGAAGGAAGACGAAATGTGTTTTTATCCGCGTCAGAGTCAAATAACACTGGTATTTAGAGGGAAAGGAAATTTGTCTTTGAATATTGTATCATCGCAATTTATCAACGAATTTCATTTTGTCAATTTGAAACTCCCAACACCATTCACAGATGCTAGTTGAGAGGGAAACTCAAATTATATATACTTAAGAATATTCGTTAAGCTTAGATTTAAAAAGTGTATCACGGTCGAATTAATGATGTAAGTCAGTTAAATAAAGGACCTAGTTTAGTACGTAATACAGTACTCTTAAGTAAATAATCAAAATGACTTTGAATAGGCCTCACATTGTGTGTTGCATATGTTGAATACTTAAGAGCTCTTGACGTAAGTTGGAATTAAGAGGATTAGTCACACACGCAGTGACAGTAATGGAAGCGTGAGAGTGTGACGTCACTAAAAGCTCTATCTCTTTAAGCTCTTAACCATTACGTCAAAGTTAAACTGAGTAACTCCAGTTCCTTTAATGGTGTAATGTAATGAACTGAGCGTTTGCGAAGTTTTATCCCTCCAGGAATGGGAAAAAATTGCATATTTGTCTGTCTGCCTATATGGACTATCCGCACGTAAAACAAAACTGACGTAGACGACGACGTTTTGCATGAAGCTTCCTTTATATATAAGCAAATTCAAATTGGATGATGGCGCATGACCCTCCAGGGGATTTAGCTGAGCGTTAGTGAACAGTTTTACATTGATATTACGGTTAACCATGATGACAACTAAAATACTTCAGACATTTGTAAACAAGTTAAAATTATATATTTAGACATATAACATATTTAAAGATGTAAGGTTAAAACAAAACACTGGTTTGACATATTCAATCTGAATTTGACTAAGATCTAGATATTGCATGTTGAAAAAAAAAACTTAATCGTAATATAAATGACCCAAAGCTCTTAATTTTATAATATTTTAGTGTCGGAATTTAACGGATTAATACAAGTTATAAACGAGATAATGTGAACTATTATCCTTGGTTGGCGTTTCAATAGCCGTTTTAGATCTTTAAATTAAACAATAAGTATTATTTTTAACGTTTTCAACGTTTATATTTTCAATTGGTATATAAAAGTATGGATATATTTTTAGTTGAAGTATTTATACTTACTTTATCAGAGCGTAGGTTTGTTTCATATTTCACCCTACGTAATTATGTTTAAGATCAAAGGAAACAATGAAAACAGTCTTGTAAATTTGATCACAATCAATGTAAGATCCCAATTTTATCAAGACATTAAATCATCGTGCAACTGATGAGGCAAAGAGAACAAAAAAACTCTGATGTCGAATCGATGCCAAGAGTTCGTTTTGAGCTTTTCTGTCACCGACGTTTTTTGATCCCTCCAGAGTTCAGGAGATTCCAGACGGCAGACTAAGGGGAAGTGAAATGGAGCTGACCTCAACATTCGCGAGGCATTAAAGCTTGTGTTTGATTAAAAAAAACGTCAAAGACAGTCTGAGTATACAACTCATTTCTAGGACAGTAACTCTTCTTCTTTTTGTGTAGCCTTTTGATGAAAGTTGGCGGACACTCAAAGAGCTGGGCATCCTCTATACCGACCTTGTCCAGCTACAAAGTTTATTAGAGACTTTTTCGTTACACCATATTTCTTTTTGCAGTAATCTTGTGTTTGATGTTTAGTGATCTACTTTATGATTGCAGATCCTCTTTTAAGAACTATATTTATTTAACTGTTATTTACTTTACCTGTTTGTGTAACGTATTATATAGTGGCAGCTTACATGAATCGTGATGTCTAAATCTGTATTTAGTTTTGGTGACTAATTTAGAGAGTATACTTATATTTTATTGAAAAATAAGTGACTACTGATTAATATTTAGTGGAATCTAAGTGACATAATTGGGAAGTGGATATTCCTGAATACTAATTCAAAACTAAGTGACTACTGATTAATATTCAGTGGAAACCATTACTATTCAGTATACTTTTGTAAACACTAAAAGGTTTCAATTTACAATCTTTGAACGCGTTGTGGGATACTGGTGATTACTTCACTGAACAGAGCACAAAAACAATAACTGTATTTTTTGTAATAAACTACCATCCACATCGTCAACAAGTTGTACAATGGTGGGTCACTATATATCTTAAATAGTGACAAAGGTAAAAGATATGTATATTATTAAGTATGTATATTATAATAAAAGAGGGCAGGGATACAATTAAATATTTTCATCTCAATTTACCACAAAATGGTGGTATGTAAAATTTTTAACTAATCACATACATTTTTGTTCAACACATACTGGACACACTTAAGGGACTTTAAGTATTTGCTCCTTAAATTATTTTGTCCTTGCGATATTTTATAAGATGTGATTTCACGGTAATGACAAATCATTATCTTGGAGCACCTAGGATCTTATCTATGTAGGATCTTAAGTAGTCCTACCAATATTGTCAAAGTAGACTTCTATTTTTCACATCATCGTTCTTAACTAATGAATACCTACAAATACAAGCGTTGAAATGTGGAACTGGGCACTCTGGATTACTTTTTATTCTTCTCAAGCAGTGAAAACGTCTAGAATATCAGGCAACCCCATTTGAAAAAAAAAATTACTTTGCCACCGTCTCTACTTGGATAGAATATGAAACACACAACTAGAGAATCAAATTTAATCGCCTTTTCTTAATGACTGGAATAAAATTTTAGTGAAAAAAAACTTTCTGAAATGAAATTTAGATACTTGATTAAAGTTATTGAAGAGCGTACAAAACTCAACAAGTTTTACAAGCAAACCACTTGGCTGAATTGGAGAAAATTAAACTCAGTTCAAGTGTTATTGAACATCGATTTAAGTAAATGCAATTAAACTTAGTTAATATCTCAGTATCTAACTTCAGTCAGCATCTGTAGTTAGCAGCAAGGTTGGATGGGTCGCGTTATTGTGTTGAAGAGATAAACCAACTTGCTTCCCCAACTAATTCTTGATCTCCCTAACTTCTTGTGTTCGGTTCTCACAACTCCAGAGTTGATTGATCATTTGAATGAGGTATCGTTTTATCAACACAACTTTTATATCAAATCCTCTGTACTGCAATCCTAAATAATTTTTAATTTAGATTTAATAATACAAAATAATCCTGGTTGACTGTAAACAATTAAGAATATAAATAAATTAAACAATATCACAATTAATAATGCAAATAAACTATTTAAAATATATTAAATTAATGTTATTTAAAAAAATATATGTTTGTAACTGTCACTACAAAATATGTAGTGGTCATGTAAAATTCGTGTCTATGTATCAGTGCATTTTTATGCAAAGTTTTAAATATACAGATGTAATTATTCCCGATATACCTTGCCCCAAGATGCATTTAATTTTCTTTAGTTAGGTTAGGTCGAATAATAAAAGTTCCGGTGAGCTAGGGAGGGTAGTACAACGCGAAAGTGCGGTGGAATAAAATATTTTACCTGAAGTTTAACATTGACTTCCCCTCTATTATTTTAATGTTTACTCTGAAAAAATTATCAAATGTTACAATCTGATGTGATTGTACTAATTTTATTTACAGGTTTATATATTCGGAAATTTAACGTGGTCATACAGGTTACCTATAAGAAAATCTAAAAATGTTATTAAATAATTACGTTTAGAATCTACCAAACACTTCAAAAAAGTTTGGAACGTATATTGGGATACTGTAAAGCAATTATAAAACCAATTGTTACTCATCAAGTAATATTAAAATTTCCAAGATGTCCAGATATTGAGAAATTTTACAGACAAACCTGTAAGATTTAACGACTTGACGCTAACGGAGATAAAGCCACATTGGTAACAGAAACTGTCATCTCGGTTTATATCTACGGAAATTGTCAAAGTTATTTCATACCAGACTTGAATCCCTGAGTCTGTTTCACATCTCTAGTAATATCTGCATACTCTACTAAACATTGCAATCGTTCATTTAAAGGTCGGAAGCCCTGATGTGATAACAGTAAATTTTGATATAGAGGTGTACATGCCGTTTCGAAATTATATGTGAAAACATAGAGATATTGTTATTAGGTCGAAATTTGAAGTTATACTACACATTGACCTTTGGCTCAGACATTTCAATAAATATTACACTTCTGTATGTAGAGGTACTAGTAAGAAAAATTCCTCCTAAAATGAATATACCCATCAAAGGTACTCTGAAAAAGAAAACTTTCCGGATAAATAATATTTTACATTATCTTTTAGAGAGGCTATTCTAAGTGTAGTGAAGTATTCGATATTATTTTGAACCGTGTTGTGTACAGCTCTTTACAAACACAAGATAATTTTGGCTAAAAGTGACTATTTTGTCAATTTTAGGTTGATTGCATTCGTTTATAGTTTGATAATTCTATAGCTGTTAATTTGAAACGGATATATAAAAATATTAGTGTGATTTTGTAAGGGAAATTAAATTTACTATGCTATATGATCCAAAGTTTACAAATAGTTCACATCTCTTGACTATTGTAGTGTTATAGATTGAGAATCTTTCCGGTCATAAAGAATGGCTTTACTTTTCTCTAAATAAAAATAAAATTCTGCAACTACTGGTTCACATTTTCCACGTCGTTATCTAATGTTAACCTGCATATGATACAGCCTACTCGTAAATCTGTGTTTCATTATCACTAACCTCTTACAAGATTAATTGTTGTTTTACTAATTATAATTCTATAACACTAATTTTAAACATTTAAATACAGCTTAGTAATAATAGAGAATTTAAACAATAACTAAAAATTATCCAGACATTTATTAGACATTCTTTTCGGTTGTTATATTTATTTATCACTTATTATCTTTTAAACAATCTACTAGTATTTTATGTTTTAAAATCCTAACTGTAAGGTTTTCGTATAATCACGTACCCCAAAAGACTGCACAAACAACCGAGATTATAATTGATACATATCATTTCGCAAAAGAACATTTTTACAACTCATAAGTTCTTGGAACAATTTACATAAAATTTACTTATTCTAAAATGAATTTCAACCTTTGTTTAGCACTCACTGGTAGAACAGAAATGAGTTGTTATTTGAAGCCATCAGAGTCACATCAGCCCATAAATGTTTGACCATATTGTCGTGATGGTGAGTTCTCATATTCTAAGATCTAACAAATGTTTATGTTATTACGCGAAGGGTGATAATGGACTTGCGAAGTGATGGTTTCACGTTATAGCCTGTCTGACAGGATATTTACTCATTTATTCAACGCAGATAGTTATTGAGGGCGATTCACGAAGGTATGCATAAACCTTTGTAGCTCATTGTAAATGTAATGTTAGCGAGTTATGGCTAGTGAAAGATTCACCAGGATTATATCTCATCATGTAATACGAGGTCTTCCTAAATTCTGGCAACGTAGATTAAGGGGCGAATTCAATTGTTTATTTTATATTTATACCTAATAAATTGAATAAAGCATGTCATATAACTGTAGGTTAAGTAGTTTGTGAGAAGACAGTGCAGAAATTGGAGTTTAAAAACACACATTTTCATCTTTGGGCCATAATAACGTTGTTATTTTGCCAAAAAGTATATAAAGATTTGTAAAATAAAGTTGTAGAATACGTTTATTCGATAAAAAAACGGTTTAAAAAATGTACTTACACAGAAAATAGCATTAAATCAAATAACATTACAAAACGCCTTTAACATTTGACTGACAATAAGTACACAAGTGACAATTATCCATTTCTACTAAAACATTTTAAATTCCTAATAAAAAATTATTTCATATAGTACAATGATTTTAGCACTGCACTCATATACTGCTGACATACTTTACGGCTCGATTTAATTTGATTTAAAGCTGCATAATGATGTTTTGCAAGAGACATAACCATATTATGATTTAAATTGTAGAATTCAAATAACTTTACAAGCTAAAAACTGAGTTTCAGTCCATGTGCGTATTGCTCTGTTCATAGTAATTGAGTTTAAATCAATGTGCGTATTGCTCTGTTCATAGTAATTGAGTTTAAATCAATGTGCGTATTGCTCTGTTCATAGTAATTGAGTTTAAATCAATGTGCGTATTGCTCTGTTCATATTAATTGAGTTTCAGTCCATGCGTATCGTTCTGTTCATAGTAATTGAGTTTCAGTCCATGTGCGTATTGCTCTGTTCATAGTAATTGAGTTTCAGTCCATGCGTATTGTTCTGTTCATAGTAATTAAGTTTAAGTCCATGTGCGTATTGCTCTGTTTATAGTAATTGAGTTTCAGTCCATGTGCGTATTGCTCTGTTCACAGTAACTGAGTTTCGGTTCATGTGCGTATTTTTCTGTTCACAGTAACTGAGTTTCAGTTCATGTGCGTATTGTTCTGTTCATAGTAATTGAGTTTAAGTTCATGTGCGTATTGTTCTGTTTATAGTAATTGAGTTTCAGTTCATGTGCGTATTGCTCTGTTCATAGTAATTCAGTTTCAGTCCATGTGCGTATTGTTCTGTTCATAGTAATTGAGTTTAAGTCCGTGTAAGTATTGTTTTGTTTGTATAATTATCAAATTATTGGAGTAGTAATGTCATATTTATTTAAAAGTGACACATACGCTGATATGGTTTTTATTTAAGGTTTATGTGAAGGGACTGCTAAGCCGCTGTAATGAATACGTCAACGTCACCCTTACCGCAGAATTCCAAATGCTTGATCAATTAGTGTCACATTCTTACTTTTGGGAAACAGGATCACTTCCTAGCGCTCTTACTACTATTGCCAACATAATGATATTGTAGAGAAAAATATTGTTGCTGTTACTAATGTTGAGTTTAGCTCCTGTTTACATTTCCCTTACGTGCATCTGAAATCTGATGGTGTTCCAGACTTGACTCCTGAAATCTGAAGTCATGTTCGTCTGAAGGGAGCTAACCCCACTAAACAAACGAGAATGATTGTTCAATATTTTAAAGTCAACATACCTGTCGTGTAGTAAATGTTCACACACACACACACATCATTACTGGTACAATGGGGATGACCGCCTACCGCAATTTTGTGGTAGACCGATGTGGTTTTAGTTAGCTACGTGCGACAGAATCAACCACAGATTATTTTAGTTGGTTTAAAGTCCGAGGTTTTATAGTTTGTTAAGTATTGTAACAGCTAAAACAAAGCGAGTAAGCTATTCGGACGCGAGTTTAAGTGGCGGCAACTTTACATTTTAGTTTATGTATTTGTTGTATAACTATTGTATAGTTATTTTACAGAGTCAAAGTTTTAAAACAATAATAAACATTTCATACAGCAACATATAAACTTTACTTTGAACAATATTTGCTGATAGGTAGTATGTCATATCGTGTATCTTAACTATTGAAAAACACGTTTTTAGAACATTGTAACTTGTGTTGTAACTAAACTTATAAGTGATAAAGACTAAGCCAATTACTCGCGTAAATGAAGAGTAAATAAAACATCGTTCTAAAATACAACAAAGGCAATTCAAACCCAGAGGTTACTTACACTAAAGTTAGTAAGTAAAACTAGTCAACGGATTGCGCTAGTGATGAACTATATTCCGACAATGGTAGTTCCAAATCTGGTCGTCGGATGGCGTCGTGATCGGTGTCCCTATCTTTTCTTTAAAATCAAAACTACACGTCTCACTGAGGTTTATAACTATGAATAGTCAGCAGAATTTGTTGGGGTTCGCTAGGTTCCATCATTGGTAATACTTGGCCGAGCCATGAGTTTGCGCTGTGAACAGTGTTCCAGTGAGACTTTTGCAACCTACATTTTCTTAAATTCAAAACTACACGTCTCACTGAGGTTTATAACTATGAACAGTCAACAGAATTCGTTAGGTTCCATAAGTGGTAGTACTATATCTGACCATCAATTCGTGTTAGGATAGTTGTACAAGAGAGACTATGTTTTTAAATTGTCTGTGCACTATACTTACTGTCTCACTGCACAATTATTATTCACAACAGGCGTGTCAAAGTGAGGTCTTTTGCATTTTGTTATAACTCTTTTGTATCCTCGAGCGAAAATATTCAACATTTAAACATGATCTCTAGTTCTAAATAACCTCTAGATTCATATGGTCGTGTTGTATTATGGTCATAAGTAAGTCTGCAAATATCAGGGTATACTGACAAATACATTAATTCGGTCATACATTACTGCAGGTTTTTCCAACCAATTTGAGTAGGTCCAATTTCATTTTCATTCTATCATCATACACACTGAGGTTCTACATACTGGTTATGGGAAGGATATTTTTCGGGAGGACACGAATAGCTTAAA